>NW_023270454.1:24471057-24714620 GCF_011800145.1 Mirounga leonina
CTTTCTTTCTTTCTTTCTTTCTTTCTTTCTTTCTTTCTTTCTTTCTTCTTTCTTTCTTTCTTCTTCTTCTTCTTCTTTTTTTTTCAGCTCAGAACTCATGAAAGCTTGTTTCTTCAAGGCCAGATAAGAATTTCACTGATTCCTTCAGTTTCTGATCTGTAAATCTGCTTTTAAAGGGCCCACCTCATTAGGTCAGGTCCAGCCAGAATATTCTCCTTTTTGATAACATAAGGTCAACTGACTTGGAACCTTAATTATGTCTTAAAAAAGCCCTCCTCCTGTCCATATAATGTAACATAACCACAAGAACACTATATCACCTTTGTCGTATTCTATTGCTCAAAAGCAAGTTGAAGGTTCTGCCTACACACAAGGTGAGGGGATTATACAAGAGTATAGGTCATTGAGATTCATGTAAGAATTCTGCCTACCATACCTGACTCAAGTTCTGCTTGAACCTTAGAATCTTTCTGCGTTTCTGTTGTGCCACTCATCTCCAGCTTTTATGACCAGAACTATGCAGTGAACAGTCTGATGTAGCTTTTGGATTTTTTAATGTGTCTTAGGTTGTTCTTCCTAAGGAATCTTAAGCTCTTTTTAAAGGAAGAACCCTAGGAATTCCTTCCACGTGTGCAAAATTTTGTGGTTTAAAATTACTTCATATACTTATTTTATTATATAATCCTCATTGAAGTTTATTCTTCTTCATGTTTGCTTCTATTATGTAGTGTTTTGTACATGTAATTTATGCTCATGGATTGGTTAATGTTTTTAGATTTTAGATTTTGTTAATCTATTCTGTTTTTATTTATTTTTTTGTCTTTGGTCTTCGACGAATTGAAAACCACCCAAAGGGTTTATTATTATTATCTTATTTCATGCAACATAGAGTCTTTCCATGCAAATCAGAAATTTATATTTAATATTATGTTTTACAGATGATATAGAAATTATATAGAAAGTGAAAATGATATTTACATTTGTTATTTAAGAAAAATGTAACAAATTTATTTATATTTACTTTGAAAGAAAAACTTTACATTTTAAAAGAATGTCATCTTCCAAAGAATATCACATTTATCATACTAATAATTTTGTTCTTGTTTATTTGGTCTAAAGATTGGTAAATACTTAGGTAATTACTTTTACTTACATTTATTATACAAAAAAAAATTTTTGCACTTACATCTTTTATAGTTTACATACAATTATGGTAACTTTATCTTGACAAAAGCCAAAGAAAATTAACTAGTATACAAATTAAAATTTTAATTTTAATAAACAATAATTTTCTTAAAAACACTAAGATCATATTTAATATAAAATAATTATTTCAGTAAATATTGATTAAGTGCCTACTGTGTTTCAGGTGCCCTTTTGGGTGCTGGGGATTGAGGAGAATGATGGAGAGAAAGTTCCCATCCTACTCTTTCTGTGGAAAGGCAGACAATAAGCAAACTAATATAGACAGAAGATCATGTCTGTTATTGATAAGTGTCATGATCAAAAGTAAAACAGGTAAAGGATTACTAAGGAATAAAAGTGTTATCTAAGGTAGGGGTTATATTGGGTGCTAACTCTGGCATTCTGTGGTACCCATTAAGTAGTTTCTGATAAATTGACATTACTTATAGATATTGGGAATAATGCTGCAATGAATGTGCAGATGCAGATATCTCTTTAAGATCCTGCTTTCAGTTTTTTGGATAAATAGCCACAAAGAGTTGGATCAGTGGATCATAAGATAATTCTATTTTTAACTTTTTTTTTAAGATTTTATTTATTTATCTGAGAGAGAGAATGGGAGACAGAGAGCATGAGAGGGGGAGGGTCAGAGGGAGAAGCAGATCCCCCGCTGAGCAGGGAGCCCGATGCGGGACTCGATCCCGGGACTCCAGGATCATGACCTGAGCGGAAGGCAGACGCTTAACGACTGAGCCACCCAGGTGCCCCGATAATTCTATTTTTAACTTTTAAGGAATATCCATACTGTTTTCCACAGCGCCTGTACCATTTTACGTATCTGCCAACAATGCACAGGGTTTTTGGTTCTTTGTTTTTCTCTTTTTTCTTTCTTTCTTTCTTTCTTTCTTTTTTTTTTTTTGATTATAGACCTCCTAACAGGTGTGAGGTGATAGCTCATAGTGGTTTCAATCTGCATTTCCATGATGATTAGTGATGTTGAGCAACTTTTCATGTACCTGTTGGCCATTTATATGTGTTCTTTCGCGTATCTCTTTCATTCTTGAATGTCAAATTATTGACAAAATCCAAAAGGCTCCCATAATGATGAAAATGATTAGTTTTATTTGTGATTTTTCTTGTTAGTGAAAATTAGCAGCCTTCTTTGCTTGGTACTGCAATATATTTGAAATGTGTTATTTAGATTAATTTCTTTCCCACTTTTAAATACACTATACAGAGCAGATATTGCAACTAAATTCTGGAACATAAAGCTAATTTCTGAAAAGTAATTTGTACTCTTTGTGCATTGTACAGTTTATTTGTTCAGAACTTCACATTCTTTCATAGAAAACTTAAGTGCTCTAAAATCTATGTTCCTTTGAGGCAATGATCCAGTGAGCTGGTATTTATGTCAAGTGATTCATTATCCTAGACACTATGGCATTATTAGGGAAAGAGAAATGCTTAGCATGTCTTTTGGATTTGTGCATATGCTTGAGAAACCACAGCGTTTATTAAAAAGTGTGACATCATGGGACCATGTAAGGAAAAAGCAAAAGAAAATAAATGTGATAAAATACATCTATGGGGCACCTGGGTGGCTCAGTCGTTAAGCGTCTGCCTTCGGCTCAGGTCATGATCCCAGGGTCCTGGGATTGAGCCCCACATCGGGGTCCCTGCTCGGCGGGAAGCCGGCTTCTCCTTCTCCCACTCCCCCTTGCTTGTGTTCCTGCTCTCTCTATCTCTCTGTCAAATAAATAAATAAAATCTTTTTAATAAATAAATAAATAAATAAATAAATAAATAAATAAGTACATCCACAACTTTATGAAATAAATGCAACAATTAGATGCACAACATCTCAATCCTTTGGCAGAATCTCAAAAGTTAGTGCATTTACAAAAAAAGTAAAACTTGAAAGAACTTGCACAAATTGTGGCAACGCTTTGCCTGAATTACTTCCTTTGGCATGATTTCTTATGATGTCATAATTAATTAAGCTAAAAAATTTTAAAAAATGAAGAGAAAAATTTCTAGAAATGTTACGCCTTTTCAGTCTACATATTTGCAATTAATGACAACAAATATTTCAAATAAATGCTCTCTATGACTGTTTATTTTCTTTGGGCAAGTGTCCTAGTTCTCATTTCCTGAGGCCTGAGGATGGGGAAAGTCTTTGATGGAGTCTGTTTTCCTGTCTGTGCACAAGTAGTGTGATTTAGCTGATAATGTCTGGAGTAGAATTCTGTGCCCAGCTGTGAAAACAGCTCTTGATGCTAGTACTGGACTGGACATCTTGATAATTATGTATGTTTTGCTAAACATCTCGATCAGGTTAACAACTATCTAAAAATCAGTAGAGGGAACTCAAGAAGGCATTAAGGGTATTTTGATACTAGCTTTCTTATGTCACTATGCTTTCCCTCAAAAATTGTCTTTTTCATATATAGGAAATAAAGATATTTTTACTTGCAACATAGTCTTTTTGAAATTATGAGATTTGTGGTTATTTAAACATTTATTTTTTTATTTTTTTTAAAGATTTATTTATTTATTTATTTGAGACAGAGAGCACATGAGAGGGGGGAGGGTCAGAGGCAGAAGCAGGCTCCCCGCCGAGCAGGGAGCCCGATGTGGGACTTGATTCCGGGACTCCAGGATCATGACCTGAGCCGAAGGCAGTCGCTTAACCAACTGAGCCACCCAGGCGCCCTATTTAAATATTTAAAGAAGCTTCACCATTTCTCCCTATTTGTTTTTTGTGGGGGTTTTTTTGTTTTGTTTTTTGGTCCTATTTGTTACAGAAGGTAAACAGATTTGATTTATAAGTTGTTGGAACACTATGAAGACCCCACTCTGTGATAGCAAGGCTTTCCTGCCCCAGTTTTTGGATCTTAGCACAGGGTTCTTGATCCAGAAAAGAGAACATGAAAACTAGATGCCTGGTATTCAAGGGACTTCTATAAAGCATTAGTTGGCTTAAATTAAATCTGTGATAGTCTTAAGAATAAGACTAAACTGTTACTGGTTAGCTTAAATACACTGGACTTAAACATAGGTTTGTGTTCTCTCCAGAACCTGTGGTAGCATCCTTCTAAACTTTCAAAAACTGGCACAAATTTAGAGGACATCCATCCTCAGAAACTCCTAAGGCGACCTGATATTTTCATTTAGCAACTTCATACTGAAAACCAGGTCCCATATTTATATATTTCATCAATTTTTTTTCTTTTTTTTTTTAAGATTTTTAAATTTTTATTTATCTGACAGAGAGAGACAGCGAGAGAGGGAACACAAGCAGGGGTAGTGGGAGAGGGAGAAGCAGGCTTCCAGCCGAGCAGGGAGCCCGATGTGGGACTCGATCCCAGGACCCTGGGATCATGACCTGAGCCGAAGGCAGACGCTTAACCGACTGAGCCACCCAGGGGCCCCTATATATTTCATCAATTTAAAAGTAGCAACTCTCAGGTTGTTTTTGATTGGGACTTGCTCCATGATTTTCCAGAGATTTGCTGAAAATATAAAACTTGCTATTTTAAAATACTTTTTCAAGATAAAATTTTAATTTTTTTCTCTACCTCAGAAAGTATGAAATATATCCCAAAGGCTCAACTGAAAACCTACTATGCTGTAAGAATGAGCTATTACATAGCAGCATTCTTGAAAAGGAAGGCAAATTTTATTACTAGTAACTTCTTAACATAATTTCAGTGTGATAATATTATTCAGTCCTGACTAATGGTAAGTTAATAGATTCTTTCCTTTCATAATGACATTTTTTTTAATTAATTGCCATTTTCCGTAGGACATTTAAATTTAATAGTAACATATGTGATTTATTTAGATCATATTAAATTTGCATTTTAGTAATATATATATGTTATTATTGTTTGGCATGCAATTTTTATATGAATGTTGAGTGATCTACAAACTTTTGAAAGGTATATTTGAAATCCATTCAAAGTTTTTATTGTTATTTTAAAATTTCCCCAGAAGTTGAGTTACTTGGTAAAATCACCTGATCAGACTTAAGTTTAGAAATGGCTATTGCTACATTATTTTCTATAATGATTACTATAGATTTAGGCTAGTAATGTTTGAGATATTTGGTCATAGTGTTACATCTTATGATTTTGTTAATTTAACAGTGAAAATGTTATGTGCTCTATGACTATATATTAATAATTCTATAATTTTAGTGTCATATTTTTCATGCAAGCTGATTTTTTTCAATATTTAAAGTCATAAATAAAAACACATTGGGCCCACCATATTTTTCAAAAGCTTGGGTTTCTCAAGTACATAAGATTTCTTCAAAGTGACTCATGTCATGAATATTTAAGATTCCAAACCAAGACATAGTATTCAATGTAATCCCGATTATTCATTATTTTTTAATTAAGAAATTATACAGTTTTGCAAAAACAAAAGCACTGTGAATTAAAACTTTCCCTAATTTAGAGGAAAATAAAACTAATTTTATTAATGCATTTTTATCTGTGTTTTTCATTCAAGTCTTATCACTAAATGATGGAATATCAGAACTTCTCTTCCTGGTAAATTTCAAATATTTTATCTTAGAAATATGTCAGACTAAACATAATACTGAAACTGACTTACAAATTAAGTAAAATCATAAAGTGGTGTTTTTATAGGAACAAAAATATTTTTAAAAATTCTTATTTTTCTAATAGATATTAAATATATGTGTATCTATACCAATGTATACAAAACATATAGAAAAATTAACTGAATCTACATTGACTTTTCAGTGGGAAGAATCTTTATTTTCATCTAATTTAATAATGAGAAAACAAAGATTAAGCCATTTCACTTTAATTGAGATTAAGACTCAACTGTGTATGGGTTTCATTCCAGTCACTGCACACTTCCAGATTTTGGTGTATAATCCTGAACAAGATACTTTCAGACATTTCATTTTTGGGGGAGAGTTGTTATTGTAATAACTTGTAAATGCTAGAACTCTATTTATGAGCCTCATACCTGTAGTTACATGGTGAATGGTACAAACAGAAGGTTTTGGTTTTGAATTTGCAGTATTTTTCCTGACACAAACTTTGGTATTGTCAAACATTTTTTTTAATGTATATACTTTTCAGGCCTGGTAATACATGTGGTACTTCTTAAGAATTTACCCCTTGTAATCCTTATAGCACTTAGAATTTCAAATTATATAAGTTGTATTCATTTGCACAGTGGTTTGTAGTCATTCCTTTAGACATGCAAGTTAATAATGCCTGACTCAGAAAGCCAAAGTGTGGTACTAAATCACATGGATTTCAAGAAATTTCATATCACTTTTTTTGTTACCTTGTGGAATATTTTTACATGTTTAAGATAAAAATGAGGGGCGCCTGGGTAGCTCAGTTGGTTAAGCGACTGCCTTCGGCTCAGGTCATGATCCCAGGGTCCTGGGATCGAGTCCCACATCGGGTTCCCGGCTCGGCGGGGAGCCTGCTTCTCCCTCTGACCCTCTCCTCTCTCATGCTGTTTCTCTCTCGCTCGCTCTCCAATAAATAAATAAATAAAATCTTTAAAAAAAAAGATAAAAATGATTATCTCTATGGGGATTTGGAGTGTGAACTATATACATAATGATTTATTATGGATAGTGAATACTCTAATCATGTTTACCTTGAAATAAGTAATATTCTATTTTTATATTATATTACATATATATTTATATGTAATATATCCTCTAAAACCCTCAAATACTTTGGAATTTTTATACTTACTAATATGTCAATAAGTACATTTTCAATGGAGTGTTATGTTGATGTATTAAAAGTTGATGAGCCACTAGAATCATGCATATACTAAATATAATTGAAAATGATATCAACTAAATATAGTTGAAAATGCACTAGAGTTCCAAATTTGAGACATAAAATAAGAGAAATTTAGTATGACACATAACTGTCACACTAAAAAATATTAATAGTGCATTTTATCTCACTTTATTTTGAATTGTGTCTGAGAATTTTTTAATGGGAGACTTGTGTTTATTAGAGGGAAGGATTGGTTAACTAGCATGGAATAATCTTTCACAAACTCATCTAATATGGTAAAGTTCTGATAGTCTCAATTTTTAGGTATATATGTATCAGTTTTAGATATCAAATTTAGCTAAGTATTGACCAGTAATCTGCCATATTCTAGGTAAGTCAGATTGTGATTTAGGTAATGAGGGAGGGTCAGTCATACAGGTACCAATACCTGTCACTTAACCTAAGTGGTCTATATAGTTAGAAGATTAAATTTGTGAATACAAATGAATAAGAAATAGACAAACTAAGGAAACAATACAAACAATAAAAAATTCTTCTAGAAAACCTTTTCAGAGAAAGGATAATGAATTGATATCAAGTAGAATTTTAACTTAAATGATGCATAAAAATGTGAATCCAATTTGTATTTATCACTCTATTTTGTATTTTCTCACAACAGTAGAGTGAATTTATAATTCTGTACTACAAAGAAATCTTACAGCTTTTATTATAGGACACACTTGGAAAAACTAAGCATCAAAGAACTACCATAGTTTTAAAATCCAGTTTTTGCTTGTTGTGAAAACAGCTTCATGTGAAATGCTTCTTGATGTTGAACTTGATTGGTAATATTTGAAAAACAACATTTCAAGTTAGTGAGAGGGGAGTGACCTAAAAAGATAAGTTGAGAAACTAATTGCCAGGTAAGAATATTTCCAAAATTTTGAAAAAGTGAAAATTAGAAAATTAGTGAGATCACAGTTAAGAAGGGTCTACAGAAACATAATAACTAAATGTAATGTGATGTACTCAATGAGATCTTAGAAAAGGAAAAAGACATTAGGTGAAAGTAAAGAAGTCAGAATAAAGTATAGACTTTATTAACTTTAGTTAACAGTAATGTATTTGTATTGGTTTATTAATTGTGACAAATGTATCATACTAACATAAGATGTTTACAATAGGGGATCAAGTGTTGGCTGGGTACATGGTTTACTATCTAGCATGGGATATGTACTATCTTTGCAACCTTCTGTAAACCTAAAACTTATAAAAGAGCTAGACATTAAGATAATGTGAAAAGAAGGCTATTTTATCTATAGATATAGTGATTTATTTTATGGGTAGTTAGTAATTTTATGGTGTATAGAAAATCACTGATTCGAACATATTTTTTTACTCCTCTTTGTAAGGAGCATAGAAATTATGACAGATTATCATTATTAAGGAATTTACTCTAGAAAGGAAATTCTATATTTGATTTTTCCAATAAAGTAGATTCACCCCAAAACTTTACAGTTACTTACATTAAAGAGGAACTATTCTTTAGATACATTGATGATAGATAGGTAGATGTTAGATAATAGATAGATGATAGATAGATAGAGATACAGAGACAGAGAGAGAAAGATAGGGATGATACAGATATATAGATATCCCCATTTGAGTATAAAAAAGAAAATAACATTGGGTGCTTAATGGGTTAAGGTCTGAGTTCCAGAAAATCATTATTATTTCCTTCACTATCATGCTATGTGAATAAGGAATTATTATAATTTGATGTATTTCAGTAACAAAAGAATCAAAATTTTAATTACTGTAGTGCAATTGTGACATATTTTTAGTTTATTTTTTTCTAAAGATTTTATTTATTTTTTTGATAGAGAGCACAAATAGGCAGAGAGGCAGGCAGAGGGAGAGAGAGAGAGAAGCAGACTCACCGCTGAGCAGGGAGCCCGATGAGGGGCTCCATTCCAGGACCCTGGGATCATGACCTGAGCTGACGGCAGACGCTTAACGACTGAGCCACCCAGGTGCCCCTATTTTTAGTTTATTTATCTCTAAGTTAAAATACAGCATAAACTACTATTTCGGTGTATGTTCATAGAAATTTAGTGCAAAAATATCCCACATAAAAAAAAATCACTTTTTCAAGAGTGCCTGGGTGACACAGTCAGTTAAGCCAGATCTTGGTTTTGGATCAGATCATGATCTCAGGATCCTGAGATCGAGCCCCACTTCTGGCTCTCTGCTTGAGTTTCCCTTTCCCTCTCCTCCTCCCCTCCATGCTTGCTCTCTTGTCTCTCTCTCAAATAAATAAATGAATCTTTTAAAAAATCACTTTTTCAGAAAGTTTAGGAAATTCAATATAGTCTCATTACCAGCCTTTAAGAATCATAATACCCATTAGGATGTTATAAGCTTTACAATGTAAACAGGCCTAAGGGGCACCAGCCTGGCTCAACTGGTAGAGCATGCAACACTTGATCGTGGGGTCATGAGTTCAAGTTCCACATTAGGGGTTCAGTTTTGTTAAAAAAGAAAAAGATCTTGAAGTATGGTAGAAATTATTATTTCTCACCAGTTTTTTTAATTCTCTTTATTATTTGAGCATATAGACAGATTACACTGTCTTATCCTCTTGAAGTTAGGTGTGGTCATGTGACTTGTTTGGCCAGTGAAAAGGGAGTAGACCTAGCAGGGAGACTCCTATCTGGCAGAGTGTAAGAGCTGGTGCCTGATTCTTCCCTTGCAAGGGCATATCCCGATGCTCAGGTTGAGACGAGGGTGTCATAAGATGGGGTGCTTTTCATCAGGTCATTTCTTTTTTAGTAATTCCACAAAAAGACTTTTTCTGACAGCTATCAATGGATATATGGTGCAGGCAAACATTCACTTTGAAAAACAAATAGGCTTCTGGGATTTGGAATTGTTTGTTGTGCAACGTAGGCAATCTAGACTCTAAATACTATATAAAAACCTCTATAAACTTGAATTTTTAGAGAGATTTTGAAAATAAAGTTTTATTTCTGTCATCCTTACTAGCAAAATTCTATAAGCATTTTGCCCTAAATGTTTCTAAATATGTATTTTGATTTGCACTTCTTAAAACCCATGAAGAAGTTGAGGTAATTACAATACTTCCATTTCATTATTTGTTAAAAAATAAATTCCAATATTTTGTGTGTATAATTATCTATAAATGTAAATATGCATGTTTGTATGGATTTGTACTTGTGTGTTTGTGTGAGTGTGTGTGTACTGGTACTAGATGAGTGTTTATTCAAAATGTTACTGTATTATATAGAAATTTATGTTTTTTAAGGAATTTTTGAGGATTCTCACTTCTTAATTTACAAGCTGTAACAATAATTCTGAGTAGACATCTGCTCTTTAGAATTAACTTCACATTCTAAAACATATACTTTTATAAGCATTGTTATAAGAAAACTCCAAAACAAAAAAAAATAGATTTATAAAAATAACAAGTTAGCAAACAAGATTACAATAATACGTGTACAGTATATCAGATTTTACTTAGTTCTTTTTGCTTTTCTGTATTGGCTCTTTGATGAAATATGTATTCACTTTTTTCCTATTGATCATTATATTTGTCTAATCAAATTTTCAAAATAACCATGATGTTCTTGATGTTTAGAACCTCATCATGATGAAGCACAACTTTGAATTGGTATCATTTTCCAGAGCTGACAAAGTTATTAAAGAATTAAGTTGAGTTGGATTCCATACTAATCACACAGTCTGAGTGATTGTATGCAACATAGTATACTCTGACGTGTTTGATTGTAATGAATGGAATACAGCTCAAATAGTAATGTAGAAATAAATTTCCATTTGGAATAGTCTTGTGGGAGAAAAGTTCAAATTAAATCCTCTTAGTGCATTAAAATGCAAATATAAGAAGGCAATCCAATTGAGTTACATCGATAATAGAACATATAACACAAATGGAAATTCCTCCCAAATAATTAAGTTATAGCTATATAAATCACTGATGTGTGCATCTGAATTTTGTTCCTTTCGTGCATGCTTGAAAGTTCATTAACTTTGGATCACATTAGAATATGTTTTGTTTATCTCCTGCAGACCAGTCACTAGGCAAGTCCTTTCCCCCCACTGAGGCCTTCGCTGCATTCCATTGCATTCAAAATCCAATAACTAAATCTTTGAACTCTGTCAGCAGGTTCTGTTTTAGACATAATTATGGAACCTCCAAAACTGGGTCATCACCCTGGTAGTTTCAATGTCTTGAATTTTCTCAGTAAATAAATTTGACTTTAAAATATGCAGATATTGTGAGAACAGTAATGTTCACACACCAACTGTGTAATCATGAGAGAAAACAAGACGCTTTAGAAAAATTCTGCTTAGAAATTGTAAAAGCAAGCTCCTCCGTGTGTGTGTGTGTGTGTTTTAGAAGTCAGGTATAATGTCATCTTAGCTGTTGGGATTTCAGATTCTACATCTTAGTCTTTTAAAGTGTGTATGATGGTTTAAAGATTCAAGTACTCAAAAAATATACAACTTAAAATAACCATGAAAGAACACTTGGAGTAAGAAAAGAAAAATGGAAAGAAAATAATATGCTTTGGGAATTTAAATCAGTAATGCCAATTATATGCAATTAAGAAGGAACATTAATGGCTTTTTGACCACTAAACATATATAAGATTGTCTTTGGTACAAATTCTGATCTTGAAGAAGAATCATCTGCTCTCAGATTTAAATTCTATAAGGAGCACGGCAGATAATAATGTGAGCTCATAATTAAAATTTTAAAATAAAAAATTGAATTAAATAAAATTTAATTTGATTTACATTTGTAAAGCAGGTACAAATTCCTTACTACAAATCAAGCTGTAGTCAATAACTTTTAAAAGTGGATTTTTTTGGATCATTGTAACTTAATATCTTATACTAGCAACAAAATGGCCCAATTAAATATAAATTGCGATGGTTACTTATGAAAAGTGTAGGTGTTGCTTGAGTTAATATATCTAATGTTATCTATCACTGGATATCAGTGTGTGTATTTTGTTTTGTTTTGTTTTAGCAGAACATAGCCTGTTTTAAGAAACTGCTGAACAGGTATAGACATTGCATTTGAGACTTTAACTGATTGTAACAATCACAGAAATAGTTCAAGGATGAAATATTTGATTTTCTCATTAAAAACCAGATTACTAAAGTTGTCATTATTTGAGAGCGTAATGTGTGTCAAAACAAATTGTTAGGTGTTATGCACACATTATCTTATTTAATTCATACAACAGCCCCATAAGATGGTATGATTGCACAGCCGAAGGCTAAAGTAGAGAGAGGTTTAAATAATTTGACTAGTTACATTATTAATAATTGACACAAGTCAAAATAAAGTTCATGCAGGTCTGAATGCCTATGAATGATAATACTTATTCTTTCATTTTCTACTTAAAAAAAACCTTGGAACATATCAATTACTGTATCACATCTTCTCTGAGCTACTCAAAGACATTGTTCCAAGGATTTTCCTCACTCTTTCAGCCTCATCAGTTAGTTCTGCTTTACTGGATTATTTTTTATCAGCATAAAAGAATGATGTAATTTTTCCCACCTTTAAAATCAACAAACAAGCAAAAACACCTTTGACCATGATTATCCTTCATTCCATTTCTCTCCTTCGTTTTGTGGCAAAATTCCTTGTAAATTTCTACCACTCTATCAAATTTCTCTCTTTAAATATGTCCTCTCTTGAATCTACTTTACTGGTCTCTGAAATCATTCTAGTTAAGGTGAGCAAAATCCTGCATATTACTAAATACTTTGCTCAGTTTTTAGTCTTCAGTATGCTTGAACTATTACATGGTTTGTTATTGTCTGTCATTTCACCCTTCAAACTTTTTCTTCACTTGCTAATATCCACACCTAGTCCCCTTTCAGGGATTTGTAGATGTCTTGCCTCTTTTTATTTCCATATGAAATTTAAAATCAGCTTATCAAGTTCTATAAAAAACCCCATGTGGATTTTCACTGGAGTTGCACTGATTCTATAGCTCAGTTTGAGGAATATTGGTATATTAATGATACAGAGTTCTCCTTTCCAAAATATAGTCAATGTTGCTATCTATTTACTTTGTTTAATGTTTTCAGTAAAATATTTAAATTTATTCTATAATGGACTTCTCTGTATTTTTTACTGATACTCTAAAAGTTAATTAAAAAAAATACATTTTCTAACTGAATGTTGTGGCCTAAATAGTTGCAATTGTATGTTGCATGTGGACTTTTTCTTTTGGTTCAGCAATGCTTTTATTTATCCTAAGAACAAAAATGCATTTGGCAATTTCTATAGAGACAGTCACATAATTAAAAGTAGAGTTTTGTCTTAACTTTCTGATTATAGATTTTATTTTATTTTTACTTTTTAACTGCATTGACTAGGACTCCACTACAATCTTTAATATAATTGATAATAGCAAGCATCTTTTTTGTTGCTGATCTTATTAAGGATTATTTCAATAAGTGTGATATTCTTAATATTTTTTTAAAATTGGATGTCCTTTTTTAGGTTAAGTAGTTTCCATCTATTCTTAGTTTGCTAAGAGTTTTTATCATGCATTATCTTAAATTTAATCAAGAGAATTATATCTGCGTGTACTAAGATAAGCTTCAGTATTAATATCAATGGTCTTTAATCTGTAAATGTGCTGTTATAATACATATTAATCAAATTAATTAATTCAGTTAATTACTTAATTGAAGTTTCTGTAACTCTGGAGTGTTCTTTACATCACACCACGATTTATCAAAAAACTGCTTCATATTTAGATTAGAGCTAGATTGTTGAACTGCATATATTACTTAGTACATTTAAGAGAAAGAAGGCTTATGTTATATTTATTTATATTTATATCTACTATGTGTATGTGTGTAGAATTGACCCTTGAACAATACGAGTTTGATTTGAATGGCTCCACTTATACTTGGATTTTTAAATTTTTTTATTATTATTTATAGAGAGAGAGAGATAAGAAGGGAGAGAGAGAGAGAGAGAGAGAGACAGTCTCAAGCAGACTCTGCCCTGAGCACAGAGCTGGACATGGGGCTCGATCTCACCACCCTAAAGTTATGACCTCAGATGAAATCAAGAATTGGTCACTTAACCAACCAAGCCACCCAGGCGCCCATATACATGGATTTTTTGTAATGTGTGTTAAAATTGGGGGCACATTTTATAATTATTCATTATGTGGAAAATGCCCACCAGCTTTTATTTATTTTTTGATGGGAGAATTATGGTGATAGCTATTGACTTATAGCCAGCATAGAAAAATAGCTGAGAAAAGGTTAAATTATATTTTAAACATGTTTTCTTTATTGTTTGGTGTACTGCATTTTTTAAGATCTTATTTTGCTTAGTACTCAGTATATGCAACTACGTTGCATGCATTTATTTATAGCACTCTATTTCGAAGTTTAATCACAAGTCTATTTATCCCTTAATATATTCTTCTTTTAAAAAAGTAAGAATTGTTAAGTATATTTAAGACACCCTGCATACGACAGCTTCCTCTTGGAGTTTCCAATACACATTAGCATACTGAAGTCCCTGAGAAATCTTCTATAAAATTAGTTTTTATACCAGCTTCCCTAAATTTTATTCGACCTTCTAAGTCTTTCCTTCTTAGATAAATCCAGCTAATATATCCCTAGTATTTTGCAGAATGCATTTTGGAAAACATTGTTTTAGGTAAGAAATGTATAATTTTTCACTAATACTTTAAGTTAGATTACTTCTTTTTGGTATATAAATGGCTATATTCACAGGCTAGATTTTCTGATGTAGAGTTACAGCTTTTTGTAGGTTGTTTGGCTTATTAATCCAGTCTACTGCTGTAGAGTTCTGTTTAGTTTTTTGGGTTAATAATCTAACCAAGTCCCTCTTTCAGTGCTAACCCATTTCACAGGAATTTTTCTATCCCCAACTTCCCCAACTCTAGAGATGTAAAACCTAAACTTGACAGACTCTTAGTGAATAATTTGGTTTGCTGCTGTATTTACCTCAAAAGTAATTATCATGGACATGTCCTCCTGACTGTCTTCAATTCCTCTTTTTTTTTTTTTTTCACTTTTGACTGGGATCTTGGCGTCCCTCAAAGCCAACCCCATTTCAGTTATGACTATTTCTTAAAGACCTCACAGAGAGACGTAGTTAATTTTGGGGAGGTGAGAGGGTAATTTTTTTGGCTTAGAACATGTTTCTGAGATGCGTATGTATCAAAGTTTAAAACTACAATAGGCAGTCACATTTGTGAATCTGAGAAGGGACTATCTATGATGGGCATTGATTTAGGAAAGATAACCATCTAGATGACAATTGAAATCACAAGAGTGCATGGAGAGCCAGGGAGAGTGGAAAGATGAAGATGTTGAACAGAAAGTCACTAGCTTTGAAAGTAGAGAGGAACAAGAGAAAAATGAAAGAGATTTTGAACACCTTTTTAGATAAGTGGTGGAAAATCCACAAGGGTTATTGACGTAAAATGAAATGGTTTGAAGATGAGGGATATGATTGCTTATTCAACAAACAATCCAGGGAGCCATACTTATGTGCCAGGCACTCTACTAGCACTAGATTACAAAGGTAAATAAAACCAGATGATCCCTGACCTCACAGAACTTGAAATATATAATGACACCCAATTATTTAGGGAAAGTGAAGGTAGATAAGAAAGTATGTAGAGGTTTTCATGAAAATTACCAACAATGAGGATGTAAGAAACTCAGTGAGATAAGTTTTTGTGGAGTAGTAGGGGAATAAGTCATATTTAAATGGGTTGAACTGTAGGGCATTTATTTTAGATTATATGAATCAGGAAAAGATTGAAATACACCAAAATATTTAACATCTTGACTCTGGACTGTGGAATTACATGTAATTTTTATTTTGTTTTTTCCTCATGCATTTTATAAATGTCTACAATCAAGATACGTCTGTTTTATAACAAGAAAAAATATTTAAAAAATGAACTGTGTTCTAATGATTATTGTTAATTAAATTTTAAATATAAATGAAATGGAGGTATACCATTTACCTGAATAATAATATGATAAATATAAAAAAAATTAAATAAAATGATTCAAATACTGACAGTAACAAAACCTTAGTAAACTTACTTTGAGGACTTCATTATTCTGATTGGCTCCATAATGATCTAATTAAGTTGGTAATTGCCAAAACTCAAGTTGTTCTATGCTGACAACACATATCCACCAAAACCTAGATCTGCTTGAGCTGCTAGAAGTTTTTAAAAAGTGGAAAGCAAAGCATTAATTTATGTAGCTACTAAGTTGGCACATGCTAATGCTTTCAAAATGTAGAATAGCTTCAATTCCCACCAGTTTAGCAGCTGACATGATTATGTACATGAATCCTCTAGGAAATTGAAGAAACAGTAATAACAAGCCCAGTTAACAAGAGAAGAAAAGGACTGCCTGGCTGGCTGTCTAAGTTTCCTGTGTTAACACTGATTATAAACATCAATGGTGGTAAACACAGCCATTCCATGAGATTGAGCTGTGAACATTTATGGGAAAATGAGATCAGCAGCCATGATTCCATTCTGTTAAAACTCCTCTGAGGCCTGTGTAGGATAATACCTTTGTTATTCTCCCTTTCCTTCAGCATGGGAAAGGGACTATGGAATTAAAATTTCCAGGAACTAAATGAGAAGGGGTTAACTTGTTAATTTCTTCCAATGTCATTGTATTGTTAGAAAAAAATACACCTTGGAAACCAATGAACTATTAAGTTCTTTTTTGTTTTCTTTCAGACAACTTTCACAAACAAATGAAAGCATTTTTGAAATATTCTCAGCTGGTTTCCCATGTCATTTAATAGAAAAGAACGTGTAATTGCTAGCCTGAAGCCCATCAACCACTTACGGATTAAAATATACCTTGCGAGAGGTGAAACTTCAGAGGCAGTATAATCACATATTTTCAAATTGATTATTTGGCATTACTGACTACACCTCTAAGTCCCCTGACTTTAATTTATTCTCCCCCAACACACTTCCACCAGGCTTCCGTGGCCTGAGATACCACAGTGCTTAAAATTCCCAGGATTATTCTTATTTCTCAATATTACAATTCAGTGGCCCAGAGGTAGACTTGCAAGAAAATCAACTGTACATAGGGAAGAGGGAAGAGAGTGGAAACTATGGATTAGAAATCAGAATTTTGAGCTTAAAGAAACCCCGAAGATCATTGATTGCACACCCCACGACTGACCAAAACACATCAAAACAATTTCCCTGATTTCCCCAACATGACACAAAGCTGGGGCAACATCACTCAGTTCTTCCAGCTGCCGGGATTCTTTGCAATTCCAACGTAAGCACAGTGATTCCGCTCCTTTAGAGAGAGGCAGAGAAGTCAGAGAGCCTGGGAGGCCTGCCAGGGGCCCCTGGCCCCTGGTGAGAGTCAGTCCTGCCACAGGAGAAGGGGGTCAACGTGCATTGTGATCTCTGCCCTTTGCCTTTTAGAGCCGCTTACTTAAGGTTCCTTACAAGCAGAAACAAGAAATGAAGCATCTCTTTATGGCATCAGTTATCACAAATATAGGAAGATTCATAATTCCAAGGGAACTACTTTGACAAAGCTTTATTTTTTTCACTTTTCATATATTTATCAAGTCTACCAGATGCCTTGCACCAGCTGAAACACTGACCTAGTCTGAGAAAGGGCTACATTTTAAAGTGAATGTTATCAGTATTTATATGAAAATAAGATGTTACATGCCTTCAAAAAGAAAAGAGTGAGAAGAAGGAAGGGGGAGAGGAAGCACAGGGAGTTGGAGGAAAAAAAAGCTATCCATAAACAAGGGTACATGTCAATCTCTTCTTCATATGCTGTAGAAGAGATGAGTAAGGAACCACAGAGCTGAGATTCAGGGTGACCTTTTATACTCTCTGTGATGGTACTTATCTGCTTGTCCTCAGTTGCTCAGTCGGAAACTCTGCAAACCAGATTTCCATTACTCCCTTACTTGCAGTGTTTTTGAGAACCACAAATACTGTTAAAAGCTCAAATGCATGTAAAAATATATTGAGTTCAACCCTAAGCTTTTGAACAACTATTAGAATTATGTTTACCACCACATCTCTGCTACATCTTGAAATGATTTTGATTAATTTCTAATAATGAAGCAAAAGTCAGATTAAAAAAAATGGTTACATTCTCTTAATAGCATCTAAGAGTTCACAGGTTGACAGAATCTTGGGGGACCAAACGACTTTCTCCTCTAGAATATAAGAGGGAATTAGCTCCTCCTGCAGAGCAGATGGCAAAACCCCAAAGAGAAATATAAATACCTGCAATTTTCTTGATTGCAACTTCTCCTTCATGCTTCTGAAGGTGATTTCTTATCTCACCTATAGCAAAGATGCCCTATCGCTAAGCTCAAGAACAGTTTTCGGGGCAGGTATTTTTAATGCTACTAACGATTTCATCTCAGGTTAGAAAAATTAGATTTTTTAAAATTATTATTGAAGTATAGTTAACACACAATGTTACATTAGTCGCACATGTACAACATAGTGATTCCACAAGAATATATGTTATACTGTGTTTGTCACAAGCATAGCTACTGTGTGTCCTCATACCACACTATCCTAATACCATTGACTCTATTCCCTAGGCCATAGCATTTGTCCCATGGTTTCTTTCTTCATTCTGTAACTGGAAGCCTGTTTCTCCCACTCCCATTCACCCATTTTGCCCATCCCTCTACCTTCCACCCCTCTGGCAAATGAAAGATTTGATTTTAAAAATTCTTTTTTTTTTAAAGATTTTATTTATTTATTCATGAGAGACAGAGAGAGAGAGAGAGAGAGAGAGGCAGAGGGAGAAGCAGGCTCCCAAGGAGCAGGGAGCCCGATGCGGGACTCGATCCCAGGACCCTGGGATCATGACCTGAGCTGAAGGCAGATGCTTAACCATCTGAGCCACCCAGGCGCCCGATTTTAAAAATTCTAATGTGTGCAATATTTTGCCTCTGTAGTCTCAACATTTCCCCCCCGGCCCCTAGCCCTGTAAATGAGAGTACCGACATAAATACAATTCTGCCTACCCCTGCTTAGATCAAGAACAAAACCAATATTCAGGCACTGAAATACCACACTCATTTTCATCAATGAAACAAAAGTACATAAATAAATACTCTGCTAAACCTTGGAATGCAAATATAATTGATGTGCTTTGAGGTTAATCTGTTTCCTACTCAGGTATAGCAGAGAGTATAAAGCAGTGTTTCACAGGTATGGGGTTTGCTACGCCAGTTTTGGGATCCCCTGTGATGCCTGTTTAGAATGCAGATTCTTGGATTTACTCTAAGACCTTTGGAATCAGAACCTCTCTGGTTGGGCCTAAAATTCTCTTGCTCACCAAAATCTGATAGCTGTAGGCATAGTGTAAGGTCTGCTATTTTAGGAGTGCAGAGAAAGGGAAGCCAAAGCTAGGAAAGTCAGTGAGCTGGAAACTGGCACAGAACAATCTCAGTACTGACATCCCTGGGCCTTCTCATTATGCCTGCCATTTTAGACTTTCATTCTCATGCTGCTTGCATCCTTCCAGCCCAAGGAATCTTCTCTCAGTGAGAGGCTCCTGCTGTAGTAGGTACTCTCCAATTCCATGGAATAATTTTATATCATTGGGACTTTTGATTACTATAATCTCTGTAAGTAGAGTTGAATGACTTAGCCACATCCTCAGAGAATCACAGTCCATCTTTTGGAACATGACTTCAATTTGAAATGATGCCACCAGATGGCCAGCTTTAGAGAAGATCAAATGAACTGTCCTTCAGTGGCCAAAGAGTCCCACATTCTAAAATTTAGTTGTTTTTGACATTAAACAATGTGACCTTGTTATAACCAGAATCTATATTTTTTTCACTGAGTGCAAACAAGTATTGTAGTGGATTCATTCATTTGCTATAAAATATTCATAGAGCTCTACTAGCCCACAAATAACAGAACATCCTACTCTATCTCTCCAGTGAGAAATCATGTCCCATGATTACTTAAATTACCCAGATGATATCTGAGATTCTAATTCTATTTAAGGAGTGACTGTGCAGTAATGTGTTCCTGCTTGTTTAGGTACATTCTTAAATCTTCTAGTGGGATTATATTATGGTTAACATGGCAGACAGTGGTATGTAAATCCATTGGATCACCACATTTGCAGTGAGCATAATGCCAAGTTGTATTCTAATTCAAATGATATATTTACATAGGAGATAAGTCTTTGCACTAGAAAATGTGGCTCTGTGATATAATAATGATATTTAAAAGTAGTTTCCTGGGCGCCTGGGTGGCTCAGTCGTTAAGCGTCTGCCTTCGGCTCAGTTCATGATCCCAGGGTCCTGGGATCGAGCCCTGCATTGGGCTCGCTGCTCGGCGGGAAGCCTGCTTCTCCCTCTCCCACTCCCCCTGCTTGTGTTCCTGCTCTCGTTATCTCTCTCTCTGTCAAATAAATAAATAAAATCTTTAAAAAAAAAAAAGTAGTTTCCTTTTCCATTTAATGTGATTCATATATGTAATGAGAAACATGGCTTAAAGTTACCACAATGGTAGGATTGACATGCATATATTAACACAGAGTAATATGTATGTCTAAGGGAATAAAACATATAAATAAGCAGGGAAATATGTTCAATGAACAATTATTTACCTATATTTAATGCTTCATGCCATATTTATATTATGGAAATATTGGTAAGGTGGATTTAAAAGTATATGGCCAGTGCCTGTTCCATAGTGAATTGATAATTAGAATCGCTTGATTTTTGGTTATCATGAGTAACAAGGATATAGATCTTTCATTAGTGTAGTCATCTTGGACAAATCACTACACATCAGTCTAAGTTGTTTTGTTTTGTTTTCCTATAACATAAAATTGAATTGTTCATATATAACCTACTTAACATAAAGCCTGCAATAAGTAATTAACAAATGTTTGCTATTGTTATTAAAATATTTTTTTAACTATGTAGGCCTTGACGTATCTGGGAGGGCTTTTTCTATAGTTCTTCTTGAGCTGACACAGCTTATTTAAACACAGAAAACTAGGAAGGAAACAAAAACAGATTCCCTTGGAGCTTTTCTTATTTAATGTAGACTATCAGTCATTTGAAAAAATCCGATTGTAAAGATAATTAGCTTTGGTTTACATATATCATGGAAATTTAGTTCATGCATTTTCCTAATCAGTTGCATAGGAAATGCTTACAATGTTCAGGCTTGATTGAGCTTGTTTTAAAAGACTGTAATTTTCATACCCACAAACCTATTTATTATCCACTTGATGAAGGGTGAATTTATAGTTATGATGAAACATTTTGTACAGGTAAAGCTACACTTACAGATATGGTATATTCTTCCTTTTGAAGAATGAACCCATACAGACCCTGAAAACCGAATACACAGTTAAAGTTTCTCAAAGACCGGACACTGATGATTTTTCCTAAACTCTTTGTCAAATAGCTCAGGGATAGCAGAATACAATCATTTTACAACACCTTCAGTTTGTTGTTTCAAATGGTAAGGTGATTTTAGAAAATAAAAAATGTTCAATACCTGTGTGGACCTTGTCCCTCTAGGTTCTTAGGATTCTATTGCTTCATGTTTGTAATCTCACTGTATTGTCTTCATAAAATATATTTACAGTGCTAGCATGTTGCCTCTTAAAAAAAGCACATTTTAAATCTTGTGATGAGTAGATCTAAAAGGAATTGATAGTTTTGGTTGATTAAGCTCTTCAGCTCTGCCCTTCATAGCAGACATGTTATTGAGCACTATCTCTGAGGCTATAAAATTTGGAAAATTATTATTTAATTAAATTTAGCACTTGCATGAGATATTTATACAAAAATGTATTATTTAAGTTACATTAAATTATTTAATTCAAGGTAACTGTTTTTTTTTTTTTTCCTTTTTGTATTCATTTTATTTTGTTTTTTTTACACGGAGCTGAGAAATGCCCTTTCTTATTAACCCTGCCGTGATACAGTTTGAGGCCAATTTTGAAAAATTTCACAATCACACAGCATTGGTTTAAGACTCTTCTCGGTGACAGACTGTAAATAATATTCTTTTTATATTTTTGATTATTATGTGTTTGTTGATCACTATGCTTTAATTAAGAATTTGCTATGCAACATCAAGGGTATCATCAAAAATTTTTTTTTATTATTTTTGCAAAGAATATGAAAACTTGCAGAGATTTACTTGGAAATATTAAATTCCAACAGAATTCTCTGGGAGACATTTTCTTAAAACTTCAATACAAATGATAATAAGTTACCACTATAATATTCAAAGGATTATATTTCATGTGAGATGTGGATTTGAACAAAATAAATGATTTAATTAAACATAAAAATAGATAAAGTCTTGAGCAATGAGGTATTACAGTTAAATTTAACTTGGAGGTAACATACTGCCAAAATGTGACCAATCTCTTGTATATAAAATCATTTTTACAATGAGAAAAATATGTAACTTACAAACACCATTACAGAAGTATGCATATAAATAACCAAATACTTTGTTAGATCAGAACAAAGTAAATTCCAGTAACATTATTCTGTTTTCTTAATCTAGATATCTTTCTTTTTTGCATATTCTAAAATATAGGGCAATCATATGGAGTTATTTGATTAGAATCTTCAATAAATCTTATAAAGAACTCTAGGTAGTAGGAAATTTTACGTCTAGATATATTCCTATAAGTGTATCTAGAAATATTCTGGACATATTACTAAGTAATTAGTTAATTACCATCGGAATCCAGCTCATTATACTGACTCTTTTCCCTCATCTGTGAGAAATGACTTTGGACTACATAATTCTAATGTATCTTTCAAATATAAAATTCTAGTATTTCATGTTTCATGAGACTAGATTTATGTTGGTATTAGATTAAATTTAGCATATTAATTACTTGCTCTGTAGTTTTTGAAAATTAATACAAATAGAGGGTTATGTTGAAAAAAGAAATTTGTAAGAATCTCCTTATTGCATCATTTGAATTATTTCCAGGTTGTAGATCAAATAGAGTCATGATTTTCAAATGTTCTCATCAGTTTTTTCCACCCAAGCATTTTTGTTAGTGTATGAATTGAATAATAATCTATCAATTCTTGTCTAATATTTATAAGACTCCATTGAGATTGGCATTTCTTTTCTCTCTCAAATTTTCACAGTGAAGGCCTGGTTATGTAGCCTTATAGTATGTATACATCAGCATTTTGATTTACATTTGTATTTTTAAAAGCTTAATAGTGCAAAAAAATTCCACTTAAATTTTATCATGAAAAAGTTAATGAAAATGCTACTAAATTTATCTAAGTAAGTTAGAAAACAAATGGTTTCAAGATATATGTACTCATTAAATGACTTGCAAATGGTATTTCTGTGAGATCCATTTGTTTTTTTGAATTCTTAACAACTCAATTTTTTTTTAATTTACTGAATAATTAGTTAATATTGGTTCCATCCTTGCAAGTCCAGTAGCCACAGATAGATTACATTTTAGCATGCCTCAGGCACACTCAAAAACAAACAAACAAACAAACAAAAACCCATTTCCTTATTTATCTTGTGAGGGTATTCCTCAGCATAAAGCATATAATAATAGTAGTTCAAACAAAAAGGGGGATATTGAAGAGGCATAACTTTGGGGGTAAGCAGAAGGAGTTGGTGGCAAAGCCAGAGATATATAGGGGAACCGGTAAAGTCCCCTGGGGAATTAGTTCTTTGGGTTAATGGGAAAAAACTTTCCATGCACATTCTTGGGAGGTGCTGGAACCAAATTGTTTGAATTCAGGGATTGAGTTAGTTTTGATTTGAGATGGAGGAAAAAAGGCTGGTCAGTGCTGCAAATTAAAGTTTTGCATTGAGGGAGGTGGCTGCTTTTAAAAAAAAGAAACCCTCTTGATCAGGCAAGCTAACCACAAGCTTGATGACTGACTGCACTGCTCTCAGCATAGTAATATGGAAGAAGCCCAAAGCAGCCAATACTAGACTGGGGAGGTAGGATGAGACACAGCCAAACATCCACTTCATCTTAGGCACACACATGCACACACATCCAACAACATGACAAATAAATAAGTAAATACATAACGAAGGTGATTATGTTCCAGAAGATAGCGATTTAAGAAAAAGGATGGAAAAAATTTTAAATACATATATTTAGGAACATCAAATAGATAAAAGAAAGCATAATATCCCAAAATAATAAGACATTATAAAATGAAATCAGAGTTAATTAAATCAAAATAACAATTTATTTATATATATATATATTATTTATTTATTTATTTATATTATGTTCATTTAGCCAGCATATAGTACATAATAAGTTTTTGTTGTAGTGTTCAACGATTCATTAGTTGCGTATAACAACCAGTGCTAATCCCAACACGTAAGACAAAATAATTTGAAATCTTGGCAAACATACCTATAGGTATTGAAATAAAAGTTAAATGGAGAGGTTACACACAAGGTTATACAGAAGAACAAAAAATGATGAATTGTAGAATACTACTGAGAAATTTATCAAGAATAAAGTGCTAAAAATAAATAAATTTAACAATAAATTTTAATTTATTGGTGTTAAAAGCTACCAAGGAAAGGAAGGTGTTAAAAGCTACCAAGGAAAAAAAGAACACATTCCCTACAAAGGAATGGCAATTAGATTAACAGAAGCCTTCACATTAAATTAATATAAGCCTGAAATCTAAAATATCTCAAATATGATTTAATATTAAGAGCAAGACAATATTTTAAGACACAAAGAACAAGACAGTTTGCCTCTTATTGACACACACTGAAATATGTTAGAAAGGCTTACCTCAACATACAAGTAAACCCGTAGAAATGTATGGTGTGCAAGGAAAAAATGGCAAATGCAGAAGCTTAACTGTTGACGTTAAGCATAATCTAGTATCTGATTGTCTTAAAGGTGAAGCTATTATTATCACTAATTTCATATAACGTCTTGTATTTTGGAAACATGTTGAAAGCTTAAGATTTTTTGCTGTTCCGATAAAAGTTATATTGAATATTTTAGACAGGAAAAATCCATCTTCAGCTTCTAAATAAAGTGAGAAAGAAGGGGGTGTATTGAAAATACACTCAGTCCAATAGAAAGTATGAAAAAAAAAGTAATCAAAGATATACAATGGTTAAAAAATAACAACACACACATAATGAAATAAAAACCTAATTGTAGAAATGTTAAAATTTATCAACAATCTTAATAAATATAAAACTATTATATTCACCTACTAAGGACAGATTTTCATAATGGTTAACAAAAAGGTCATGTGCTGCTTAGAAAGTAAATACCTAAAGTGAATCGCACGGACAGGCTAGAGGTAAATGCACATTTAAATATGAATCACAACGAGCTCTGATGAAGAAATGTGTATGCTCATTTAAAAATGGATATGGAAAAGAACCAAGGGTTTTCCTTACTGTATATCAAGAACTGTTATCAGACTCTAGTAATTAAAGTCTGTGCTATCTGCATAGGAATAGATCGGTTAATGGAATCAAATGGAGAATTTAAAAACATAACCACAATACAGGGAAACCCAACCTTTAACCAAGACAGAGTTATAAACCAGATAAACTTCTTAAAAAAACTTTAGTTGAGGGCACCTGGGTGGCTCAGTTGGTTAAGCGACTGCCTTTGGCTCAGGTCATGATCCCCGGGTCCTGGGATCGAGGCCCACATCAGGCTCCCCCTGCTCTGCGGTGAGCCTGCCACTTCCCCTGCTTGTGCTCTGTCAAATAAATAAATAAAATCTTAAAAAAAAAAAAACAAAAAAAAAAACACTTTAGTTGAGTAGAATACAAGTAAAGGTAAAAATAAAATTAAAATACAAAAAAATTAAAAAAATAAAGTACAAGAAAATACAAGAAAAATAAAATAAAATCTAGTCCCCATAGGCCCCAAATTAATTCCAGATCAATGAAAAAACTGAGTGAAAAACTTCACATGAAAATATATGTATGAGAATATTTTTATGAAAGGGAGGTTTTCTTCTTAAATATTAGTTTTATTATAAACCATTAAACAATAAATCATACATTAAAATTAGAAATTATATATATAATAATTAAAAGTAAAAGTAAAAATAGAAAATATAATTGAAAATTTATTTAAAACAATAAGAAATTGTTCAGAAGTCAAAGTTGAGGGGGAGCGATGTCCCGTTAGTTTCCCTTTCAGTTTTATAGGCAATTAGGCCCCCTAGGGGTTGGCCTCAGCTATTTTTGTGTTTACTATAGGACAGTAAGTGGGCTGAGTCAAGCTTGTAGCTTGCTCTTTCAAGAAAAGTAATGAAATAAAAGAAGCATTTAAGTGTGCTTGAGGGAAGTTTTGATAGATTTTCCAGCTACCACTCAGTATTTTCTTGGCTGCTCCCCGGGTGTTCAAGGAGCCATTTTGCAATATTAAAGAAGCTTGAGAGGCATTTTTTCTCAGCCTCCAGCAGCAAGGCATCATTATGGTCATTTCTGGTTCTAATTCCATGAGAACAGAGGAAAGGAGATAAATTTTACTGGCAATCTTGAGCCCAGCCAGTTCTGTTGGGAGTTTTATATTCATTGCCCGGAAAAGAAAAATTGGGAGAACCAAAGTTGCTAAAAAAAAAAAAAAAAAAAAAAAAAATTGGTTGTCAGGGTTACAGGATTTTTGCGGAATTACAAGTGTCCTGAAGCAGGCCTTCTGAGGTTTGGATGTTGCTACTAAATGTTGTTACCTGCTTTTAGACTAGAGATAGTGTCCAGATGGCGTTGCAAGTTAGCTCCAATTCTATATAGGTAAATTCCATGTATTTGCCCCTAAATCTAATTAGAAGGAGACATCCCCAAAAATCTCATATGTGAAATTCTCAGAAATCAAACTTGTACCTGTGCCTTGCCTTTATTTTCTTCTCAAAACATTTGCTTCAAAATGTTGATAAGGATATATTGCCTGGATTCACATGTCCAGTCTACCTAAATTAATGGATTTTGTCTTGATAGATTGTTACCAAGAACGTAAAAGCACATAGTATACTTGGCCTGGAGCACCATAAATATCCAATAAGCACTTTTTACTATTAATCATAAAACATTATGTTACTGCTCTTTGTTTTTCATCTTTCTTCAGTTTTATTTCCAAACCTATTAAGTTTTTTTCTTAAATCTAACCATTTACCTGTAGTTTATTTTTCAAATTTGAAACAGTGGTATAAAATAAAATGCAGGTTCTCTTATGTCACTTAGAACTAACTCAACTTTTGCTGCGTGTTTGCTCATGACTTGGGTTTTAATCCCCAGCCACCATTGGCCACATAACTAGCTAGTACAGCTTCTGTTAATTCCTGTTAGGAATTTCTTGGAAAGTTTCAACTACTCTTCTCTGCTTCAGTTCCAATCACTGGTGATGTGCTCATCTTCAGTTGACTTAGCTGAAATTAACCTTTATGCTTGGTTTACTCACTGCTTTCTCTATTTTTCATGAAAGTATATAGGTTTTGATTTTGAGAAACTTTGTGAAAATCCTCATGGCAGAACTAGGTCACATTAACCTATTTTCCCTCTTTCCCTTCCACACCATTGTGGCCCAGATCTCTCCTTCTGGGGAGGCATTAGGTTGTTCTGGAAAATATTCTGGGTCCCCATGACTTCTGCTAACTGTGGACTCCATCCTTGGACTTTTCCCATACTTTTCTGAATATGAAGTAGAATACCTCTGAGACTCAGCTGACCTGAATGAATGGGCAAGTTTCCCCATGGCATTTCAGTTTTAAATACAGGAGAAATTAAGTTGTTCCCTGTGCAGTACTTCATTGTTAAACTGTGACAGATTTTTTTTCCTATACAATAAATGTAGTCCCCGATTTAAAGAACACAGGCTGCCAGAAACCTTCGTATGGAATAGGTTGAATTTAAAATCTGACATTGACAAAATTGCAATGATTTTTTTAAATAGCAAATAAAATCTGTAACATAGTACCTTTGGGATTTTAGACAGAGTCAATCCTAAGAGCTGCATTCTTCCTTAATTTACATTTTAAGTGCTCATCAAGGTGGAAGGCAATGAATTCAGAAGACAGAGCCTATAATGATTTTCTCTTCTCTTGAACTAGGGCAATATCCTCAAGGTCATATAAGATATTATTATTTTTAAACTTTAAAACATTGTTTTTCATATTATGTCAGGCAAACTTACTACAACTTAGATACAAACTAAGATAATAGGACTTTCACACTAAATGTAACATGAAATTGCTAATCGTCAGATCACATTTTGCAACGTGCAATAAAGTTACATACATCCAGAGTGTTTAGGAGAAAAAACAAAACAAAACGAAGAATGATCAATGTGATTGGTTAGTTTTAGTTTCCATGATTACTTCCAGTTGGTACCTACTTTGAAAAGAATGAGGGAATTATTTATAACTCTCTGTTTATATTGCCACAACATGCAGATGTTGTTCCTTAAATTTTTCTTGAGAATACAAATTAAAGGACAAAGAAAAAATGAACTTTATCATTGTGATTAATGTTTTTTTTTTTTCTTTTTTAAATTTAACATACGAAACCTGTGGGATATCAGGTAAGAGAGAGCAGATGAGTGGAGGAGAGTGGGGAAAGAGACTTCAGGAGGATGGCTAGGCAAGTGAAGGGCAATCATGAGAATTTTGTGTGAGTGAAGCTAGAGGGAGGAGAGGTCAAGTAACGTGGTCACTTTCGTGGGTGAGAGCAGTTTCAGTGGATCCGTTTGGTAGAAGCTGAATTACAGTGGGTTGAGACTTGGAGTGCAAGTGTTAAGAAAATCAGCTTAGGAACACAGCCACAGGTAGATTCCATTTCTTTTGACTTTAGCTATTGTTCTTTCTGCTATAGCATGCTGCCGCTTAGCATTAAAAATACTTTTGGTACAGTTTTTAGAAATGAATGTTTTCAGGTTACCAACCACCAGAAGCAAAGTGCCTGTTTGATGTCAGATTTCTGTGAAACTGGGCTAAAAGTCAGAAATTCAACATGTCAAATAAATTGCATACAAAGATATAGGAACAATGTTGCAGTTGCTTCTTTTTTGACCTTTTCACACATAAGCCAGGTGGGCTTACGGTCCAGAAAAGCTAAGTGCAGCATACTAAGATATATCACACTATGTTGGTCATATTACTACATGCTTTTAACCAGTCATCCTGCACTAAGTTACAGACTGCAGCTTTCAGCAAGGTGGGGGATTGCTGCCCTTTTACAAGTACATACCAACATATATAATCCAGAATATTAGTATCAAATTCATTTTAAGATAACTTCAATCTATTCATTTTGAAGAAGAAACTGACAGCAGATGATCTGATAAACTATACAAATAATTGCAGAATTTATTTTTTAAAAGCGTCTATTGAAGGTGATCAGAAAAACAGACATATGGAATTAATTTAATTTCAGCCTATACATAATATACTTTTTTACTATCAAATCATGAAAGTATTATAAAGTCAAGTCTGGGGACCTTTTTTTGGGAGATTGAATATGAGTCATGGGTCACTGTATGTCGTCTTGTTTTTCTGCCTCCGTTTGAGGCGCCAGTACTTACAATTTGAAGTCCAGGCTCTTGTAAGGTTCTATAATTTAATAAAATTCCTTGGTTAAGTCAGCTAGACCCAAAGTTTCATTCTGTTCCACAGTTGTCAAACACGCTTTAAAAAATACATATCCTGGGGCGCCTGGGTGGCTGGGGTCCTGGGATTGAGCCCTGCATCGGGCTTTCTGCTCAGCGGAGAGCCTGCTTCTCCTTCTCCCACTCCCCCTGCTTGTGTTCCCTCTCTCACTGTGTCTCTCTGTCAAATAAAATCTTAAAAAAATAAATAAATAAAAATAAATAAATAAGTACATATCCTGTATGGTATATAATCATTCATATAAAACTATAAACATCTATAAAGTTATATAACTATATGTCTCACAAATTTTATATATACTCATAAAAATTATTTATTTATATACAAGTACATATTTATATATAATAAATATATATAAAACTACTGTATAACTATAATTATGTAAGCACTGCTGTAACCATCTATATATAACTTTAACCATAGTTATATATTACTATCTTCCCAGCGAAGATCGTTGTGAAAAAACAAATGTACAAAACAAAAACAATTCTGAAAATTCTATTTAAGCAGTATGATTCAATAGAGATGGTGATGCTGATGTCCTTTCTGTTGGCTTTTGGAAACTCTAGGGAGTAGTAAATACAAAGTTGTTGGGGTTCAAAGAGATGTGGCTTCTAAACAGTGCCTTAGATGCTGAAAGTATTTCTACACGTGTGTCCTTTCTATAGTGAATGGATTCTAATCAGATGTAGCATTTAAAAGAAAAAATACTATATTTGGAATCATGACAGTGACATTCCAGGCCCATGACTACCTTCATCATGGACACACCTGTTCTTATTGCTGCTTATCATATTCTTCCCATATAAAAAGAAGGGGTTACACTAGGTCTCTAATATAATTTTCAGTTCTATTATCTTGTATTCTATGTGGTAGTTAAAATTTTTACTTTAAAAATGTTTTAGTACACCAGAGGAGTTAATAGAACTGCAGCATAAATAGTTTTGTAAAGCAAAGATGGTTTTGGAAAACAAATATTTACCACCCAACATGCTTTTCATGATGGGGGATTTTCATTTGTTTAAAGCAGAGTACACACATCTTTTTTTTTTTTTTTTAATTAAGTGGAATTCAGCATGAATACTTTCTCCTAATGCAAGCTTAAATTATTATACATTTTACACTGCAGTCCTTCCAAAATGCCAATGAATATATTTTACCTATATTTAGCTTCTTTCTTTTTCAAATTAAGCTGGCTATTGAAAGGTATAATTGGTTAGAATCTGGACAGTTTTGTTCATCCAAATTAATGACTCAGATGTCATTGACATAAAAGTTCCTCCTCCTTTGAAAGTTAAATTAATTTAATGGCCATAATCCTTATTATTTAACAATTATAATTCTATTCTTATCTCAAATGTTAACAAAAAAAACTGCACATGCTATAATCTTTTCAACAAAGTATTACATTTAAGAGTTTTGGCCTCTTTCACAATATGAACCGATAAGACAGGATTAAGAACTAAAGAAGTTTCCATGTTTATGTGTGTGTCCATATAGAATTGAAAGACACTCACCCACGCAATATGGACATAAAAGTCACATAGCTATTGCTCTCTCATGATCACTGCCTTTGTCTGCTGTATCTGCATTTACATGGATCCCAAGTGAACGTAAGCGAAAGATTCTCTCTTCCAGTAGTATTCAGTCTGAGTAAGTAGTTGTTTGCTGTGAATGGCTACTACTTGTGCAGGCTTTTTTTCTATATCTGCGTCATTATGTGTGTATTAAAAGTAGAATTATATGACAGAACCAAGGGTCAGATTTGAGTGGAGTCAGCCTTGGATTCAGACATGAGTTTTGACAACGACCAGCTTTCTGAACTTGGACACTTTATCCTGATAAGTTTCTCTTTCTTTATATTTAGTTCAATATAAGCAATAATACCTATCAGAAAAATATTTTTGGATAATTAAGTACTATAAGATACCATCCTAATATGTTTAGTAGGATATGCATGATCTGTTTTTCCTTTGCCGCTCTCCAGTAATAGTCCTACAACATGAAGGCAGTGACTCTTAGCTGTTTTCGTATTGTTTTTAATTATGCTTATGAGAATGAACATTGGAAGATGGGATAATGACTAGGAGAATCCATTGCTCTAATAAGGATAATCAACTGATAGATGGAAAGAATCTACTTCTGTGATAGGGAGAATCCATTGCCCATAATGAAAGTAGATTCTTTGGAAAAATTTTTCCTAAGAGAAATATTAAATTAGAACTCAAGCACAGAGTTCAAAGTAGTAGGTATGAAGCTAAAGTGGGTCAAAAGATAAAAACAGTTACTGTGACAGATTTGCCTGAAGTTCTTTTACTTCTTTTAGTCTCTCAGGTCTTTCCAATTTCAGTTGAGCTAAGGGAATGAAAAGACTGTAAGTCCTTGACAAGGGAGGTTTTTCCACAGGAACTTCCCACTGGAAACTTGGTTTTGATCAGGTGTAAAAGAAAAGCTTTTTGTAATAACAGCAACTTGAATTCTAGGTTGATTTCATAGTCAGTTTTAATGAATATTTTCAATTACATGAAGAATATTAAGAATCCCTTAATGTATACCTACTATTTTAAATTAATTACTTATCACCATTAATTTATTCATTCATTTATCTATCTAAAAATATTTATTGAGCTCATGCTGTATGCCAGGTACTGCTCTAATTCACACAGGTAATTAACAAAGTACTCTCTTTATAGAGCTAACATTCTGGTTGGAAATGGAGAATAAACAAACCAGTAAAAATATAGCATGCCAGATGATAAGAGCTATTGGTTTCCAGTCATTCCATTTCATTGAAAATTTCCATGCATCTTTTTCACCAAAATTAAAACCTCACTATTTTCATTTTCTCTACCTCCTAGCAGCATTTAATCCTCTTTTTTTTTAATTATTTATTTATTTGACAGAGAGAGCTCAAGCAGGGAGAGCTACAGGCAGAGGGAGAGGGAAAAGCAGGCTTGATTCCAGGACCCTGGGATCATGACCTGGGCTGAAGGCAGACACTTAACCCACTGAACCACCCAGGTGTCCCAAACCTCTATTTTGACTAACCCTGCCTGAGGGCTTAGTTTTTGGACCTCTTCTCCTCTCAAACCTCTTCCCATCTCATACCTAAATTAGATGACCTAAAAATGCTATCTAGCCCATACCTCTTTGTTGAACTTCAGGTTCTTATATCCAATGCCTATTTAACATCTCCAGTAGGACTACCAAAAGGTTTCTCAAAAACAAACAAACAAACAAACAAACAAAAAACAATAGTTTTCTCCCTCAAACCTGTTCTTCCCCATATCCTTATCCAGATCAATAAATCTACTCAGAACGAATAATCTGGTACAGATGCTAGACTATATAGGGTCATAAATCCCTTCTTACAGATGAGGCCCAAGTAATGCAATTGATTTTGCTTAGGTTATACAGTATGACATAGGGTAGGTTAGACATCAGTTTCTCTGTCTCATAGAATTATAGAATACCAAAAAGGAAAAAGGCACTAGTAATCATTTAGGCCACTTCCCTATTACAGAAGAGAACAAAGGTCTGTGGAAGTTAAGAAACTCTGAGATTGTGATAGAACTGGTCCTATCTATTAATGTACCTTCTTCTATATGTATATAAGGATGTTACCCTTCTTAAATCAGTAATCAACAGTGCAAGGTGAAAAGACATTTAAGGGAGATATGTAAAAATTGCAGCAGAGAGCAGCCAAGTCCATGTGAAATTGACAGGGAAGATTTCACAAAGGAAGGGACTGGAGCTATCTCGGAAGACCTAGAGTAGTTTTCTAGGCTAGAGCGAGAGGCAGTGAGGGTACTCCAGGTGAAACCCTCAGATATTCGACTTCTCTGCAACATTTGATGATGTTGGGGATTTGCCTCACCTTGACATTCTTTTCATTCATAAGCACGATACCACAGTTTCCTTCCCCGTCTCAAATGCTATATTTTGTTCCTAAGGCAATACTTTAGCACTCTTAGTTTGTTTTCCCAGGTGAGGTGAGATTCTAGAGAATGTGTAAACAAATCAAAATCCCTGAAATTTGAATCTACTAAATCATGTAACTACTCTAAATCCTACCACCATGAGCAGCACAGCATGTTACGCCATATGGTGAATAAAATAGCTTGATTCAAAGAAAAATATTATTTTTTGAACAAGAGAAACCGCTCTCCATCCCCCTTACCACTTTCAAGTTTAACTTTGTTAAATCTAATGTTAAGCAGATACTTTTTAGATTTGTAAACATTTTGTTTTCTCTAAGTTAATAATGAGGTTGTTTTCTGTTGCTTCCATGTAAGTGTTGAGGTTGCAAGGAAAAGTCATAGGATCATTATTGCACCATCTGTTCCAGCTGGTTTGTTTTAGTCACATGCTTTTCAGTGTTCTTACTGAGCTATCAACCAACTGCCAATTAATTATGAAAACCTAACAGGTTGTCAGAGGTTACAGTACTGAGAAAGTGAGATCATGAGTCAGTATATCATGGGATCAATTACTACTGATTTACAATTTCCAGAGCACCTTTTGTAGATGAGTGAACTTTTAAAGACATAATAATGACATAATGACATTTTTGGATCCTGTAGCTGAAGAGAAATAAGAATGATAATTATTTTCTGAGCATCCATCAAGAAGTGTATCTTTTTATTTAGGTTGCTAATTGATAGCTGTATAATTGGATTCAATTATTTTTCTTAGTAATATCTTAATGGAGAAAATCTTGCAAAGTAGCCATTCACAGAAGATAAATGCAGAAACTGGTCTTTGTCTTTTGTCCTAACACTTACTGCTGAGCTCAATGCCTATCTGCAATAGAAATCAGAGTTCCGGGGCACCTGGGTGGCTCAGTTGGTTAAGCGACTGCCTTCGGCTCAGGTCATGATCCTGGAGTCCCAGGATCGAGTCCCACATCGGGCCCCCTCCCCTATTGCTCAGTGGGGAGTCTGCTTCTCACTCTGACCCTCCTCGCTCTCATGTTCTCTGTCTCTCATTCCCTCTCTCTCAAATAAATAAAAAATCTTAAAAAAAAAAAGAAAGAAAGAAATCAGAGTTCCCCAAAGGGGGAAAAAAAAAGTATCTGACCTTTTTAAAAAAGTATTTTATTTATTTATTTATTTGAGAGGGAGAGTAGGGGGAGGGGCAGAGGGAGAGGGAGAAACAGAGAATCTCAAGCAGAGTCTGCACCTAGCGCAGAGCCTGACTCAGGGCTCAGTCTCATCACCCTGAGATCATGACCTGAGCTGAAACCAAGAATTGGACGCTCAACCAACCAAGCCACTCAGGTGCCCCGATATCTGACTTTTATTTTATTTTTTTTAAAGATTTTGTTTATTTATTTGACAGAGAGAGACAGCGAGAGAGGGAACATAAGCAGGGAGAGTGGGAGAGGGAGAAGCAGGCTCTCCGCTGAGCAGAAAGCCCGATGCGGGGCTCGATCCCAGGACCCTGGGATCATGACCTGAGCAGAAGGCAGACGCTTAACGACTGAGCCACCCAGCGCCCTTCCGACGTTTAATATCAGTTGTTTCATTTTATCTGTGACACCAAATAAATCACTCCAGTTGTCTGATAGCTTTTGCTAAGATAAGACGTTTATATTTTTATTTTTATATTTTAAATTTTTGTATAACTTTGTATTAATAAGAAATTTTAGACTTGAAAATTATAGAACTATCAATAAAAAACATGGTTAATAATATGAGAAGTAGATTAAAATTGTATAAATAAGTTGTATATAATGCATTGAAGCTTTGCATGTTGATGTTTGTTGTTTGTTTCTTGTTACCAACATTTGTTGTTACCAACTCTTAGTGAAATTTCTTAAAGCAGACATTCCTAGCCTATTGCCTTTTTAAAATTTTTTTTTATTGTTATGTTAATCCCCATACATTTCATCATTAGTTTCTGATGTAGTGTTCCATGATTCATTGTTTGTGCATAACACCCAGTGCTCCATGCAGAACATGCCCTCCTCAATACCCATCACCAGGCTAATCCATCCCCTCCACCACCCTCCCCTCTAGAACCCTCAGTTTGTTTTTCAGAGTCCATCGTCTCTCATGGTTCGTCTACCCCTCTGATTCCCCCCCTTCATTCTTCCCCTCCTGCTATCTTCTTCTTTTTTTTTTTCTTAACATATATTGCATTATTTGTTTCAGAGGTACAGATCTGAGATTCAACAGTAGCCTGTTGCCTTTGACAGAGAAAATATTTCAGGAGATTATTGATCTAATTATCAATGTGTGGAGGCACCTTGGTGGCTCAGTCATTAAGCGTCTGCCTTCGGGTCAGGTCATAATCCCGGGGTCCTGGGATGGAGTCCCGCATCCGGCTCCCTGCTCCACGGGAAGCCTACTTCTCCCTCTCCCATTCCTCTGCTTGTGTTCTCTCTCTCGCTGTGTCTCTCTCTGTCAAATAAATAAATAAAACCTTTAAAAAATTTAAAAAAATAATTATCGATGTGTGGAAGTTTTCTCACCCAAGATTTGTGAGATTTTGGTCACCTATTAAAATTAATTGTTCATTTAATCTGTATGAAATATCTGTAGCTGTGTGGAATATATGTGTGTGTGAGTGTGAGTGTGTGTGTGAGAGAAAAAGAGAGAGGGAGAGGGAGAAAAAGAAAAACCCTTAAATGGGTAGTTTAAGAAATTTATGACCCAACATTTACCCTGTCATAATGAGACAAGGTTTTTGCCATGCCTCTTTCTTTTTTCTCCTGTTTGACAACTGAAGGAACATAGTATTCAGAACCCTTAGAAAATATCCCTTCAGCTGGGTTGGTCCTGTTTGCTTTATTCTTGGGCTCTCTCAAATTTAAAATATTCCATCCAGTTGTCTTATAAACAAATATTTACCTCTGAGAGAAGTATTAGACTATACATCAAAATGACAGCAAAGGGATGGATTGCAAATGAAATTATTTAGTTTTCTGGTTTAGTTTTCAGATGTTTTATAGTGGTAGTGAAATAGGAATTGCATTCAATATTATCAGAATGCAAGAAAACACAATCTTTTTTTTTTTTTTTTTTTTACTCTTGAATGCAGGATGACATTCATGTATGCATTCATTTATTGAATGTCTAAAAGGTACCAGACAATTTTCTAGGCTCAGATGATACAATGCTGAAAAAATACCCCCACAAAACCAGATCCTTGTATTCATGAAGTTTGAAAGAGAAGAGAGATATATAATGTAGTGAGGAAGGTCAACATTATTCAAATAATCATATTAATGATGTAGAATTACAAATGGTTGCTCTGAATTTAAGGAAAACAGATCTAGGAGCATGAGTAACTAAGAAATGTAACTCAGGCTTGGTGTTATGGGGAAAGATTCTTAAGGGATATGTTTGATGCGTGAAGGTCTTTGGGCAATAAATGGCGATGGGGAAAGGTACATTTCAAGTGGAGGAAATAGTGTACAAAAGTCTCATAGTGGGAATGGACCAAGTTCAGAAAACCAAATGAAGGTCAGTGTGGCTGGAGAGCAGTTCTTTAGAGGAAGAGAAAAAACATGCAGAGCCCAGACTCTGTGGGCACTTGCAGGATAGGTCAGGGATTTTGGCTTTTATCTTAAGGGTAAATGAGTATATCCTAAAGTTATTAACAAGGGCAATGACATCATGATTTTTGCATTTCACATGATCACACAGGCTATTGCACAGGGAATGATTCAAGGGGCATGTGCATGAATGGGGATGGCCAGTAAGGATATGCTTGGGGCAGTTTAGGGGAGATGTGATGCTGATAGCTTGAACTAGGGTTGTGACTGGAGACTGGAAAGAAACCAATTTTAGGAGATACACATTTTGAAAGTAGAACTAACAGAACTCAGGGATAGGTTTAATATGAAAGGTAAGGGAGACAAAGATGTCTCCATTTCTGGCTTGACTAAATGGGTGAATGAAAATTTGGGAAAGTGTGACTTTATGTGGGGTTTGTATACCATGAGTTGTTTTTGAAATATACATGTGGAGCTGTTAACTAAGCTAATCTGGAGATCAGATGCGAAGCAATGATATAAAGGTTCCCCCTGCTATCCAAAAATACAGCATTCCTATGAAACCTTTCATAAGCCAAGAAGAGCATAAAACGAAGAAGCGATTACCATTAATTTATACGGAAAAATTGTTGAGTGTCCTCAGACCCCCAAAATAACTCCTCTTAGGCTTTTCTGATACCTTAGGACACGTCTTGCTAACAGTTGCACAAAAATAAATCAAGATAAAGCACAGATGCTTACAGACACAGTTCAAAGCCCTGGTGCCTTGGTGCTGAGATGCTGAGTGTAGTTCCCTGGGAAGGAGCTTGGCAGGGCCACACTCTCTACTCCATGCCTCTGAGGCATGCTGCTTCTGGGCTGATGGCAAAACAAATGCAGAACTCTGTTTTCTCTTCTCACCTTTTTGTGAAACCAAAAATCCTTTTCAGATTTCTTTGGGATGGTGAAAAGAGGTACTAGTGTAGGTGTTCCGTAAAAGCAAAGTGGTTTAATGTGAACTTTTGGGGAAAATCAGGAGGTAGCTGTAATTAAAACCATAGATGACGTTGAATGTCTGGCTGGATGGAGAGAGTAGGTAAGTGGCTAAGAATGAGATTTTATAAACTATAATATTTAATGGTAAAGCAAAGGAGTGGGATGAACCCACAAAAGGACTGAGACGTTTTCATAAATTCTAGAGAAATGGAAGAGAGGGGTGTCTTAAACACCAACTAAACTTCTTGAAACAAAGAAATGTTACTTTGATAGAGTGGTAGAAGTAGAAACATGGTTTTGTGAACTAGGCTCAGAAATTAGCTAGAATGAGATACACAACTCTTTCAGAAAATTCAGGAAGTGGAGGAGAGAAATTATCTTAAACCTGGGTGATTTGAGCATCTTTAAAGATGGAAGTTAATAACTGAGTGGGGAAGTTCAGACAACAATAACTAGCAGGGTTAATTAATTGGTTAAGTTTCTCAAGAAGTCAGATGTATAGAACAGAGTAGACGGGGGGAGAAAGATCTCCTCTATTGTTACAATAGGGGCAAAGATATGCTGGTGAAAATGATAAAGTGAGATATAGTTTAATCCAAGCATAGATTTCTTTTTTTGCAAGAGGGTTGAGATTTTATATGATAATAAATTTATGCCATTTTACAACTTCTCTGGCATATTCAAAGACACAGAGCAGTGGACAGACTCATATGGCTTTTAGTTTAAAGCACTTGTTTAGAAATTTTCTAGAAAATATTCTTTTAGATAGTATTGGGAAAATGCATTCATAACTCGGTATAACCCTCTGCATAATTTTTTGGTACCTCAGTTTATTAAGTGCCTACCATAGAAGACTACCTTATCAAACTCTCACCAGTGAATTATAATAGCTATAGTTTTATTAGGTGTTATTCATCAAATGTACTCAAAGAGGAGTTCAAGATTTATAAGTATGTTGATAATTGTACTCTCTATGTGTGCTTAGAAAATTAGCCATGGTTTAAAGTTTGTTTTTTTTTTTTCATTTTCTTTCAACTTTATTTTAATTAATTCTCCTCAGTACATTTTGATTGGCATTTATATCTCTGTGTATTTAATGTGTAAGGCTGTATGAGTGAAAAAAACAGTGTTTGTTATAATCAAAGGGATCATAATCTTTTTTTGGAGATGTGTACCTATTATGGATTCAGTTGGCAATTGCCCACAAGTTTTTATTAGATCTGTGGAGATTTCCATGCACTAATGAATATTTCTTGATGATTTTTTTCCAATATATAATGGATTTTCTGATTACTTGCAATGCTAATTTTCACAGGTGAAAAGCAATAAGAATGTTTAAGTACTGGTCAGCTGTTTTGGTTCTCGGATTCATTTTTCTGGAGTCAGAAGGAAGGCCAACCAAAGAAGAAGGATATGGCCTTCAGTCCTACCAACCTCTGAGAAGATTGCGACACAAGGTACAGTCAGCATTCTGAATTTGCTCACAGTGCCTAGCAATTATGAACTGAACTACTAGGTGTCTGCTTTATTATTCACTTAGGGGCACTTATTTCAGTATATGCCTCCAGAATATAATTTTCATATAAAAGTGCACATTTTAAAATATGAAATGGTAGTAATTTGGAAATTTATAATTTGGGGAGTTAAATATTTCTTGACAAAGTATAGAGGTGGCTCATTGAAAAAAATCATTATAATTTACATTAAGTCATAGATAGACACAAAAATAAGTAAATATGTTAAGACCTAATCAACTAGGTAGACTAGATAGTTTCTTTATTCCTGTATTAAGTTCAGAACTTTTTAGACTAAAACATTAAGTGTTATGTTTCTTTAATTTGCAATAAAGCAAACAAAGAAAGATGTCTATTCCATCTGGAGATATATAGGTTGGCAAAGAATTAGTATTTATAGAAATCATTAGACATTTTAATTTCATAAAAAATCATAATTTTAAGTTCTTTAATATTGGGGAAATACTTCCTTATGATAAATATTTTCAAGTATAAAATAAATTGACATTTAGGCATACTATAGATTATGTACTTACATTAATGAAGCTTTATTTTAATAATAGAGCAACTTTTTAATACTAAAGTAACTTTTTATTCAATCAAATTAAAAGTTTATAATACATTTTGATTTTCATAGTAGAAAATAAGACAAAAGCTGACATGCTAATTATGGGGAAAATATATATTTTAAAATTTCTTATGTTACTTGTCTTAAAAAAACAAAAAAAACCACCTTGAAATAAATATAAGTACAGTTGACCCGTGAACAGCATTGGTGTTAGGGATGCTGGCCCCTGCATAGTTGAAAATCCACACATAACTTTTTTTTAAAAGATTTTATTTATTTATTTGACAGAGAGAGAGAGAGAGAAACACAAGCAGGGGGAGTATCAGGCAGAGGGAGAAGCAGGCTTCCCGCTGAGCAGAGAGCCAAGGTGGGGCTCAGTCCCAGAACCCTGGGATCATGACCTGATCCGAAGGCAGATGCTTAACTGACTGAGCCACCCAGGTGCCCCACACATAACTTTTGACCCTTAAATCTTAAATATTAATAGCCTACTGTTGACTGAAGCTTTACTGATAATATAAACAGTCAATGAACACATATTTTGTATATGTGTTATATACTATGTTCTCACAATAAAGTATTAAAAAGTTATTAAAAATTATAAGGAAGAAAAAATACATTGACAGTACAGTACTGTATTAATTTAAAAAATTGTGTATAACTGGACCTATTCAGTTCAGACCTGTGTTGTATACATACATGCATATATATATGCATATATTTACATTGCATCCATATGCATTGCGTACATGTTTTTGTTGAAATTCTTCCATACTTTTATAATGTTTTCATCAAATCGCTAAACTTGACTGGAAGTTTTATGTGCCAGACCATAGGGTAATCTCTTAAATGTAATATTTTATTTAATCTCCAAAACAATCTTATAAAGATATACCTTTTTCATTTGATATATGAAAAATAAAGATTTTTAGAAATGTTAAGGGATTTTATGAATGCCTACATTTATTAAATGTATTAATTGACTAGGGTAACATGCAATATAGGTTTAATAGCCAGAAAATATAAAATAAGTAAAATATGAAAATATACTTCAGTGTCAAAAATCATTGTTGAAATTTAGTCACATGTAAAAGTAAGTTTCTGGATAAATGCAGCTGGAGAATTGACCTTGTTCCACTATCTTTCAGTTATCATTTGTGTCCTCTACCTCATAGACGAACAATCAGTTTTATCCTAGTCCAAAGCATAGAAATAATAACCCCCTTATGAACACTCTCAAAAGATATTATTAATACAAGATATTGGCTCATTTTGTTACATAGCAGTGAATATGTACTCTGTGCTGTTTGTCTACCCTGAGTCATGTGTCTTGAGGTCAGAGACTATGCCTTTCTAATCCTTTCTTTCCTGGTGCCGTGATCATAATAGATATGGTTTAATTGACTCCGTGGCAGAAAAATGACCAGCAGAATGCATGGCTATGCTGTTTTCATTGTTCTCCTGCTAAATATAATACCACAGGTTTTTATGGGTCAGTGTACATTTATAAGCACACTATTTTGAATTAAATTTGGACGTTGAAGATAAATTATCATGCATTTCTGTGAGATTTAGTAAACCTTTAAAGAAAAGAAACAACACTATGAGTTAAGCCTATTTGAGAAACACTAATAATCACCCAAAATGATCAAAGTTACCTCCCAATCTTTTCTATCTCTGTGGCTCTTACCTCTAAATAGTTAGAGGTAATATATGATTACTGGTATTTAAAAGCAGAGAGGCAAAATGTAATGCCTAACTTTCAAACGACTTAGGACAGAGGTAAGATTAAGCTATAAAAGTCATTCGTGAGTGTGTGCATGGAAGCATGTAAAGAAGTACCCTGAGTTGTACAAGTCCCTGCCAAAACCTCACCAAGTACTTTCTGCTCACTAACAACATCCCCACCCAACCGCAGGGAAGTACCTTTATTTCCCCAAGACCTCGAAGATTCATCTCATTATGGCCTTTATTTCTATTTGAATCGATCATTATTTGGATCCCAGAAATGCCCTGTCATCCTTTTTCCACTGATTCCCATTCCAGTTAGGCTCATATGCAACCTTATTGGTGAAGCCTCCCCAGACCATAATTAAAAATGGAACAGTCACAGGCATTTCTTTTCTCCCCTTTTAAAATATATTTTCACCATTTGTCATGGTCATAGTTCACAATGTCCTATTTATTAGTTTATTGGATGTTCCCTTCCATTATGATGTGAACTACTATTCATCTTGCTGTACCATAGCACCTAGAATTGTGTTTGGCACATAGTCAACACTTAATAAATGTATATGGAATGAATGATTCCATCTGCTGACTAGAATAAGGCTGAAATCATATATATATCTGATACATAATATATTATATAGTTTATTGTAATTAATAATTAATTAGGTATAATTTGTTCTGTTTGTGAGAGTAAAATCAGCAGAGCAATCCTTAATAAAATGTTTAAAATAAATTATTTTAATATTATTACATAGATTAATTTCCTATTATTTGTTATTTTTTAAACTTAAGTTTCATTTAAATTGCAAAGAATATAAATATCTATATTTCTGTAAGACTTAGGGAATGGATAAGAAGATTTTTTATTTGGATTAGGCTCCACTGTATTGAATATATTTATTGACTAGTAAGCAATAAAATAAATCATACATATGATAGATCTTGATATATATTAGCTATTTTCCACATTTTCCCAGAGAAGTGTCAGTACTTTGAGTTTGAACAAATATATGTTTAGAACTCATGTTTACCGAATATCTGCGTGTCAACTGTAAAATGAATCGTCTCTGGGGAGCAAAAAGTGAAAATGATTTATTTGTCAGATTAGATAGAAATGTTGTAGATATAAATATAAATATATATGTACATATTTATATCATTTACAACTATATGTACACATAAATGTGATTGAAAACACATTTGTTTGTGTCGTAAATGTGAATAGCATATAAATCCATCATGCCAATTTTAGAAATTGTAATTATAGTCCACAGTATGTCTGAAGGAGCTGATCATGTGTTTCAACTGTGTGTTTATCCAACAGGCATTTATGGAACATCAAATGTAGTAATTTAGTCGCTTATTCTATATATTAGGTCATTTAACTATTGAATATTCCTATGTAGTAAGTGGTTTTATTGTTATTCCATAGATGAGGAAACTGGAGTTCACAAATGTATAGTAATTTTTAATGTCACATACCTAGAAAATTAAGAGAAAGGATTTGGGACTTAATACAAGAGACTAAATAACTTAATGCAGAATACACAACGAGAAATTTTCGTAGTAATTTGACCTGTGTGCCATATATTTCCTATTCTCCCCACATTCTGATCACATGGTAGAAAGGTAGGATTTTATGTCCCTTTGTGGTTGGATGGGACTAAGTGTCTAGTTCTGGCCAATGAGTTAAGAGAAGTGCCACAGAATGCATCTGGGCTGAATATTTGATTACAATTATAAAATGTTCCTGAATTCTCTTTTTCCTCTAGCATTACAAACAACATCTGTTCAAGGTAGTGGTTGCTTAATCATCCCAAGTTTCTAAATAGCCAGGATGGGTATAACACCCAGGCAATTAGTGATTGTCTTGAAATGTGAAATGAGAGAGAGAAAAAATCAAAACAAAACACTTCTGTTTTAAACCACTGAGATTTGGGAGTTATTTGTTACCTCTGCATGACCGTAGCCTATCCTCACCAATGAAGACAGAACTAGTACTTGCACTCATATCACCTCATCAGAAATCCTGGGCTCCTTTTCTGTGCCATCTTGGCTTCTTGTTTCATCTCCACTCTTTGGATTTTTCTTACTCTCAGAGTTACTCTACTTCTTTCTTGTCTCTACTACTTGCTGGGTCATAATTTCCATCACGATAGAACTTCCTGTTGTATTTATAGCCCTATAATATACATGTCCTAATATTCTAGCATATTGTCCTATACTCTCATTGGTTGGCTATGAATCCTGTTAGGAACAATATTATATCTTACCTCCCTTTTCTTACCTACAGCACTTATCACACTGCTGCATTGTTTGCTGCTGCTGATAATCAAAGTCAGGCCTGAAGGAAGATCTTAGGAGGACAATAGGAAAGTTCTTTGAGTATACCTAGTGGGACCACTTAGAGACCTTAAAATTCTTAGGTCTTTATGTGACCAGAGAATGCTATGTCCAGCTTTATGGTACAAAGCTACACCTGCAAACCTAAAGTGCATTTATGATGCCTTTACTTTCTAAATCAAAATGTTTGTCTATGTGAGTAGTTACTGTGCAAATGAGCAAAGAGTTGGCATAATTTAATAAATCCAGAGAGTGTTGCTATGCCCTGTAGTACAGTATAATTCAAAGACATCATTTGTGGGAGATTATTTTTGACTTTTGGTATAAAAGAGTGATAGCTGTGGGTTGGTGAAGAGTGGCAGAAGAGAACTCTAGGGAAGGAGACAAACATTAAACAACACATCAAAACCATGACCGCTTAGAGTCTGGAAACCTTCAGGCAAACCCAGGAGCATTATTTCCTGACTGAGGAAAAATTGTGCCCTTCTATCTGAAATCTCTGACTGCTTGCAGCATGTTCACGGGAAGGCCCTTAAAATGTTAATATATTTTGTGGAGGTAAGGAAGCAATTTGGCACATTATCTAAGAGCAAAAATGGTGGCGATGAAGGGAGTGAAGGACTACTGGTCAAATAATTAAATATTAAGACCATGCTAATTAATATACATGTTGATAGATTTATTCCATATACATCATAATGGCTGAATATTATTAATGAATCTCAGATTTTTTCTTCTAATCAAAGAACTTATGTTTGAAAAATCAGAACATTTTTGAAATTTTATTTCTGAGAAATGAGATTCCAGTATTAACTGAGCTAGTTCCTGGGACCCAATTTCCACAGGGCAGTATAAATAGGACCAGGTTCAACCAGCACATACCACAGGAATGTTACATGAGAAGATCTGTGAGTTAAAGGACACCAGCTTTACTGTATGGTCCATAAGCCTGCCTGTTCTTTGCACCCAAGGCAGACATTATCTTCATCATACTGGACAGTAAGCTTTCCTGCTCCTCGCTGTGAATGGAGAATCAGTCTCTGTCTTCTAAGGCTGGAAACACACTTGCTCTTTGCTCTAGAGAGAGACATTATCTCTATGTTTCAAGGCAGTTTTTTAAACAAACATCCTTGAACAGATAGTCCAGAGCAAATGGCAGTCAGTGTCTCTGTTCATGAGGCCTAGCATTTGCATTCATTACCTCAATGTGTAAATTAATTATAAGTTGTTTTGTACATCTTTCATTATTAAAACTCTACTGTGAATTCAATTAGCAAAGCTCTGCATTATAAATGAAAGATAACATCCTGATATAAGCTTGACACTCAGCATGTTTAAACGATAAACACCCTATGGTATATGAACCACAATTGAAAAGTGTGGTAGTATTTTTAACTAATATTACTTGCTGCTTATTTCGGGCATCAGTTCCCTGTATATGAGCTGAGAGTTAGGTTTTTAGAGCCATATGATAGGAGGAAATATTCAATCTATTTAAAAAATATATATATTTATTTATATATATCATATATTCATTTTATATATATTTCATATATTTATTTATATATTTAATATATATTAAATGTGTTGTATATATATGTATATATAAAAATACAGATAGGAAAGCTGAGGACCAGGGAGGCAAAGTTCTTCATTGAAGATCACACAGGTGGGTGTTGCTCAGCTAAGATTAGAATCTGGGTTTCTCATCTTCCAGAACAGTTCTGTTTTCCTTTAACACACTGCCCCCCCCCAAATTAACATGTTTCTTCGAGTCCAGTTTTTAATCAGCCAAAAATGCATTTACTCATTATTACAACAAGTATTTCTTAAGTAGCTGCTACACACAAGAGACTGAACAAAATGATTCAAATTAAGTTCTTAAATACACATGTTGGTTTGCCTGTGATTATTGATGAAGTAAACATCTCAAATGAACTGATTGAAAATACAATAAAAAACCTTATTTAATACCCAGTAAGAGGACCAGCCTTCAGGGACAGCCAGATAATTTGCTTCATAGAGACTAGTCTACAGGGAAATAAATGGGGTAACTATGAGTATTCGCTGGACGAGGCACTAGAAAAAACATGCTCGGTTAAGATGTTGAACTAGTCACCAGGCTGTCTGAAAGTGCGAATTTATCAGTTGCGTGGGTTAAACAAACAGCCCATTCAGAGATGGGGCTGTCAATCATTATACTAACAATTGGTAGAAATAACGAACAAAAAATATGTCTATTTTGAACATTCGGTCAGAAGTTTGCTTATATATGCTATAAGAAATGCTGGCTATGTGGTTTTCTCCTGAGGTAGGGGCCTCTTTTACGCCTTTTCAATTTTTTTTAATAGGCTTTTTTCCCCCAAATAATTCCTTTTTTATTTAATTTTGTATTTTGTATTCGGCTGTGGTTGACACATGATATTATATTAGTTTCAGGTGTACAGCATAGTGATTCAACAACTTTGTATGTTATGCTATGCTCACCACTATTTTTTTTTTAAGATTTCATTTATTTATTTGAGAGAGAGAATGAGAGAGAATGAGAGAGAGAGCATGAGAGGGAGGAGGGTCAGAAGGAGAAGTAGACTCCCCGCCGAGCAGGGAGCCCGATGCGGGACTCGATCCCGGGACTCCAGGATCATGACCTGAGCCGAAGGCAGTCGCTTAACCAACTGAGCCACCCAGGCGCCCCTCACCACTATTTTTAGAGCAGTTTTAGGTTAACAAGAGAGAGTTCCGAGGGCCCATGTTCCTCTTGGCACCACACCTGGACTGGCACCACACTATCATCATTCTGCAGGATATTTTGCCAATTAGCTTTATAATCTTTTATAAAGACCTCACAAAAACCAGTGTTCTGACAATACTGAAACAAATTATTAAATAAATACAACAACATAAAGTTTTAAAATCTATTATTTGAAATAATTTAGACATTTCTCTTTATTGTGTAAAGGTTTAGAAAATTTTTGAAGGGAATTATGTATCCCTTATGTTTCTTTTTTCCCAAATTTTGGAATGAAATTTTAAGTGTACAGCAAATTTGAATCAACTTTACAGTGAATACCCATGTAACCAAGACCTAGATAAATATTTTATTATGCTTGGTTCTCACATATATATGTGTTTGTTTGTGTGTATCACCATCCCTCTTTTCATTTATTTATCTATCCTATTTTTTATTGATTTCAAATTATATTATAGACATTAAGCTCTTCTTTCTTGAATACTTTGGTACATATCATTAGAGTTAAATATTTATTTAGAGTTTTTTTTCTTTTGAGATACATTTTATACACAATGGAAAGGCCCAATCTTACACTTTTATTCTTTGAATTTTGAAAAATGTGTACACTTCTTCAATAAACATCAAAATACAATTGTATCGAGATATTGAAAGTCATCACCACCCCCCCTGAAAGTTGCCTCATGCCTCTTCGCTGTCAATCTCTGACCCCCTCATTCACTCTGAGCCAAAAATTCTGATATTATTCACCACAGTATAGTTTTATCTGTTCTAAAATTTCATGTAAATGGATCATACCATATATGCAGATTTATGTAACATTTGTTTCACTCAAAATAATGTCATTGATATTCATTTATGTTATTGTTTCTCAGTAGTGCATTCTCTTTTATTGCTGAGTAACATTTTATCATATGAATGTATCACAGAATCTATGAAGTGTCTATGAACATTCTTGTACAAATATTTTTGGTTATATATTCTCATTTTCCTCGGGTTAATAGTTAATAGTTATTAGTGGATTCCTGGTTTGTAAGTTAGGTATTTTTACTTTAAAAAGAAACCACCATGGGGCACCTGGGTGGCTTAGTGGGTCCAGCTCTTGATTTTGGCTCAGGTCATGATCTCAGGGATTGGCCCACCTTGGGCTCTGCACTCAACAGGGAGTCTGCTTCAGGATTCTTTCTCCCTCTGCACCTCCCTCTGCACGTTCTCTCTCTCTCTCTCAAATAAATAAATAAATCTTAAAAAAAGGAAAAAAAAAAAGGAAACCACCAGAACTTCTTCTAAAGAAGATGTACAATTTTACAAAATTTCCAGCTACTTTACATTTATGCAACTTTTGCTGTTCTCTGTTTTAGCCATTCTGAAGAGTGGTATTTATTGTAGTTTTAACATGAATTTTTTTGATGACTGGTGGTCACATTGAGAATTTTTTCATTCTGACTATTCATAGTACTGACTATTCATAAATTTTGTTTGTGAAGTGTCCAAAATTTTTTGCCTATTTTTTGTAACATTGTTTTTCTTTTCATTTTACCATCATTGAAGTGCTTTACATTTCCTCAGTGATTGAAAGAATATATAATTATTTTATGGAAATATTTATCACTGTAGAATTTTAAATACATATAGCTACTGTTGGAGTTTTTTTTTTTTTTAAGATTTTATTTATTTATTTGACAGAGAGATAGACAGAGGAGCACAAGCAGAGGGAATGGCAGAGGGAGAGGGAGAAGCAGGCTCTGCATTGAGCAGGAAGCCTGATGCGGGACTCGATCCCAGGATCCTGGGATCATGACCTGAGCCGAAGGCAGACACTTAACCATCTGAGCCACCCAGGCACCCACTACTGTTGGAGTCTTTAGTGTGGTTTCATTGAAAACAATACGAAGACAATAAAAGGAGTCTACCTTTGGACAGAGTTATAAATGTTTAACTAAACAAATAATAATAATAATAATAATAATCAAAAGTTATAAGTCAACACAAATTAGATGTGGCTAAAATAATGCTATATTTTAATACAATGCACCTAAAGATATACACAGATATGTTTTTATATCTATGTATATTTATATGTGTATGCATATTTAGGATTATATGTATTATATAATTATATATTAATATATATAATTTAAAATATCACATTTATTTCACTCATGTTTCATTGTTAACAAATTTAGGAATTCATTGACTGCAGTTAGTTTATGAGCCACTTAAGTTAATCTGTCACACCCAGTTTAAAATCTAAAACAATATTTCCCTAGTATATTATGTCTAGAACTCACTTCTGTGAGATTAACAATATGCAAACCAGAAATGGTAGAATTAACATTGACAAGAAGGAATTAAAACTCCAGTTAGGAAAAGAAAGAATAAAAGGACATGTAACTACTGTAATGAGAAAATGTCTCTTGCTTTATCACATTATATTAGAGTTTTAACAAGTCTTAAAAATGAAATGCTATTTCATCTTTGAAGAATAAGAAAGCAAAAGATATTTAATCCTACTGGGTTCTACATTCCTGTCAGTACCATAGGTAGCAAGTGTTAATATAGCTTCAATAATGTATCACTAATTGTATCAATTCTGTTTCATCAAGTGAATATTGTTGACTTTTTAAATTTTTGTGTTTATTCTTTAAGTTTATTTTGGGTTTATAGATATTTAAGAAACATGTATGAATAAATTTTATAACTCTTATTTTTTAACTTTTTATTTAAATTCCAGTTAGTTAACATACAGTGTACAATGTAGTGATTCAACAATTCTATATAACACCTGGTGCTCATCACAAGTGCCCTCCTTAATTCGCATCACCTGTTTAACCCATCCCCCCCCAAACCTCCCCTCCAGCAACCCTCAGTTTATTCTCTATAATTAAGAGTCTGTTTCTTGGTATTCTACTCTTTCCCTCCCCCATTCATTTCTTTTGTTTCTTATATTCCACATATGAGTGAAATCATATGGTACTTGTCTTTCTATAACTGACTTACTTTGCTTAGCATAATACTCTAGCTCCATCCACATCTTTGCAAATGGCAAGATTTCATTCTTTTTCATGGCTGAGTAATATTCCACTGTGTGTTTGTGTGTGTGTGTGTGTGTACATAAGTATATGTTTCTATTTAAGCAATATTATATTGAAAAATATTTAAGACTATATAGCTTGTCCACAGAACTTTGAATGGAGAACATGTATCAATCAGGTATTAGAGATACTAAGGAAAAGAGTGTGTAGACATCTATGAGTGACGGTACCAGTTTCCATTCCATTTTATGCTTAGCTTACGGTTACATGGTTGTGACCAAGAAATAATACATGAAAATGGAAGGCAAGCAGAAGGTTGAGCAGAAAGCCCTCCTTATTCTACTCCCTCTTCACCTAGGACATTTCTGATTTATTTTTATATATTTTGAGTCACAAAAAGTTTCATTTGGATAAAATACGCTTGTTGCATAATAAAAATTAAATATTGAAATGGATGGTCTTAATTATCTAGTGATTTTGTGAATTATTGTTTTAAGGGGTTTAGCCAGTTCCAGAACTCAATTATTTTTAAAGATTTATTTATTTATTTGAGAGAGAGAGAGTGAGAGCAGAGAGGAGGGGCGGGGGGGAGAGAGAGAGAGAATCTCAAGCAGACTCCCTGCTGAGCACAGAGCCTGATGCGGGGCTCGATCCCACGACCCTGAGATCATGACCTGAGCTGAAATCAAGAGTCAGATGCTTAACTGATTGAGCCTCCCAGGTGCCTCCCAGAACTCAAATTTATCCCCAAAGGATGAAGATGAGCTAAAACCAAATATATCTTAATTAATTAACTAATTACTTTTAGTGAGAGAGAGAATGTGCAAGCGGGGGCAGGGAGAGGGAGAGAGAAAATCTTTTTTTTTTCCTTAAGATTTTTTTTATTTATTTGAGAGAGAGTGCAAGAGCAAGAGAGAGAGAGCATGAGCAGCAGGGAGGGGCAAAGGGAGAGGGAGAAGAAGACTCCCCGCTTAGCAGGGAGCCAGATGGGGGGGCTCGATCCCAGGACCCTGAGATCATGACCTAAGCCAAAGGCAGACTTGAGCCACCCAGGTGCCCCGATTAAGAGAGAGAGAGAGAGAGAGAGAGAGAGAGAGAGAAATTTAACCAGTCTCTGCACTGAGCACAGGGCCTGAGGCAGAGTTCAATCTCCCGATCCTGAGATCAAGACCTGAGCTGAAATCAGGAGTTGGATGCTTAAGCAACTGAACCACCCAGGTGCCCCTGAAACCAAAATATATATTTTTAAATTGAAGACAACTGGGGCACCTGGGTCACTCAGTCAATTAAGAGTCTGCCTTTGGCTCAGGTCATGATCCCAACCCTGGGATCGAGCCCTGTGTTGGACTCTCTCCTCGGAGGGGAGCCTGCTTCTACCTCTCCCTGCCACTCCCCTCTGCTTGTTCTCTCTCTCTGTCAAATAAATAAATAAAATCTTTAAAAAAATAAAAATAAAAATTGAAGGCAACTTTAAAAGTTTTTTTTCAGGAGAGAAAATTAAATATTTTGTAAAACATATTTGCATTTATCTATATACCCATTACAAAGGCATCACTGAAACTGAAAGTTGAAATGTTATCTTATTTGTCTACAAGTCTAATATCTTCATTTGGCTAGTGAATAATTTAGGTCTTAACCGTTATTGTGCCCAAATTGCTAAAATCTAGTAGTGATAGATTTGGGAATAACACTCTCATCTCCTAACAATAGGAACTCCACTTATTAGGGACATCTTTTCTGATGTATTTGTTTTAAACACTATCATCATAATTATGCACATGCAGCACCTATGTGTATTATATGTCCAAATATATTTAGGACAAGCATATTTTTTACCAATTCTACTATATCTTCAGCTCCTAAAGCTTTCTCTTCAAAGCTTGATGTGCCAAATAACCATGTGTTCTCAAAAAACAAAACAAACAAACAAACAAAACCCCCAAAAAACAAACAAACAAAAAAACCGACAATACCTTTTAGTTCTCCCTGTGGAATCTCAGCCATTGTTTAAGTCCATCATTATAATAAAAAGCAGCCTCCTTAAAACATAAGTAGAATTGGTTTTGTGCTATAGTTCAAACCCTGTTGTGTCTAGTGTCCCTCTTTTTGGAAAACTGTTCCTTAAGATCTTATCATTTTTACTTTTGATTCATATAATAAAGTCCCTTATTCACTTCTCAGAAGTCTCTATTCATTGCCCCTGACAACATTATTTCTGTGAAATGTTCTGCTGAAAATGGATTCTAATGACCAAGTCATTTGGAGAAAACTGCATAGTATGCTTCTGTGGAAATCCACAATGCACAAGAGCATATTAAAGTCTGAGAAATACTCTAAACTTTACTTAACCTAGAATTTCCCAACTAAATGGACTATAGAAAATTTTGAGCACCTTCTGGTATTCTACGAAACACAATTTGGGGAAATATACTCCAGTGGCTTTAGAATTAACTGCTACTATACATAGCAGCCAATTTTGGCTTCTCTTGAAACTAACAATATTAAGGATCTGACTTACTATCATTTTATGGCTATAACAATAAAATAAATCCATTTTTGCTCTTTTTTATCAGTCTCTATTTCAGGGTATATTTTTCTAGAAAGAGAATATTGACATCATAGTTTAAGAATTATGATACATATATCTTCTCAAATTAGTGTTTTTGTTTTCTTTAATTCACATTCTATGTATTAATCACTATTCTTCAAAATCTTGCTATCAGTAATTAGGTTGTATTCTCAAATAAAATATTGAAATACACCAATTTTTATAATTTTAATTGAGGTAACTGAGGTACAGTGAAGCAAGTAGATCATCACTGTACATTTAAATACATTTTTACATATGTAGACATTTGCAGTGCCTCCACTGAGATTATGATACAATATATTTCTTGCAATCCAGGAGGTTCCTTTGTCAAGTCTAATCAAAGCCATCTCCCGAAGTTAACCACTATTCCAGACTTTTGCCATAAATTAGTTTTGCTTTTGAACTCTACATATAAATGGGATCCTGCCTCAGGTATTCTTTCACGTATGACTTTTTGTTTGTTTATTTTGCTAAACACCATGTGATATTTATCCATGTTGATGAATGTAACAGAAGCCTATTGTTTTTAGTACTCCATAGTGCCCTGTTACACAAAATTCACAATTTGTTATGCATTCTATTATTGATGGATATTTGAGCTGTCCTAGCTTGGGACTAATATGACATTCTTACATATACCTTTTGTTAGACATATGCATTTATTCCTCTTGAACTGGAATTGTAAGATCATGGGGTTGGCATATATTTAGCTTTAATAAATAATGCCAAAGAGTTTTCCAAAGTGTTTGTGCCAACATATTTGTTTTGTAAAACATTTCAGAATGACATAGTAATTATTTTAATCCTAGATCTTTCTTTTGTCTACCTAGATGGAAAAAATGAGATGTGAGCAGATGTTATATCATTGTTGCTGCTGACTAATGGTTGAGCAAAACAATTACAGTATGATTAAGTGACTGAATATTCAGCTTTCAAGAAAAAAAATACTAAAATTGAGGCTCCAAAATTTCTTATTAAGTCCCTTTTTGAAAGTTTAATACAATGTGAATTAGTATGCAATGTCTGACTCAGAAAAAGACTCATTCTTCCATTGCGAATTTACCCTAATTATAAACAAATCACAGAACTATAAGTTTAAATTCTTCTTAAAGTTATTTCCCCTTCTTGAAATGTGAGGAAACTTAATGATTGTCAATTTAAGTTTCTTACAGCTTTTGTACATAATATAAACACCAAAGTTCCTATTATCTATTTATTTAATATAAAATAATCTCTCAGGCATGGCATTTTATATTTTTACTCTTTAAAATAAGGCACTTCAAGCAGTTTCCATCTCTCCTCAATCCCTAGTAGGACTGACTTCAACATTTTATTTTTGTAGTGCTTGCTGATAATTAGTAAAACAGGATTTTCTTTTTTTTTTACTCTTTTTTTTATTCTTATGTTAATCCCCATACATTACATCATCAGTTTTAGATGAAGTGTTCCATGATTCATTGTTTGTGCATAACACCCAGTGCTCCATGCAGAATGTGCCCTCCTCAATACCCACCACCAGGCTAACCCATCCTCCCACCCCCCTCCCCTCTAGAACCCTGTTTGTTTTTCAGAGTTAAAACAGGATTTTCTTATAGAAAACTTTATATCTCTGAAAAGAATATTTACCACTGGAAAGCATAATACTTTATATGTGAAAAGTTTGGAATTTTTCAACATCCATTTGACCTGTTACCTACTAGTCCTTTGGCTAGTCTAAATTTTCCTGAAATGAGAATTAGCTAAGAATCTGAGAATAGTAAAGCATTACAAAATCAACAAATAAAAAAGTGGGAAAAACAAAACAAAACAAAACAAAACACTGCCATACTTTGGAGGTTTCCATTTGTGTGACTGGAGCACCAAAGGCTTGTTCCTGGCAGGGTTTCCCACCTGCACTTTTAGTTTGATTCAACATTGAATGCCCCTTGATATTTATTTCCTGACATCTTATTTTCTCATAATCTTATTGCTATTAATTATGAGACTCACTGGACCTAGTTTATTGAAATTACCTAAGCTTATAACATATAAGCCCTATACTGCTGGGAGACATAGGCTCAGTTATCTTTTGAATTATGTGCCAACCGGTAGAACTAGTTAGTTTCTAAATGAAGACAATGTAGCTTATTTCTTTTTAACTTGTCAAAATTTAGGAAAATGATTTTCAATTCAGGCTGATACAATGAAAATACCATAGACTGAGTTGCTTCAGTGACATTTATTTATCACAATTCTGAAGGCTGGAAAGTCAAACATCAAAGTGCCAGTAGATCTGGTGTCTGGTGTCTTACTTGTTCATCGACAACAGTCTTCTTATTATATCACCCCATGGCCAAGAGAGAGATCGAGGAAGCAAAGTCTCTCATATTTCTTCTAATAAGAGAGCCAATCCCATTTTGAGGGCTCCATCTTCATGACCTAATTACCACCCATATCCTGCACCTCCAAATACCATTAAATCGGGAATTAGGCATCAACATATGGATTTGGGGGGAGGGACACAGATATCAGTCCCTAGCAATGATCTGAAAATTAGTGCCATTGTTGTGTTCTTGCTGTTATCAGGAGCGTAAACCATGTGAAATGAAAATCTGGCAACAGAAGATCATCTGTTGTGAATTTTACCTGTTACCAGTTTAAAATGATAATAGATTCTACTGACTCTTAACAAAAAACTTGTATTTAGTATTCTTATGATGAAACATTACACAAACCTGAGAATAAGATTGCGTATTTCTGTCAAATTTGTTTCTTTTTAACAATCTAAGAATATTTCAAGAAAGCAATTATAAGTATAGACTGATTCTAAGGGTCTTTAAAACAGTGGTTATCAATCTCGACTGCATATTAGAATCACCTAGGAGCATATAAACATGCAGATGTCTGGTCCATTCCCTTAGGAAATTAAATCAGAGCTTCTGGGATTAGGTCCCAGACATGGATGTTTATAAAGTTTCCTGGATGATTCTAAAGTGCAGTCAGGGTAGACAATCACTGCTAATGGCTAAAATTCTGTATCAAAGTGTTAAATGTCAAAAAGCCATAAGAATATTAATTTGTGTTTAAAAAGTAATATTAAGTATTTTTAAATCTTAGAAATATTGAAAATTCTATATGTATTATAAGATTTTATGTTCTTTCTCCATATATTCTTATTATATATCATATAAAATATAGATTACATGACATGTATAAGATATATGTCTTGGGCGCCTGGGTGGCTCAGTCGTTGAGCGTCTGCCTTCGGCTCAGGTCGTGATCCCAGGGTCCTGGGATCGAGCCCCACATCGGGCTCCCTGCTCGGCGGGAAGCCTGCTTCTCCCTCTCCTGCTCTCCCTGCTTGTGTTCCTGCTCTCGCTGTGTCTCTCTCTGTCAAATAAATAAATAAAATCTTAAAAAAAAAGATATATGTCTTATAAGAATATATGAAGAGAGAATATAGAATTCTTATACAATAAGAATATATGAGAAGAAAAGAATATATGGAAAAAGGATATAGAATTGTATAGTACATATAGAATTTTCAGTATTTTTTTTTTAAGATTTTATTTATTTATTTGACAGAGAGAGACACAGCGAGAGAGGGAACACAAGCAGGGGGAGCAGGAGAGGGAGAAGCAGGCTTCCCGCCGAGCAGGTAGCCCGATGTGGGACTCGATCCCAGGATTCCGGGATCACGACCTGAGCTGAAGGCAGACGCTCAATGACTGAGCCACCCAGGCGCCCCGAATTTTCAGTATTTCTAAATTTAAAAAATATACATTATATTCACATAAATAATGCGTATCTATACTAAATATGCATATTTGAATATAACCACTAAAGAAAAATGCTTTTATATAAAAGGAAACCCACTTTGGCGAAAATTTTGTACTGCTTGTGAATTTTCTTAGTGCTGCAGTTGTTGGAGGACCAAAGAAAATAATGCAACAACATTAAGCAGATAGAATATTCATGTGTGGTGCATGAAGTGGGAAGTTGACTATAATATGTCTATGATATTAGCAGAGGAAAACCAAATCTATAATCTGTCAAGTCATAAACAAGGCCTGGGAGAATGAACCCTAAACAAATAATAACAGAACTTCCAGAGGGAATGTTTGGATCATCCCTTTAATTAACATCCATTTAATTGCAAGGCTGGCTGGGGAAAAATGCTTAGAGACTTTTAATGGCAACTTATAGTGAAAGAAATCCCAGAAGGAGCTAACCCCCTTGTTTAGGATAGGTTGGTTCTGTTTGTAATTACGAAAATAGATCTGGTTTAATCCACAACTGATAGCACTCGAATATTATGAAACACATGCCTATCTAAGGCTTAGATATTTAAAATCTTCCAATATTAATATACTGTTATTTAAGTATGTATTAGTGCAGAGATCTGAACAGTATATAGTATTTACACCTTCAAGCAGATAATGTATCACCCCAAGATCTTGAGGTAACTTCAGGGTGCAATGGAAGTTCATGGGTTGGTCATTCAACCTGGTTTTGAAGGGTGGCATAAGTGAAGAAACAACGTAGCTCACACTTGAAAGAAAAAGTGTTGGTGTTACTTTATAAAAAGAAGGGATGAAAGTGTTCTAAGCAAGAGGAAAGGTATATCTATTCAAAAACTCTGAGAGTGAGTTCAGTGTTTTCAAAAATTAAGGTATTTGACATAGGGAAATGACTCAGTTAAAAAAGGTGAGGAGCAGAGAGGTGGAGGACGATACTATATAAGCAGTAGTAAAACTTTTTAATTTTATTATAGGATTGACAAGGAGCCAATGGAAAAGCTTTAAGAAAGAATGACATAAAGTTAGTAATTTTATATACCTTACAGGTTAAAAATATTTTGCTAATTTTTAGGGTAACATAATTTTATAAAGAACCTTTTTTTTTTTTTAGATTTTATTTATTTATTTTGAGAGAATGAGAGAGAGAGAGAGAGCATGAGAGGGGGGAGGGTCAGAGGAAGAAGCAAACTCCCTGCTGAGCAGGGAGCCCGATGCGGGACTCGATCCCAGGACTCCAGGATCATGACCTGAGCCGAAGGCAGTCGCTTAACCGACTGAGCCACCCAGGCGACCGGAGAACCTAATTTTTTTATCATGCTTCAGTGAATCATACTTTGGAAAGGCTAGCCATTCTGCACAATAATCTGGGACCCAAACAGCAGTTGTGTAGATAGAAGTTTAACCTGCTTGACACTTGGCAGTAATGTTACAAATCCGCTTCGTTAAAAAAGTTCAGAATCAATCCAGTCAACATCCCTTGGGAACTTGTTAGAAATATGAATTCTCAGATCCCACCCAGATCTGCTAAATCAGCCTTCCTGGCAATTCTGACTCATAAAATTTGAGAACTATTGCCTAAAGGGAAAAGCACAAGTCAAAATGTTGCCGTTTTCTTCACATGAGGATTTTAACATAACAAGGTAATTCCCTTTCCCCAACATAATAAATAACAATTTCTAATAAGTAAGAAATTAAATCATAATTGTTCTTTCTCTTAACATAAGGTAGTTGACTTACATTATATTATGTCTTTTGGATATGTTAAAAATCAAGACTATACTTTCAGGGATCATTTCTATAGTTCGATATGTTAAAAATCATCCAGTTTACCAGATGATTATCCTTTTCTAGACTGAATACTCTCAAACATGCCAGTTAAATAGTCATTCTGCTTGTACTGCTACTTTCAGTAACTTGCAACCACCTATATGTGGGTGAAACTCCTCATTGCAACTTTGAAAATACGCTATTTTGAACTAAAATATCTCTTTGTAGCTTTCAATTCAGTGGTGCTAATTCAGCTCTGCAGATTTTTCATAAAGTCTCTAATATCCTCTCCACAGAGAAGCCCTTGAGATATTTGAACATGGCTGTCATATCCCCTGAAATGCTCTATTCCGCAAGCTAAAAATCTCTTGTTCCGTTAACCATTTTTCGTATGACTTTGGCTTCAAGTTCCTCTGTGTTCTTAACTCTGCTGATTGGAGTTCATTTTATCCCTTCCCCGGGAAATGTGGAGCCTGGAATAAAACTCAGTTCTCTAGGTGTTATGTTCTGCCAACTAAACTCAAACTTAGTTCTGGATATGACATCTGTATCAAAGTACAGAGCTATTAATAATGAATTAGTTGTTTCTTTTCCTTTTTTTTTTTTATCTTATTAAAGGCCATCCAAATTAGGTACTCCAGAATCAACAATCCAACATCTAATTTGTGTTTTTGTTTTCTGTAGTTTTTGTTTAAGGGGGAGATGTTTTTTCTACGATTTTAAGTCAGCCTGTTTTATTATGAATTTGGTAGACTCTTTATATTGAGAATTAAACCAGTACCTTGCCTTTATTTTTGTTAAAGACCAAAAATCTTATTTTATACATTTTCCTATTTTCATTCATTTTATTCTCAAATCAGTATAGCATTTTGTATGTACCTAAGACAATTACTACAATTTAGAAAATGCTGATTCAGCTGTTGATGTTGAAAATGTGAATAATTATTCAAGTAAATGCAAGGTACTGAGCTGTTCTAGAATCAACCTATGTAATTCAGCATTCCATAATGAAATTATAAAATGTGTTCATTATTTTACCGAAATGAAGGTCTATTCTATATCCTCTTGTGAGAAGGGGAAATAAAGGGAAACCAAAAAAAAATTAGTATATGGTGACTTTACTTAACTCATTTTGCTTTCTATAGACTCTCAGCTTCTAGGTGTCCAAAGTGTCATTCAATAATTGCTTTTAAAAAATTGTTTGAAACTAAATTTAAACTTTTCTTTCTGTGATTTGATAAATCTGTGTTTTGTTTTGTTTTGTTTTGTTTTTAGAGGGTAGGGAATGGAAAGGATGGGATTCATTTAGACCATGAAGTTTGAACGTGTCTGAAATAGGAATGTTTAGTTTTTATAATCCCTTTACTATTCCTGGGCTTTTATATTTTATGAATATTTTTCTAAGATTTCATTCTCTTGATTGAACACAAAATGAAGCAAAAGCAAATTGAAGGTGCTTTCTTTCCGCTTGGTGATCATGACAAAACAACAGGCCTGTTATTTGCTTGGTTTTCCCCAAATACAAGTCAAATTATAAACCAATAAATAGCAAATGGACTTTCTCAACTTAACTTTGATTAATTGGAGTAATCTTAAATAAGCCACTATAAGAAATTATCACTTAAGTGTTTCAATTGGGCAGAATTTGAATTGCTTTTAAAATACTCTTATTCAAAGAGAATAAAGTTTTGGTTTATTTCCTCCGACCGCAAGTAAGGTAGTCATGATGGTGAAGAATATGAGAATCTGTAGAACGTTCTAAAACCTCTGAATGCTGCACTTTATTTTTTTAAGATTTTTTTATTTATTTGACAGACAGAGAGAGAAAACGAGAGAGGGAACACAAGCAGGGGGAGTGGGAGAGGGAGAAGCAGACTTCCCGCTGAGCAGGGAGCTCGATGTGGGACTCAATCCCAGGACTCTGGGATGATGACCCGAATTGAAGGCAGATGCTCAACCAGCTGAGCCACCTTGGCATCCCAGAATGCTGAATTTTATATACTCACACTAGTACATTTCTTCACAGATTTACTCAGATTTAGAGCATTAGTAAATTAAGTCTTTATAGATACAAATGAAAGAAATTTTCTATCAGAAACAAGTTATGTTAAAATATCCAAAGAATAGTTATCTTAATAATTCACAGAATAATCTGTAATGCTAAAGTATTATTTACATATTTATATTTAACCAAATATTCAGATATACTTTATTCCATTTTCTTAAATTATAAAACATTGCTGAAATATTAACTTAATCTTTTAGAATCTTAAATTATGTTATTATTTTCTTAAATGGAAGTGTTTGTTGAATACATAGGAATGAAGTTTGAGGTCTTTGAGAAAAGATAAAAATCTATAGCTCTCAGATCAATAAACATTTTGAAAGACATAGAGAAACCAAAAGGAGAAAAATAAATCCCCCAGACAAAAGACATTTGGAATAAACCACAAAAATTGCCACAAATTTAGCATTTAAAAAGTAATAAAAAAGGAATTACATTTTAGATAGTGTCAATTTTCAAAAGCATCCCACAGAGATATAAGCTCTAATGCTTAAAAAATAAATATATAATAGCATCCCACATAGTCAGTTTGTCAGAACTGAAAGTTTTACAAATATTCTATATATTGTTAGTGTTGCCAGTGGAATATTAGGTCAGGACATAATTGAATAAACAACATCCATTATCAAAATTGAAGCTGGAGAAAGAATAGCAAAATAAATTTGGGGATATTTAAGAAGGAGAGCGGAGAAGGAGAGAGAGAGACTATAAAAGCAAAGGCAACGATATAGGAGGTGGAATGATGTAAAGGAGAAAAAAATTTGGAGTATGTTTCCCCTAATCTATGTTATGGTAGTTTTAGAGTTAGCCTGGTGCCTTGAGAATTAGATACATGAAACACATATTTTGATATTGATTGAGTAAAGAACATATTAAATTTATTAAATATTAAGGGAAAGAGGGAAAAGATATTAAATATTGCATGCTTACATTGACATTGTCCTGAAGCTAATAACAGATTCAATTTCAGAGACAACCTGCTTAACATGCTGTAAATTTTTTTTCAAAACACGGATTACATTTACACTTTTTGTTACTTTGCTTCAGGAGCCCCTATTTAGTGGAAATATGATAGTTTGTGATGTAAAATAAATTGTGAAATTTTGTAGAACAAGATCATATTGCATATGAATTGGATATCTCAAAGGTATCCCATCCAAAGTCTTGTATTTTAGTGTCCAGGAGACTGAATCCTTAGAAGTAGAATAAACCATCACCCAGTGATCATTCAGTGGCAGGGCCACCAGGAGCAGGCAGGAATTCTGGCTAATGATAATAAATGCTTACATTGAATATGTATGTATGTGTATATATATATATATATATATATAATCCGTATATATATATATATATATATATATATATATACACACACACATATGCGGATTATATATTACTCTGGCTAATATAATTATAAGAAAATAAGAAAAATGTGGTTGATTTTTGTTCAGAAATTATTAAGACCAGTATATTTTTCTAAAATTTCCTTATATTTAACTTGAAAATAATCTATTTTTATTTATTTTAAGTGACAGCAATTTTTAAATATTAATTGGATATTTGAATTTTCTTCGCTACTTTTCACTATAGGCATTTTAACTTTTATTAGTGTATAGGAATTATTGCTATATTAAAGACATTAATCCTTTGGCCCTATTTTTTTTTTTTAAAGATTTTATTTATTTATTTGACAGAGAGAGACACAGCGAGAGAGGGAACACAAGCAGGGGGAGTGGAAGAGGGAGAAGCAGGCCTCCCGCTGAGCAGAGAGCCGGATGCGGGGCTCGATCCCAGGACTCTGAGATCATGACCTGAGCCGAAGGCAGACACTTAACGACTGAGCCACCCAGGCACCCCTGGCCCTATTTCTTACAGAAATTTTTCCAATCTGTTAAATAGCTTCAAAGGCTTTTAGTGAATAGTATTTTTAGTGATGAAAGTTCAAAATATTTATTGTTCACACTAAATTCCTTTATGTTTTAAATATATTCTGTCCTATTTACATAGGAATGATTCCCAATATTTTAGTCCTTATGACAACTGTTATTTGTTAAGAGGTTTTTTTTTTTTTTCCTATGCTGGCACTGTGCTAGAGTCAAACATTATTCTAGAATATTTATCCTAGAATTAATATGATTTTATAATTTGCACTTACATTTGAAAGTGTAAATATACATTCTGAAAAGTTTGGAATAGGTTTTGTTATTTTTATGTTGATTTTTGGGTCAGAAATCTATTTCTTTTATCCAAATTATGTTTTTTTAAAGTTTTGATGCAGTTTATTTTTATTTTTTTTAAAGATTTTTTAAATTTATTTGTTTGACAGAGAGAGACACAGCGAGAGAGGGAACACAAGCAGGGGGAGTGGCAGAGGGAGAAGCAGGCCTCCCGCCGAGCAGGGAGCCTGTGCGGGGCTCGATCCCAGGATCCTGGGATCATGACCCAAGCAGAAGGCAGACACCAAACTACTGAGCCACCCAGGCGTCCCTCTTTTATCCAAATTATTAACCACCTTTTCAAATTTTATTTATAAGTGATTCATATTTTCCAACCTCTTTGAATGCTATTTAAGTTATAAATTGTATTGCCAGATAAACATGATTGCAGGAGATAATATTCTAAATGTTCAAAAATAAGCATGGTATGAGCATTTACCAATCAGTGGGACTGTTGTATGGATTTATCTGCTAAGAGTCAACCTTGGAAAGCTGTGTCTAAAATTTATAATTTATACCATCAATGTGTTTGTTTACTCTGGCATGGGTACAATAGCTTTATTTAGTATAGCTTTATGATATACTTTAATACCCCAAAGGACACACATCCCCCTTTATAATTCATTTTCAGAATTCTCTCTACCTATCGACACTTCCTTCTATGAACACTTTGGAATAATTGACTTAAGTTACAGAATGATTTATTGATATATTGTATTAAAATTAATTAGCTTGTTCTTACATCAAACATTTGTTGACAGCCATGTCAGTCAGTTTTACTTTGAGAAGAATTATCATCTTATAATTAATTTAAGTTTTTCCAAGAAGAAATGAAATATCTCTCAGTTAACCTCCTTTTATATCTCTTAGCAATGTTTCACAGTTCTCCTGATATTGGTGCTGCATATTTTGTTGATTCCTAAGAGTTTTATATTTTCTTCTATTGGAAATTGGTCTGTTTTGGTAATATTTTGAACATTAAAATTATATTTCTTTAAATTATTCCTTGCAAGTGTACAAGGATCTATATTTTTGCAGTTAATTTTGTTCTTGGGTTCTCCTACTGGTTCCGTACATTTTTCGTTGAAAATCTTTCTAGGGAGAAAATCTCTTCCTATCAGATGGGATTTTTCTGCATTAACTCATTAATTCCTTTCAACGAAGTTCTGTTGTCTTGAACAGCTATTTGAATGAAAACATGTTTATCTGATTCCAAACACTGCTCCTAAAGAATGGCAATATTTTATATCCTAAAGCTAAATTATCTCAGTTTCTTCCTGCTTTGAATGAAGTGATTTACATAACATCATTCCTTAGAGCATTAGAGCATGTCATGTGGTAATTATTGTTCATTGGTTTTTATGAATTCTCCATTTTGAAGACTTTCATTACACTTATTTAGCCATGAAATACAAGACAATCATCAAATAAATGTTAGTACGCATATGTTTTCTGCATATTTCCAATAGAACTACCTTAATTCAATATTGTAAAAGATAGTGTCCACCTATTTTGTTCAAAATGTAAAAAGGAATAAAATAGTATATTATCTCTGACATGAATATCTTTATTATAAGCTCTTTTCCAAACAAATGTATCACAAAACACTTGCCATTGAGTAAACAGTAAATACTGGCACCAGCTTTTCCTGATATCACCCATTTAGCAGGCTTATACAAATCTCACTATGTGGTGCCTTCAGAATTTTCATTTGGCATTCTATTTGATACTGACTTACTTTGTAGTATGTACTGAAGCATTTTCTCAGTGGTTAGTTTCTGAGTGTGTTTTGATGCCACATGAGGTTGAAAGAATATTTTGCTTTGTCTCAAATAAAAGAAAAAAATATGTATATTTTATGTGTCCTAGGCCTGGGTAGGTATGGATTAAATTTAATATGATAGTAACATCAAAAGACTTATATATTTAATATGCTGAGAGCCATGAGTTCCCATAAATTGATGTGTCAGTGTTCAGGACTTGCAAATTCAAATGATTCTGGAAACTAAGTAAATGACATAAATGAACAAATTGGGCTTGGTGAGTATTGTAAGAAACTAGAATACTTAAAGAAAAATATAGTCTTAAATACCTTCTTTATGGCAGATTTTGAAAAAAAATAGTGATCTTGTTTATCCTAAAATTGGACAAAGAATAAATCAAATAAAATTAGGAATAAGGAATTTATAAAGTAAAAGCAGAAATTGATATGCAAGACAATAAAAGTCAATGGAATAGGTAAACATATCCAAAGCTCTTTCTTTAACTTACTAACAATATATGTAATCCCCTTTTAAACCTGACCAGTGAATAAGTGAGCAATAGTAGGAAATATCAGGAGAGATGGAAAGAATCATAAGCAATTCTTTTTTTAAATTTATTTTATTATGTTATGTTAATCACCATTCATTACATCATTAGCTTTTGATGTACTGTTTCATGATTCATTGTTTGCGTATAACACCCAGGGCTCCATTCAGTACGTGTCCCCTTTAATACCCATCACCAGGCTAACCTATCCCCCCACTCCCCTCCCCTCTAGAACCCTCAGTTTGTTTCTCAGAGTCCATAGTCTCTCATGGTTCGTCTCCCCCTCCGATTTCCCCCCCTTCATATTTTCCTTCCTGCTATTTTCTTCTTCTTTTTTTTTTAACATATAATGTATTATTTGTTAGGGGTCGTAAGCAATTCTTACAGCAATTCAGTTGCAGAAATTTGAAAATTAGGAAAAAATTGGTGCTTTCTTAGAAAAAGGCAAATTTTCAAAATCAACTCAAACAAAGGTGGAAAACTTATTCTCCAACTGCTATAAAGGAGATTGGAAAGAAAATTAGAGATCAACATTGATAAAGGGACCAGAATCAGATGGCTCCACAGCTGAACCATCTATCTATCTAACTTCATTAACTACTAAGTTTTAAAAACCAGGTAATGCCAGTGGTATTAAAATAATTCAGTTTTTCACCCTGGTGTAAAATACCTCCATCGTTTAAATGTTGAAATTAATTCAAGTTTTATAAAATATTCTGGGCTCAAAGTAATTTTGTTGAATTTATTGATTACTTACTTGAAATGTTATGTCATTGGGGCTTAGGGCTGTTTATTGGTTACTGAAACTCTGTTTATGAATCTTTGAAGTATATATTCTTGTCAATTTGTCTGCCTACGAAAAGTGTGTACGTGTGTGTGTTTGTGGGTGTGTGTGTAGAGAGAGAGAGACAGGGAGAGGAATGGAGGGAGAAAGGAGAGGGAGGCTTAAGTGATTTTTTTTTCCTGGTTCTATTTTCATATTATAGACTTTTTTTTTAGTTTACGGTATCTATGGGCAACAAGATGACATGCTATAAATGGGCCCTAGTTCCAAATTATTATGTTGACTCTACAGTGTTGTTAAATAATATATGGAAGTGGTCTCCTTAGAAATAAAGAAGAGTCTAACAACTTCTCTATAGCCTGACCCCCTGAGAAAAGTGTGAGCTTTGTTTGCCACCTACATGTATTTTGCTTTTGGGAGAGCAAAGAGAAAAGATTGACTGCTTTCACTTTCTATATGTCATTTGATTTACCTGGGCTGTGTTCACTGATAAAGAGAATCACTTTACAAATTGGCCTTTTACTAACCAAATGCCAGGCCGGAAATAAATGAAAACTGAATCGTTCTGACTGGATACCTGCCTCTGATCTGCTTCAATAGCAGAGAGCCCTCCCCAGTGGCCCTTTGAACTCCTAGTCACTGTGATCCATTATATTATGTGAGTTGTGATCTACCCTAGTGGACATTTTACTTGTCAAGAACATTTGGGTGCCACTGACCCAGGAAAACTGGTTTGGTATATACTCCAACATTGTTAGTCCTTGAGATGCTGGCTTGCATGAGAAGTGATTAAATATTCATCTTTAAGAAATTAGAATGCTTCCTACAGTGAAGATTACTTAGAGGGCAGGCATAAAGATACTCACTAAATTAACTTTCCAGCTTAATCTAATGTTATATTTCAATCTTGGAATTTCAGTTCTTATTTTGGAAAAAAAATAAGTCCCGTGGACATAATTTGTACAGACTAATATTGTCTAAAGCAACAAGGATTATATATGCTTAGTTGATAACGATGCTTTTAAATTTTGGCAATGTAAACACCCTAGGGTTCTTTCAGTCAATTTTTTTAGGAATCGCCAGGTAAAAAAACTGTGCTCTAGACGTCCCTATATTTAATCCACTGCACAAAGTTTGTTAAATTCACATTAAAAACTTAAATAACAGAACACGTTAGCGAATTTGAAAGCATAGGGGATTTTGTTCAGATTCAATTTCAAATTATTGATACTCAAATTAAACCAAAAAGTAATAATATAGAAACAAGATAATAAAATGAACCATATAACACAAGAAAGTAGTAAAACTTTGAGAAATTGATTGTTTTATAATTAAGTTAAAGGAAAATGCCAATCTATGATACATTTATAAAGAGTAGCTTTATAACACTTCATAAAATGTCTAGAATGAACCTCTCCTGTAGAATTTTCCAGATTGGTGCTTATACTTCAGCACCTACAGAGTAATGAACAGCAGATTCTCCCTCAGATACCCCTCTTTTAATTTGTCAATACACAGTTTTGTGCACAGAGGGAAAATACCTCTTTAAAACCCTCTAGCAATCCCGGGAAAAAATAAAAATAAAAAAATAAAACCCTCCAGCAATCCCCTTATGCCCTGCAGCATGAGATTTAATTATTCTTGTCGGTTTTAGGACACACATTAAATATATTAAATCAGAATAAATCCTTATACAATTTGCCATAGAAAAGTATAATGAAAAATATAAGTAAAATTATCCTTAAAAGGGATTGAAATAAATCATATTTGAAGGGGCACGGGGAACCTGACACACATAGATAATCTCAATACTATGTTGTTTGAAGAGATTGTTGCTCAGTTAGTGAGAAATAAAACAGATTATGGAGGTCCATGTGGAGAAGCAAAAAAAAAAAAAAAAGATTCTAGGATTCCAGGAAGAAGGGTACATTTTTTTCCTGACTGCAATTTGTATCATTTTACGTTTGGAATAAGTTCTGACACCTTTAAGAATATACACATTGCCTTTTCCATCAACGAATATCATCTCTTGTCTGCTATAATCCCTTAATTGTTGTTTTCCTGATACTCTTATCTCTTCAACTAGTGTAATGTATTCCTAAAGCTGACAATTTCTTGTTCCTCTAACCACATAGTAGCATTACATCAAATCCAAAATACACTTCATTATCTTAAAATTTCTTCCCAATTTTATTGTACTTCATATTCTTATTAGGTAATTTTTTTCTTCTATTCTTTCATTTTTCTTAAATGGATTTAAACCACCTAAATCCTGCTCCAATTTTCATTTATATAATTTTTCTCTCTGGAAATTTAAGTGCTTTGAAGTTGCCCTGCTCTTGTCCTGAAGAATTCACTGATTAAAGGGTGGGGCACCTGGGTGGCTCCATCAGTTAAGCATTGGACCCTTGGTTTCCCTCAGGTCATGACCTCCGGGTCATGGAATCGAGCCCCAAGTCAGGCTTAGCACTCTGTGCGGAGTCTGCTTCAGATTCTTTCTCCATTTCCTTCTACCCCTCTCTGCTTACTCTCTCTCTCTCTCTCTCTCAAATAAATAAATAAATATTTTTTTAAAGGTAATTTCACCATATCCAAATATTTATACATGCAAGTTTAGGGGCAAATAAACATGAATACATCCTTATTATATTTTCATTGAATTTTTTTTAAAAAAACTTGCACACATAGTGCAAGTACAGAGAAATATGTAATAGAAACTCACATGCTCATAACCATATAAAAAGACATTAACGTTTTTCCAGGTTGCTTTCATATTTCTGTTTATAAAAAACTAGGAAAAAAAAAAACCCATATATACCATATATACCCTCTCTCCATTCCCCTTCCCTCTCTTCTTCTTCTCCAGAAGTTCTTTTCCTTATAGTGTAATGTAACTAATTGTTACAACACAAATCCATATACCCAGAAGGAGACACACTGAGTATTTTAGTCATGGAAGGCATCTTGAGATGATATTCATTGCACTAATTCAGTCATTCTCTCAACTTGGTATGCTCTCGCCTTAAATCTGAATTAAAAAGTTATGCACAATTCACAGCGCTCACCATAGCTCATACCCTCCCCAATGTCTACAATATATGTTAAAAAAAAAGAAGAAGAAGAAGATAGCAGGAGGGGAAGAAGGAAGGGGGTAAATCGGAGGGGGAGACGAACCATGAGAGACGATGGACTCTGAAAAACAAACTGAGGGTTCTAGAGGGGAGGGGGGTGGGAGGATGGGTTAGCCTGGTGACGGGTATTAAAGAGGGCACGTTCTGCATGGAGCACTGGGTGTTGTACGCAAACAATGAATCATGGAACGCTACATCAAAAACTAATGATGTAATGTATGCTGATTAACATAACAATAAAAAAAGTTAACCACCACCTACATGCCTTATGTAAAATCATAGAAGAAAGGTAGATTAATATGAAAAAAGTTGGTTGATATTTACAAGAGGCACAGAATAGAGTAAGGCAGAAAATACAGGTAGTTTCTACAGTCTATAATTTTCAGCTGATCACAATCATGGTTGGTGTTTATAATAACCTTCCTTTGTTAACTATTTCATGTTTTCTGGATCCCTCGATGATACTTCAGCCATTAGAGTCATGTTGTTATTGTTTTCTCCAGTAAGCTAGGCTCTAGCTTCTTTTCTGAAGATCCCGAGTCTTAAGTGATTTTTTTCTATATTAGGTTGGTATAGCCTTCTTTCAGTATTTGGCAATGCATGTGAAAATATTATGAGTTAGTCCAAAGGCCCTTTTGAGTTTCAGACAGGTGTTTTGTGCCTGCAACCCTCTTCCCTTGATAATCATAATCAATCTCCCTATTTTCTTCTTGTTTCAGTTGCATGAAGATATACAGTTGTCAAGTAGCAATTTAAACATCCAATTCAATGGAAGAATTTTTTGTGCCTTAGTGAGAACATTTCTCCTTTGAATACTAAAATAACACAACTCAAAGTTAGAAAAGGAGTGAACAAAAATTTGAGAATACATTATTAAGTATAATAGTAAGAAATGCTTCTCCCATTTTTATTCCTTTGTTCCCTGGTATTCTGGTATATGAGAGAACAGCATCATATATTGGTTATCAGTTGATAATATCCATTTCATCTTGAACTATTAATTCACAATCAATTGTTTCCTCCTGGCTGGTAACATAACTAAGTACTGAATAAAATAAACCATTGAACTAATCTATAAAGCCAGGTGCTTCTGCATATTAGGATTCATGGTAAGGTCAGTGAATTTCGTAGTTACGGTAATCACTTCTCTTACATGAAAATTAGTTATTTGGTCCAAAAGTAATATTATGTAGGATATAGAGCAGTAAATAAGGCATTTGGTGAATCTAAAGAAGGTGACAACTTCAGAACTATTGCTGACAGGAAAGTTAAATCTATATCCAGATTACTGTCTATTCCAGTGTGGAAGATATCTACAAACTTCATGATGAAATCTGACCAATGTAATCAACCTACCCCAGGTAATTAGCTGGTTCATCTAGATACAGATGACATATTAGAGACTTAAAAGTCAATTTCTGCTTTGGCATAACAACAGTACATTTCAAGGGTGCTAGTGATCAGCTCAGTGCCTTTATAAAGATTTCACACTCTGGTCTTAAGGGGACATCATTACAGAGCCTGATTATGTACTTTAAGTCTATTCTAACTTTACTACACTTTGAGTGTTTTATTTAGTGTTTTGGACTATATCAAAAAAACTTAGGACTTTCAACATTATTTAATATAGGGCACTGTTGAGTATTCTAGTTTTGGTCAATAAATCAAGCAAGAGAATCAACGGTCACAGTCTGAAACTAGTCTAATAAATCCGAAACATTCATAATTATATCCACATTGATAAATATGGCCTAACCTAGTTATTTTCTTTCCTATGTAGGCCATCATTCTTAGAATTCATCTCCACATGTGCCATCCAGGTTTTTGCTGGTATGTTATCCACACCTTACAATTATTTTTATGTTAGTTACTTCCTCCTTAGTCAGATTTTGTTATTTTTCCCTCTGGGGCATATGGATCTGACCCTCAGAGAGAGGAAGGGGGTAGAAAAGTATTGGTTTGTCATTGTGAGATAACTATTACAAGTGAGGTTACTATAATGACTTTAAGCGTCTCTGGAGTAGTTTGATTTGACATATAGCTAGAGTTGATTTTGCTGGCAATGGACGTACTATAGTGTATATCTGAAACTATCCATTTGGGTCCATTCTAAATTTCAGAGACCTACTTCCACCCAATTGTCACATTTAACTCTTGTATAAGAGGCATGCCTTAGATCCTCATGGCAATGACAGCTGGATGGTGAAATGCTAATTCTGGTCACCTCGACTGTACTTATCGCTCAGTGTCACCCCATTGCTTTCTGGCTGCCGGAGCATCAGGAAGGTGGCCTCTGCCACAGAGGTTGTGTTCCAGACCTCATGCAAGTGCATCTGATTGGAAGAACCCAATTCACATTGGAACCTTCATGGGAAAGCAAGTTTGGGAACTATAAATATGACATTTCCCATCTATCTAACCAACAGTATGGATAGGAGGTTGAAAGATCAAGAGGCTGTGATACAACCTGTGGGAAATATCCCTCTGGAAATCTTTTGCTTTTTATTCCACCTGGCACCTTAGCAATATCCAGCCAGGGCCAAATTTTATGTTAATATCTTACCCTGGGTGTTTCTCTGGCACAGATATTGCATATTTAAAACCTACCCTGGTGGGTTTATAGTTGTTACTATGTGTTTTCAGAGATTTCCTTAATCCCCTAGAAATCAGAGACAGTTGCCTTGGTTTCTTCATAATCCAATGGAGATATATATATATATATATTTTTTTTCCTAGTTCAGATTTTCATTATGATAGAGCCCACTGAAGGTGTAGATTTTCGCAATCATCACAAATATGAACCAGTATTTGGAAGCCCAAAACTTTATCTCCTGCTTCATATGGGCAATATATTTCAAGCCCCAAAATTGCTCTACCAGCAGCTTATGGAATGTGCAATATTCATTTTGACTTCTGCAAATTGATTTTCATTTTCCTATTTGTTTCTAGTACATTTTGTTTCTCCTTCTTTCTTGAAAGCTCAGATAGGCATTTAAATAAGATTTGTTGTGTTTTTTTCCAGAATGTCTAGGTGTTCTCGGAGGGAGTATGTGTGTATGCGTGTGTTTGTAACAGATGACTGAAGCTAGGAGCCAAATTACCTTTATTGTAATCATTTTATCCCACTTAGCATTGCCTGGTAAATTTCTTTCATTATATGTGTGTGTGTATATATATATATATATATATATATAGAGAGAGAGAGAGAGAGAGAGAGATTCCATTTTTGTCTGATGGGAAATTAAGAAAAATGTTTTTTTAAATTTTATTACTAGATTACTTGATATCAATTTCCAGTAACAAACAACTTTCTTGATCAGCTTTGGACCATTTTTCTCATACATATGGGACAAATCTAGGGAAGGCAGTGATGCAAGCTCTAAAACATCTTACTTGGAACATGAATTCCTTGGAAATGTTCTGCTGAAATAATTTCCCATCTACCTAAAGATGAAAATAATGGCTTCCTTTTATTATTAATAGTTTTTGTTGATCTCTGATGCTGGTTATTTTGCCATAATTAAAAAGATGAAGGAAGAAAATATAGGGGATTTGCTTATAGAAAGTTTATATAATGGTAAGATTCTGACTCCAATAATTATATAGTTGGTGCACAGTAGGAGGAACAATTCAGTCATATTTTATGGAATTTAATATATTAATAATTAAGGTAATATCTATATATTAATGTTAATTCAAAAGATATTCATTAACCCTTGGTACATGGTACCACTGGTATTTCATATGAAATTTATACTCTTTACTGAAAAAATCCTTTTGTTATAGTTATAAAATCCATATGGATAAAATTAGAAAGGAACAAAAAATTCAAATTAAAAATAAATAAAACATAGTAAGCTTTGCTAAGAATGCCATCATTTAAATGATAAATAGTCAAAGGAAACTGCACAACCATGATTATGAAAAATAATAAATATAACTGACAGAAAAGTGATTTTAAAATCTCCTTAGGAAAGGAAGAACGATAAATCTATAAATTACTAAATGGTGAGCAAAATACTTGTGTTTGGGGAATTACTTGAAGTCACTAAAGGCATAATTTAGAATCACCTAAAATTGGAAAGTAGCTGTGTGTAACCCAGCTGACTTTGTGAACGGCTAATTGTGCCGAACTAATTTAATTTCCTTTTATAATAGAATAAGAGTTTTCATAAGCAAGGGGCAACTGAAAGACTTAGAAATACAAGTAAAAAAGGTAGATTTCAGCAGATAAGACTTCTCACTGACAAGCTGAAATTTATAAAATGCATCATGTTTATTTTTTAAATGTATTGGCTCAAGAATCTCAGAATTCCCTAGAGATAGCTGTATTGCTTTGCCAAAACTGGAAAACACTACAAACATTGCCTGATCTATCCTATCTTATTTCTGAAGGGGAGGAGTACAGCAAGAATATTCAATTTTACATAAGGGATACCAGAATAAGTAGAGTATTTTATGTAGAACCGTTAATTTCCCTACAAATTTACCCCCTTGCATATTACCATGACAAATATTAATTCACCAAAGTAAACTATAATACAACAAATATTTATTTTTTATACTTGCTATTATGTCAAATATTTTCTATATACTTTTTAATCATAAACATATTTTCGAAGTACAGCCACTTAGGTCCTATGCTTTGCTGCTTCTTGGGATATTTCTTGATGTAAAATTTTTCTATTTTTGCAAAGAGTAAAGATATATCACAAATATATCACAGTTTGCCTTTATATAAATAGCTTTACTGTGATGTTTGCAACTTAATCAATCAGTTTCGGAAAGAAACAAAGAAACAAGAAAAATGAGTTTCCTAAACTGGTCAATGTTAAAGAAGTTATTCTTTTTTAAATCAGTGTAACATTATTATATTTAATTTATACCATAGAACACACACACACGATAGTATAATAATGAACAACAATTTATTAATAACATGCATTTTTACATTTAGTATGAGGGTTCTCCAGGGAAATAGAATCATTAGGCTGTATATTTTGAAAGAGATTTATTACAAGGGATTGGCTCACATGATTTGGAGGCTGATAAGTCTTAAGATCTGCAGGATGAGTTAGTGAGTTAGAGACTTAGCAGAGGTGGTGGTGTAGTTTAGAGTCTGAAGGCTCAAGAACCCAAAGAACTGAGAGTATAATTCCAGTGCAAATGTTAGTTAGCAGCCTCGAGAACCAGGAAGAACCAATGTTTCAGTTCCAGTCTGAAGGCAAGAAAGCCAATGTCCCAGATGTAAGGGAATCATGCAGGAGAAATTCTCTTTTCTTTGGGGAGGGTGGGCCCTTTTGTTCTATGTAGGCCTTCAACTGATTGTATAAGGCCCACGCACCTTAAGGTGGGCAGTCTGTTTATTCATTCCACCTATCTAAATGTTTATCCAATCAAAAACACTTTTACAGAAACACCCCAGGATAATGTTTGACCAAGTATGTCAGCTAGGTTTTAATTGATTGTATCTTGGGTTTCAACACTATTATATTATACACAGCAAGTATTTGCTGTTGTAGCAGAATGAAATTATATTGTTAAAATTGTCTTCATTGAAGGGTGTCTGTATTTGTCATATAACTATAAAACTTGTCTCTGTTCAAAGAACTGATTCCATACTTAGAAACAAAATCATGTTGCATATATTTATTCCTTAAATTAGTAGTAAATAAATGAATAATTAGTAGTGAATAAATGAATCATTTGTTAACTTATGAGTTTTTCTCTTACAGTATTCCTAATAGATTTCAGAGCAACATTATTTTTATTTGTCTATAATTTATTATATATTACCTTTTTATGTTTAAAGAGTAATTCAGGGGTGCCTGGTGGCTCAGTCATTAAGCGTCTGTCTTCGGCTCAGGTCATGATCCCAGGGTCCTGGGATCTAGCCCCGCATCGGGCTCCCTGCTTGGCGGGGAGCCTGCTTCTCCCTCTCCCACTCCTCCTACTTGTGTTCCCTCTCCCTCTCTGTCTCTGTCAAATAAATAAAAATAAAATCTTTAAAAAAAAGAGTAATTCATTTATTTCATTAGTTTAATATTAAGCCAAGTTTTTAAGTATTTCAACAGTTAAGGGCCAAAGTATTTGCCTATACTACCTTAGAAACTTAATCACATCTATGCAAATGCTGGATTCAGTTTCAGAAATTACACAGAAAAATTAGACAGGAAAATTTGATTTTAAAAATTTTATCTCTTCGTTTTAGAAGAATAACCGTAGCTGAAATTCCCATGGTAAGGTTTCATCTTGATTTTGTCCTATGTGTGTTAGTGGTGGAAAAAGAAAGATATACTTTAATAAATAAGCACTTAAACTGTGGCTGCTTAGATGTGAAGTAATATTGTGAGCTTTGATTAGATGTCCTGTATTAACTATGCATTATTTAGTCTGTTGAACCAATGTCAATTAAACTGACCTTCATTAGTGAAAAAAAATAATTACAAAGACAGGCTATTTGATTTAAGACTCCTGACTATATCTTCCATCTAGTAAGACTCCTTGGTATCTCTCCATGGTCACTTGCTGTAAATATTTATGTTATGATATCCCAGTGGCATATATAGTATCTAAGCAACCATCCATTTCATCATAACTGATGCCAATCCTCACCTAATTTTTCTGTTAAAATATAATATCAAAAGATGATTATTTCATTGTTCTGGTTCAGTTTAGGTATGCTATATGCATATTATAAATAAAAGGAAAAGTGAAACCAGGAGCAGAGAAGTCACATATGAGCCCTATGTCTTTCTAAGCTTCTGGTTTCTTATAAACCAATGTCATATGTACCAAGTCATGTATCATTCAACCTTATTTTCATACGTGGAATATGCATTTCCAGTTTCACTTTGCATTTAACCAAGTTCGAACTGAGAAAATTGTGCTTCCTCTCAGTGTCTAATCTTTTATTTACTGGTACTTCTGTTCCCAGGGTTACACCAAACCAAATAGCTGGTATACTCACAAATTATAGATTTTAGAAACCAAAAAGTGAGAGGTCGCAGGACATAAATCATTTTAATAAATTAAGTGTACACTTACTTGGAATGAATTATGATTGTGTTGAGAACTCTCAAACATGTGTTTCTTAAGTATGTCAAGAAAATCTGTAATAAGCCAGTCTCAGAAAGAATGAGACCAAGAGGACTCTTATGGGATAAATATAGGGGCAGATATAGTTATGGGGGAAGAATAGAGAAAGAGTGAGCCTTCCGTACATTCTACCCCTCTATTTCCCTTGCATTCCCATTATACAGTGCAACTCTGGGGGAAAAAAGAAGTTTCATTTTTAAGAAATGAAAACACTATATTTAAAACGGATATATATGTACCGATGTGCATATCATTCCCATTGCTTTTTGTTCTTTTATGTAGATCCATATTTCCAACTGGTATTGTTTTCCTCCTGCTTAGAAGACTCACTTAACATTTCTTTTAGTGAATGAGTCATTTCAGCATAAAGGCTAAAATGGGGAAAATAGGTGTATATTATTTTAAGGTTCTCTTATTATAGAAGACATAGGTAATATGATTTGATGGTGGATATGTTCAAGCTGTGCATAATCCCCTAAATAACCAATAAAAATTTTAAAAGGCGAAAGAGTTGTAGCTAATAAGCTAAGAATGGATTTAACTCAAAATGGAATATAGACCTAAATGAGAAACATAAAACTATAAAACTCATAGGAGAAAACATAGGAGAATACCTAGAAGACCTTGGATATGGTGATGACTTTTTAGTTACAACACCAAAGGCGCATTCCATGAAATAAATAATTGATAAACTGGACTTCATTAAAATTAAAATCTGTGCTCTTCAAAAGACTCTGTCAAGAGAATGAGAAAACGAGCCACAGACTGGGAGAGATACTTGCAAAAGACTTATCTGATAAAGTACTTATATCCAAATATTCAAAGAACTCTTGAAAGTCAACAATTAGAAAACAACCCAATTAAAAATGGACAAAATATCTGAAAAGACACCACACCAAAGAAGATAAACAGATGACCAATCAGCATATGAAAAGATGTTCAATTAATCCAAAAGGAGGAAAAAAGATAAAAAAGTAATCAAACAACAGAAAGGATAAATGCAAAAAAATAGTGAGATAATAGATTCAAATCTAAATACATTAGTGACCACATTAAATATAAATTGTCAAAATATTACAGTTCAAGGTAGACATTGTCATCATTGGATTAAAAAGTAACGAATAATTATATGCTGCCTATAAAATGCAATTTAAATATAAATACCCAAATAGATTAAAAGTTAAATGATAGAAAAATATATCCCATGGTAACATTAATTAAAGAAAAAAGCTAGACTAACAATATTGTAAGCAGAGTTAGAGATCTCCGGACAAAGAGAGATAAAACTTTGACATATGAAAAGTCATTTTAGGCCCCCAGCTATTTCCCGCCTCCACCCTTCTATGCCCTACAGGGCTGTACTTGCCTAAGTACACTCCTTGCAGAACTTCCAAGAAGGTGTCAGAATTACAAAGAAATGCAAAACCCCAGTTGTTAAGGATTTGAAAGGGACAGAGGGAATGAAAAAGCTAACAGTCCCTACCAGGACAGGAAATAGCCTAACTATATCAGAGACAATAAATCAGTGGTGAAACACCTAGTGCTGTTTCAAAGCTTAAGCAAGACAATGGTGAACCCAGACCCCATCCAATTTATACCAGCTCTCAGAACGTGCCCATAGCCCCTTCCCCTTGTCTGACAGTTTCCTCTGCTTTATGATAATGTTAAAATCTCTGCTCAAGAAGGAGCACAAGCTTCATTAATATAACAGGAAACCTGAATAAGCATGTTTTCTAAGTATGGCCGGGCAACGTTAAGCTTGCCTTTACGTGCAATGACAAAACTTCCTTTCTGAATATTCATTCTAACCCTAAATAAAAGGAACCCACTCATCCCTCAGGGAGTCACGGGTTGGCTTCGGTAGTTGGTTCCCATGAGCTCCTCATTTGCTGCAAATAGTTTCCTTTGTGTGACTACTCTACCTGGTGTAGTGTGTCTACCTGTAACTCACCAAGGAGCAAATTCACGCTAGTTCAGTTACAATAGCACTATGAGACAGAGCTGATTTCAGGGTGAAGCATATGACTGTGGATAGAGAAAGTCATTTCATAATGATAAAGGGGTCAATCCATCAAGAAGTAAGAACAATCCCAAACATTCAAGTGTCTACAAATGAAGCTTCCAAGTATATAAAGCAAAAAGAGAGGAGGAGAGAAAGGAAGATACTTATTATTAGGAATTGGCTCACAACATTATGAAAGCTAAGTCCTAAGATCTGAAGTTGGCAAGCTGGAGAACCAGGGGACACTTGAGACTCAAGAAGAGCCAGTGTTTCAGTTCCAGTCTAAAGGCTGGTAAAGACCCATCCTGGGTCAAGTGGTCAGACAGGAGGATTTCCCTCTTACTCCAGCCTTTTTGTTCTATTTTGTTCTTCAACTGATTGCATGAGGTCAGCCATATTAGGGAGAAGAGTCTGCTTTATTCTGTTTACTGATTCAAATGTTAATCTCATCTAGAAACACCTTCACCCGGAATAATGTTTGAACAAATGTCTGGGCACCCTGTGGCCCAGTCAAGTTAACACATAACATTAACCATCACGTGTGCCATCGGCCGATAAATGTTCACTCCTTCTACTAACAAGCCCCAGATGCAGTCAGTAAAATACCTTACAGGTACTCAAAGGTTACTTTATATGGGGGGGAGGGGCAGAACAAGAGGAGAAGAGAGAGAATCTTAAGTAGGCTGACCACTATCCCACAACCCTGAGATCATGACCTGAGCTGCAATCAAGAGTTCGGTGCTTAACTGACTGAACCACCCAGGCGCCCCACAAAGGTTACTTTTAATCAAGAATTTTTCATCAGTAAATAACATTCCTATTTTAAGAACAACTGGTCTGAGGATGAGCAGAAAGGCATATGAGCATAGTAAAAGCTGTTAAAGAAATTTAGACAGGGTGGCCAAGAGAAGGAAAATGAAAATACCAATGGGAAAATAGCTGAATAATGAAGAAAGAAAGAAAAGATAGAAAAATGTAATTAAGGTAAATACTGGGCAGGGGGAAGGAAAGAATGTGTATTTTTCAATTTCCTGGTCTATTTTTTTTATTAATCTGCATGATGAAACATAGATTTGGAAAGCTTACACAAGTCTCTGAGAGGAAGAACACAGGATAGAAACAAAACAAATCAAAACAAAAACCACCTTCAAGGAGAGTTCAATTTTAAGAATTCACTTCATAAGTAATGAGAATTGCTTCCTAGAAAAGTCTCATGAAATAGGAACCTTGTTTAATTCCAGAGATAAATTAAAGGAACATATCTGTCCAAATATAAATCTCTCAAAGTAAAGCATTCACTGTTTTAGAGGAGTAGAAAAATTCATTTTTTAAAGAGACCACAATTACTTTTGATCAGATAACAAATCAGCAAGATTTTAGAAAAAAAAAGAAATTCAATGATTTAACTGTCTATGCCAAATTTAAGATAACTAAGTATCCTATTATGATGATATAAGTTGTTTATCTTGGAAATTAGCACTAAATTTCGAACTTTTACTATGTGTCATAAGATTTGAAAAGATGGTTTTACTGTGTTTTTTTCATTTCAGTACAAAGAATTTTAGATGATACGACACATTGATCAATACAGGCTATCAGTAAAACTCAGAAAGCCATTAAAGTAGGGCTTTGGAAATTAAAATGCAATCATTGGTTTATATGTGGAAAACAAGAATGAGAAAATTCTCTTATATAAAAGAAGCTTATAAAAACTTCATTGAAAGAGGTTTTGCTATTCAAAACTATGTGCTTTTAAGTTTGAAAATAGATGGAAAACAAGTATTTCCAAAACTTGTTCATAATTTTACAGATGAGATAAATGAGAGAACAGAGAGAAAATAATGAAACAAGACAATAAACACAAACAGTAATAACCATGCAGTAGTTAAAAGACTAATCCCAGAAAAGTTAAGGACACGGGTGATTAAATGATGTTAAGATGTAACAATGGAATTGGAGAAATCAGTAGGATAATAAGAGAGTATTCAGAATATATCTCGATGAGCAAAGGGAAAAGGCCCAATTTAAAATAGTAGCATATAGGGGCACCTGATGGCTCCAGTCGGTTAAGCATTGGACTCTTGATTTTGGCTCAGGTCACGATCTCAGGATCGTGAGGTAGAGCCCTGAGTTGGGCCCTACACTGGACATGGAGACTGCCTGAGATTCTTTCTCTCCCTCCCCCTCTGCTCCCACCCACCCCTCACCCCAGCCACTCCTGCTCTCTTTCTCTCTCTCTCACACACACAATAGTAGCATATAATACAAGTAATAAAAAGGTGAATTTTATGAAGTTAAGTCAAGACACTATCATATCAGTATCATTAATAAGAAACTGGATAGAATTCAGATATGACAACATTTTGTTTTATAGAGAAACTTGATTCGAGGACCATTTGCAACACTTATGAAAAGAGAATCACATGAGTTGTCATTACTTTTATTAGAAAACATGAAGGAATTTGAAAACATTGCTTAGTATGGGCATAAAACCTCAGTCATCCAACTAAATAGTATGAATGAAAATACATTTTGTAAACCTTCTTCAAGTAAGCTTTATTTTATCCTACTCTTTAATTACAAAGGGCGGTTATGAGGAAGACAACACAAATATTATTTAATATTTAATTATAATAATAATTCTAAGTTGATTTCTTATTTAGAAGATATATGACAATGAATATGAAGCAAGGATGGAAATGTCAGATTGTGTGAATGTAAATTGTTAGAAGAAATGTAAAAGAGGAAAAAATGTAAAGTTTTTATTGCAGGCATTTACTAAGGCAGATGAAGCAAGCAATGTTGGATAGGAAAGAAGATTTTGTTTCTTTTGGGAAATTCTAATAGAAATTGAACTAAGCAAAAAACAACATAAGTATCCTGAATCTCAAGGAAGTGTTAAAAATTCCTATTTCTGCCTATATGGCTTGTCTACCTACTGTATCTCCACACTTGAAATAAGATGACTCAACTACTACTTAGAATTCGTACCAGAGACAGCAGTAAATTCATGATAAGATAAACAGTTGGTTTCTGTTTGCTTCATCTATTATGGAAACGCCAACTTTGTATAAATGTTGCTAATTGGAAATAATATGTGCTATATATCAATTAAGAAGATGTTTTGACTTCATGCATATAATTCCGGTAGAGTTTAGAAAGCATTCTTGATTAAGTAGTCATTTTAATAAAAAACTAGAAAATAAAATCTCAAAATAGTGAGTCATTTGTTTAATGCTTTATAACATATTATTGAGAGGGATACTCTAAGTAGATTCACCATTTTAATTTTTTAAGGCAGTTAAAAAGCAAAATAGTTTTAAAACTTTATGCTTTCAAATAGCTCTCATACTTACTAAATAGAGGAATTCTAGGGAATTGACTGCATATTTAATGATAACTTCATTTTGTTATAATACTACATCACATCAGTTCCTAGCCCTTATCTCCTTGTGTGTGAATCATGTCCAGGTAGGGCCAGCTTTATGGGCATGTGACCAATACAATTGCTTGAAACCCCATGCTAGGCTGGGCCACATGTTTGGGTTTATACTGTGCTGTCACTATTTTGAAATTCTTAATAATTTCTGAGCAAGGGGCCTTGCGTTGTCATGTTACACTGAGCCCTGCAGATTACCACAGCTGATCCTGTCTCCAGGCCACAGATACTTCGTCCCTTTATTTGAGGGAGTCCTAGGGAGACAGTGCCTCCTGGGCGCTGTCTCTGTGGCTTTCGCCTTTCTATGCGAGCACAGATGGCGGTAGGAAGGATGTTGTTGCTTGCTGCTCCCGACATCAGTTTTCCACCCTCTGGGGTGCCTGAGGCTTCTTGACTTTTGACCTGGAGGGGAGAGAATGACTCCTTGCATATGCCACCTGTAAACCAAAGCAGAGTGTCAGAAAATCGCTCAGCAAAGCAGTGCCTTTGGATTTATCATTCCCTCTGTTGCTCTCGGGGAGGCTGGGCAGTGATGTGGCCTCGGTCCTAATTCCTCCCTTACCTTGGTGGCTGCTCTTTTGCCTTTCATTAGTTCTCATACTCCTCTTCCTTATCTTTTCTTTGTCCCTTTTGTGTGTTACTTTTATTTTTTATTTCCTCCTTTTTTATCGTGGCATCTTCTTGCCTTTTATCTTGAACCAGAACCCTTCATTTTACTTCCGGGAAAAAAACAAAACAAAACAAAACAAAAAAAACAAGGGAGAAAAATAACAACTCAGAACCATCAGAGCATCGAAACTCATGTGTAATAGAGGTTTAGAAGTGGAAGGACATTGCTCCAATCTTCAAAAATACTCAAGACCCAATGTAGTCACGGAAAAGTTAACTTTGTTACAGAAGCATACATGGAATTTTAAGTGTTTCTTGGATAAACATAAACCAATAGTTAAAGAGTACTTAAAAGGGGAGTATGTTAATTCTCCGTAATATTTCAGAAACAGTGTTAGTTTTTTATATGACAATTTATTGGTACCAAGCAACAGAGGTCATCAAGTAAACCCATGTTCCACTTAATAAAAAGGATCATATGCTGTATTCATTTGCTAGGACTCCTATAACAAAATATCACAAACTGGGTGGCTGAGAACAACAGAATGTATTGTCCAGCCATTCTGGAGGCTAAGGGTCTGAGACCTTGAAGGCAAATCTGTTCAGTCCTTTTTCTGGAGGTTTCCTGGCAATCTTTGGCATTCCTTGTAAATGGTCTTCTTTCTGTATCTTCAAATCATATTCCTTCTGTACATATCTCTCCCTCTCCAAATTTTCCAGGACACCGGTAATATTGGATTAGGCCTACCCCAATGACTCCATTTTAACTTCATTATCTCTGTAAAGACTCTATCTCCAATTAAGTCACATCGTGAGGTACTAGGGTTTAGAACTTCAACATCTCCCTTTTTGAGGGATACAATTCAATCTATAATACATGTCAACATAAATAGAAAAGACGGAAAGGAACACAAGGGATATAATGGAAAAGACTTTAATACCTTATTATGATGTGGACTACCCCTATTTTAAAAGAAATCACTAATAGAAAAACCATAGGTTCACAAATATGAAGTGAAACATTTTATCATTTCTAGTATCCAATTCATAATTTGGATTCTGAGAAATTGGATATGACTATATTGAGGCAAAAATATCTCTTTCAGCAATTTTACCACATTTAGGGCGCCTGGGTGGCTCAGTTGGTTAAGCGACTGCCTTCGGCTCAGGTCATGATCCCAGGGTCCTGGGATCGAGTCCCGCATCTGGCTCCCTGCTCCACAGGAAGCCTGCTTCTCCCTCTTCCACTCCCCCTGCTTGTGTTCCCTCTCTCGCTGTGTCTCTCTCTGTCAAATAAATAAATAAAATAAAATCTTAAAAAAAAAAAAAGAAATTTTACTACATTTAGATCATCTTATCAATAAAAGAACACTTTTATGATGTTAAAGCATGGTCAGATATGTTGGAAAATGCCCTTAATTTTTTTTCAAAAATATGTAAAGATTTTAAATAAGATACATAATATATCTCTTGAAGAAATATCTTTTTTTAAAAAAGATTTATTTATTTATTTTAGAGAAATAGAGTGTGAGCATGCAGGTGGGTGAGAGGGGCAGAAGGAGAGAATATTCAAGCAGACCTGCCAAGCACAGAGCCTGACACGGGGGCTTGATCCCACGACCCATGAGATCATGACCTAAGCTGAAACCCAGAGTCAGATGCTTAACTGACAGCCACCCAGGCACCCCAAGAAATATGGCAAAACAAATAAGCAAAAAACCAAAATTAATAAAAATCAAATATCAATCCAGAGAAATTAAAAAATGTAATATGGAGAAGGCTTATAAACCAAACAAGAACAAAAGCAGTACCTAGAGTTCTTATATTCTGAGAAGAGAGTCTAAGGCAGAAACTGATTTAAGAAATAAAAGAAGGCTATTGCAATCAGAGCCAACTGAAAAACTCCCAAGATTAGGGAGAAATTCTTTTCAAAAGCAAAATCAGTCAAGATGGAATAGCGTAGAGTTGCAAATTTATATGGTCTATGGCCACAAACTTTATTTTATTTTATTTTAGGCACATTGAAAGTCAATGGCTTAAAATAATTCCTTTGTAGCTATGAGTTAAAAATGAAGTAATTTCACATCAAACAGGAAGAAAAATTGTAACTATCACATTTTTCAAGATTGATACTGTAAACGGAGAATTTCAGTCCTACATATTTTAGAAAAAGTGGCCAGAGGGGATATTTTCATTGCATTGTGGGGATTTTTAGAGTGTTTTGATGTGGCTAAACATGGGATCTCAGACAGTTGGAAACTGTTTTATGGTTGAAGACTCCACATTATAGCCATGGAATGTTTTGCTTTATAGTCATTTGCTGACTTAGGATGCCATAATAGTCTAAATAGCCTGTACTATTCTGTCTTTATAGATGGGAGGATAGCTGATAAGAACAATGCTTATTGAAACATGACATAATTTCAGATATAACTAAGTTCTAAAAATGACCAGTATCAGAAAACAGAAGTAAATGGGTGTTATCTGATAAATAAGTAACTGCATAAGTAAAATTTTAAAAATGTATTTAGAAGTTTGTATAGATTTGTACATAACAAAGTTAGCTTTATTCGTTTATTTTCTATTTATTTATTTTTTTGATGTAGTGTTCCATGATTCATTGTTTGCGTGTAACACCCAGTGCTCCATTCAGTATGTGCCCTCTTTAATACCCATCACCACGCTAACTTATCCCCCCACCCCCCTCCCCTCTAGAACCCTCAGTTTGTTTCTCAGAGTTCATAGTCTTTCATGGTTCATCTCCCCCTCCGATTCCCCCACTTCAGTTTTTCCTTCCTACTATCTTCTTCTTCTTCTTCTTTTTTTTTTTAACATATAATGTATTATTTGTTTCAGACGTACAGGTCTGTGATTCATCAGTCTTACACAATTTACAGCACTCACCAGAGCACACACCCTCCCCAATGTCTATCACCCAGCCACCCCATCCCTCCCACCCCACCCCCCACTCCAGCAACCCTCAGTTTGTTTCCTGAGATTAAGAATTCCTCATATCAGTGAGATCATATGATACATGTCTTTCTCTGATTGACTTATTTCGCTCAGCATAACACCCTCTAGTTCCATCCATGTCATTGCAAATGGCAAGATTTCATTCCTTTTGATGGCTGCATGATATTCCATTGTATATATATACACCACCTCTTCTTTACCCATTCATCTGTTGATGGACATCTAGGCTCTTTCCATAGTTTGGCTATTATGGACATTGCTGCTATAAACACTGGGGTGCATGTACCCCTTCGGATCACTACATTTGTATCTTTGGGATAAATACCCAGTAGTGCAATTGCTGGGTCATAGGGTAGCTCTATTTTCAACTTTTTGAGGAACTTCCATACAGTTTTCCAGAGTGGCTGCACCAGCTTGCATTCCCACCAACAGTGTAGGAGGGTTCCCCTTTCTCCACATCCCCGCCAACATCTGTCATTTCCTGACTTGTTAATTTTAGCCATTCTGACTGGTGTGAGGTGGTATCTCATTGAGGTTTTGATTTGGATTTCCCTGATGCTGAGTGATGTTGAGCACTTTTTCATGTGTCTGTTGGCCATTTGGATGTCTTCTTTGGAAAAATGTCTGTTCATGTCTTCTGCCCATTTCTTGATTGGATCATTTGTTCTTTGGGTGTTGAGTTTGATAAGTTCTTTATAGATTTTGGATACTAGCCCTTTATCTGGTATGTCATTTGCAAATACCTTCTCCCATTCTGTTGGTTGTCTTTTGGTTTTGTTGACTGTTTCCTTTGCTGTCAAAGTTAGCTTTAATCTTATCAGAAACTAATCAGAATACTCCTTAATTATATTTGGGAAATCCAATCATTATTCCAAAACTCAAAGACGATACTGTGAAATTATAGACCCTCTCCTATACTGTGACATGTATAGTTTTACCAATTTATCTACAGATTTGAGTATAAATCTATCATGAGTCCACTATTATTTCTAAAAATTTACAACCAAAAATTTCAGCTAAATTTTTAAGAAAGTGATGGGATGAAAGACATTACGGGACAAAAAAAAGTAGCAGAACTGTAAATAAGGAATTAACTTAATCCCAAATAAACAAGCCAACTGATTGCAACCTTCAACCGTGGTGTTTTTACTCTATATTTCCAATATAATTTTGAAAGAAACTATAAGAAATGGCTCCTATGAGGAATTTATTTTAAAGATATTTTAGACAAAGTATACTAAATCAATTCATTTTTCTTAAAGTGGAATCCAAGGAAGTCTGCGGTTTAACAAGTTCCCCAGTGATTCTTATGCACACTAAAATTTGAGAAATTTGAAACTTTTTCTAGAACTGTGACCTTTACCCAGGTGTCAGGCATCTGTGTGTGATTCTGATCTCTTAACCTTGATCTTTTTTGCAGCCCATCTTTCCCCACAGTCCACGTAAATTTTGAGCTTGATCCTGCTTTCTCTTCCTCATGTTTATAGACATAATTGTTTATTTGTCTAAGTTACAGATTATGCTATTTATAGACTATTATTAGCATTCTCATTCCACTGTGACTCTTGACTTTTCTTGAGCTTTGTGATTGTTTGTACACTGACATGGCAGATTAATATGATATACAGTGACTTGAAACAGAATGTGGTTTTCACATGGTACGTGAAAATGCTGATGATATTTAATAGACCTGATAAATAATAATTAATATTATTTTATTTCAATTTTCTTCTCAATTTCCAATATGAGGCTATAATTTAGAACTTTGAACCTAATATGATTTAGTTTATTGCAACTTAATTGATAAATCTAATAAATCGAAAATTTGAATGTTTTAACACAACCACAGCACTAACATGTAGGAATGTATGACTTCTGTACATGATGTTCTATAACAAATATTTCAGTTTCACAATCAGAAAATTTTTGACTATTAATAAGTATAAAATTTAAAAAAAACCTGTGACTCCTGGGTTTTTCCTTTTTCTCGTTCACTCCTGTTGTATCACAATATTAGCCACTCAAAATTTGTTGGGATTTAAATATCAAATAGTTTTAGATTGTCTCAAACTTCTGATACTTTCTCAGACTTTTAAAAATTTGGCTATTACTTAAAAGATATACATGTAACCCTCTATTTTATAAGTTTAAATGTTATGAGATTTCTATGTTATTTTAAAAGGATTTCAATTATTTTGAAATGTTATTTATTTCCTTAAAATTAAAATGGATTGAATCACACCTTTTCAAAGTACTAATAATTAGTGAACTTGCTTTCCAATACAATTATGCCATTGCTCTTGGATATAATAATAAATTATATCACTGAAAGCCTGTAGGCTCACTGATTTGTTTTTTTTCCCCTCTTAACTGAGTGCATAGTGTGAATATTCCACACATTCTTTTGACTTTACTCTTTGACACAAAACAAGTAGCATATCCTCCTTGTATCAGTTTAGAAATCTAACTCTAAATGTGGGATGTCAACTCTAAATTGTATGTCAACATAAAAAAATTCTGATTGAATAGATAATGAGTTGAAAATCTAAAGTTGATCAGATTTGTTCTCACTTTTGGAAAACTGGAATAAAGATCTGATTTTCTTTCCTGTCATTTGATGTCCTTGCTTACTTTTAAAGCCAATAATTCATATGAAATTTCCATATTCCCAATCCAGCTTGGTCCTTAACTCTTGGAAAAGAGTTTGGTTCCCCATCACTGATGTCAAATCAAAGAGCAAATCATATGGGTTCTTCATCTATCAATACCTTCACTGTCATATATTTCACTACATACACCCATATTCACAATCATTGTGTATATACACCTAATCTAATCTATAACCGTGAATGAAATCAATTAGAAATGCACACACATGTGCAGTTGGTAAAATACTAAAATTTTCTTATAACACATCATACTGTTTAAGAATGTGTTTGTGGGGCGGCTCAGTCGGTTAAGGGGCTGCTTTGGCTCAGGTCATGATCACAAGGTCCTGGGATCGAGCCCCACATCGAGCCCCACATAGGGTCCCACATAGGGCCCCTTGCTCAGTGGGGAGCCTGCTTCTCCCCCACCTGCCACTCCCCCTGCTTGTGCTTGCTTTCTCCCTCTCTCTCTGTGTCAAATAAATAAGTAAATAAATAAAATCTTTATTTTTTTTTTAAAAAAGAGTGTGTTTGTGGTATACTACCTTGTTATTGTCAATACACCAGCATTCTATCTTTTAAGTAAAAAATATTAAATATAAAGTGAAATTAAAGCTAACTCTAAAAGACCAATTGTAGGATGATTTGATAAACTCGTGTGTGCATTTTTATTGTCTCTTTAAGCAAAATAGTCCAAGTAATCATAAATATATTTAATTTTGCATAGTGGTCTACATTATGTGTAATGCAAAAACATTAACAATAATAGAAAATTATAAATTTTTAAATCTTAAAATTAGTTTTTACCAGTATGAGTTATTGTCAAATTATTCTTACTCTTTTGCTTTAATTTTAGCTCAGGTTTTTGTTTTGTTTTCTTGTGTTTGTTTTTTGTTTCTTTTTCCCAGTGACCTAGTGGCAGAGGATATGAGGAGTTTATCAGGATGGCGGCCGTCTATGAGTAAAGCTCTTCAGAGAAATCTAGATTAGAAAGGAATAAGCAGAGGAAAAGCTTTTACAATCCTACTCGAAAGCTATGATTTAGTGAAATGAGTTTCCTGGAATTTAAAGATTAGATAAAAATAGAAGCTGCTTGTCAGCTCCTTTCAGCCACAGTGCTAATCAGGCAGGTGGGCCACACACTCCAGCTGGGTTGTTCCATCCCCTCAGGACCTATTTGCAACCTGCTGTACACAGGTCTTTTTAAAGCATCAGTTTAAATCATGTGCCTGTGCAGTCATGCAATATCAGGTGTCTGCACGTATCAACATATTTTTCTCTATGATAATGAAATTCATAGAGAACAACAGATGTTTAAGTAAATCATATTTCTATTAGTTTGTTGGAATTTGTCATTTAGACAAATTTTCTTTCCCTTTAATTTAGTAGAAAATATTTCTGATGTACAATAATGTATAAAAAAATTTAATACAACCCTATGAATCCAACACCAAAATAAGAAATAAGATATTAAAAATATCGTTTAGCTCCTCCATACCTCTCCCCAATCATATTCTTTACCTGACTACCTCTTCAAAAGAAAATGTTTTCTTGATTTTGTGTTATGCACTCCTATAGTATGCTTCTTAGGTTAAATATATATGGATATTTTGATAATAAATAATAGTGAGTTTGCATGCTATAAAACTTTATGTAATTCTAACATTTTATTTATTCATAGTGATTATTCCTATAGCTTCAATTTATTTATTTCCTCTATAATTAATGCTTCACTTATCAATATGTCATATTCACCATATGAAGGATAGTTTGTTTCACATTTTTGTTATTCAAACAGTGCTGCTAGGAGCATCTTTAGACATTTTTACAAGTGCAAATATGCAGAAATTATTCTAGGATACATTATCAAAAGTGGGTTTATTATTTCATAGGATATCTGCATATTCAAGTGTAGCTGATATTCACAAATGACTCTAGAAATGTGTCACCAATATTCTGAAATGACAATATTTCTGATCATCTAGTTGAAATCATCTGCATTGGTTCCAGTGTTTTTGATGGACCTCTTTTGATTTGTCTCCTCATTCTCCGATTCTTTTCAGCTTGGTGCTATTCAACTTGTTAACTGGTTAGGTTACACTGAACTAACCTACTCATTTAAAAAAGTATTTAAAAAGGTCCCTTGCCTTTCTTATGTATTCATAATCCTCTACAACTCCCTAAATATTTTTAATCCCCTCAATTTACATTCTATATCCAGTGATCCCAGTGTTTGAAATTTGGGGCAGCATAGTTATTCTATTGCTCCTTCCACTGACATTCACATGTATTTATTTATTTATTTATTATTTTTTTAAATTTTATTTTATTATGTTACATTAATCACCATATATTACATCATTAGTTTTTGATGTAGTGTTCCATGATTCATTGTTTGTGTATAACACCCAGTGCCCCATTCAGTACGTACCCTCCTCAATACCCACCACCAGGCTAACCCATCCCTCCACCCCCCCTCCCCTCTAGAACCCTCAGTTTGTTTCTCAGAGTCTGTAGTCTCTCATGGTTCATCTCCCCCTCCTGTTCCCCCACTTCATTTTTCCCTTCCTACTATCTTCTTCTTTTTTTTAACATATAATATATTATTTGTTTCAGACGTACAGGTCTGTGATTCATCAGTCTTACACAATTCACAGCTCACATGTATTTATTTTTAAAGATTTATTTATTTACTTGAGAGAGAGAGAGTGTGTGCATGAGTGGGGGAAGGGGCAGAGTAGAGAGAGGGAGAGAATCTCAATGATTTACTTGCCCCCCCTGAGCCAAAACCAAGAGTCAGTTGCCCAACTGACTGAGCTACCCAGGTACCCCCACGTGTATTTTATAAGTTTGGTTCTGTTATTTTGTTCTGTTTATTTCTGTCTTCGGGAACCTCATGAAGCATCAGCCAAAGGCACAAATTTCCAGAGATGAAAACTTCTCTCCTGTAAAAGATGTTAAGGCACTACCAAAGTAGAAACATTTTGTTTCTTGGGTTTTTTTGGTTATAAAAGTAATATAAATTTGCACTCCAAATCCTTTTGAGGGCATGCCAATGGTTACAAATATTAAGGAAAATATATTTCCCCCACTAGAGTTCAGGCTAGAAACCAAACATTCTTGTATTGCCTCCTTTTGCCCAAAAAGTTATTTTATTTATATGTTTGGTTATATCATTTTATTTTTTTCAGCAATGTAAGTGTACTTCCCATCCCCTCCCCCCCCCCCCCCCACTAACCATGAGTTTGTTCTCCATTGTTAAGAGTCTGTTTCTTGGTTTGTCTCTCTCTTTCTTCTTTTTCCTATGCTTGTTTTCTTTATTAAATTCCACATATGAGTGAGATACGGTATTTGTGTTTCTCCGACTGACTTCTTTCAATTAGCATTATACTTTTTAGTTCCACCCACGTTGTTGCAAATGGCAAGATTTCATTCTTTTTTGTGGCTGAATAATATTCCATCCTGTGTATGTATATATATCTTCTTTATCTCTTCATCTATGGATGGACACTTGGGCTGCTTCCATAATTTGGCTATTGTAAATAATGCCACTACAAACCATAGGGGTGCATGCAACCCTTTGAATTATTGTTTTTATATTCTTAGGGTAAATACCCAGTAGTGCCATTACTAGATCATAGTTCTATTTTTAACTTTTTGAGGAACCTCCATACTGTTTTCCATAATGGCTGCCCCAGTTTGCATTTCCACCAGCAGCGTATAAGGGTTCCTTTTTATCCACATCCTCACCAACAGTTGTTATTTCTTTTGTTTTTGATTTTAGCCATTCTGACAAGTATGAGGTGATAGCTCATTGTAGTTTTGATTTGCATTTTCCTGATGATCAGTGGTGTTGACCATCTGTTATGTGTCTGTTGGTCATCTGTATGTCTTTTTTAGAGAAATGTCTTCTGCTCATTTTTTAAATTGGATTATTTGTTCTTTGGGTATTGAGTTGTATCAGCTCTTTATATATTTTGGATACTAAGCCTTTATCAGATATGTCATTAGCAAATATCTTCTCCATTCAGTAGGTTGCCTTTTAATTTTGTTGATTGTTTCCTTCACTATGCTGAAGCTTTTTATTTTGATGTAGTCCCAATAGTTTATTTTTGCTTTTATTTCCCTTGCCTCAGGAGACATGCCTCGAAAAACTTGCTATGGCCCATGTCACATGCCTGTGCTCTCTTCAAGGATTTTTATGGTTTCAGGTCTCATATTTAGGTCTTTATCCATTTTGAGTTTATTTTTGTGTAGGTAAAGAAAGTGATCCAGTTTCCTTCCTTTGCATGTTGCTGTTCAGTTTTCCCAACACCATTTGCTAAAGAGACTGTCTTCTTCCCATTGTATATTCATTCCTCCTTTGTGGAAGATTAATTGACCATATAACTGTGGGTTTATTTCTGAGTTTTATATTCTATTCCATTGATCTATATGTTTATTTTTATGCCAGTACCATACTGTTTTAATTACTCCCACTTTGCAGTGTAACTTGAAATCTGGAATTGTGATACATCCAGTTTTGTTTTCCTTTTTTCAAGGTTGCTTTGGTTATTTGGGATCTTTTGTGGTTCCATACAAATTTTAGGATTGTTTGTTCTAGCTCTGTGAAAAATGCTGTTAGTATTTTGATAGGGATTGCATTAAATGTATAGATTGCTTTGGGTAGTATAGACATTTTAAGAATATTTGTTCTTCCAACCCATGAGTGTGGAATATCTTTCTATTTCTTTGCATCATCTTGAATTTCTTTCACCAGTGTTTTATAGTTTTCAGAATATGGGTCTTCCACCTTTTCATTAAGTTTATTCCTAGATATTTTGTTGTTTTGATGCGACTGTAAGTGGGACTGTTTTCTTAATTTCACATTCTGCTGCTTCATTATTAAAAGTGTATGCAACAGATCTCTGTACTTCGATTTTGTATACTATGACTTTACTGAATTCGTTTTTCAGTTCTAGAAGTTCCTAAGTGGACTCTGTAGGGTTTTCTATATATAGTATCATGTTATCTGCCACTAATGACAGCTTTACTTCTTACTTGCCAGTTTGGATGCATTTTATTTCTTTATGTTTTCTAAGTGCTGTGGCTGGGACCTCCAGTACTATGTTGAATAAAAGTGGTGGGAGTGGACATCCTTGTCTTGTTCCTGACCTTAGGGGAAAAACTCTCGGTTTTTCACCATTGAGTACCATGTTGGCTGTGGGTTTTTCATATAAGGCCTTTATTATGTTGAAGTATATTCCCTCTAAACTTACTTTGCAAAGGGTTTTTATCATGAATAGATATTGTACTTTGTCAAATGCTTTTTCCGCATCTATTGAAATGATCATATGGCTTTTATCCTTTCTCTTATTGATGCGATGTATCACAATGATTGTTTTGAGAGTATTGAACCACCCTTGCATCCCAGGAATAAATCCCACTTGATCATGGTATATGATTTTTAAAAATACATTGTTGCATTTGGTTTGTTGGTATTTTGTTGAGGATTTTTGTGTCTATATTCATGAGAGATATTGGACTGCAGTTCTCTTTTTTGGTGGTGTTTTATCTAGTTTTGATATCAGGGTGATACTTGTCTCATAGAATGAATTTGGAAGTTGCCCTTCTTCTTGTATGCCAAGGAAGCTACTTAAACAAAAATTTATATGTACGTAACATTCCTGTTTGAACTCCAGACAAGACAGTTAAGGCATATCCTTTAAGTGCCTGATATCATCTTCTGGTGAAATGAATTATCTATTTTATTTTTATTTATATCTACATATAGATGTATGTATGTATCATCATCTAACATTCCATCTGTCTCTCTGTTCTTCTTCATCCTCATTCTCTACTTAACTCTTGCCCTTATTGTCAACCATTTTATTTGTTTGATGACTGATCTTTTTTGTATCTATATTCCTATAAAAATGTATTTTCTTGTGCTTTTGTATTTTGAATTCACATAAATAGCATTGCTTTCATGCTCATGCCATTAATTTTACTCAATATTTTGTTTTTAAGATTTTTCCTTGTTATTTGATTATTGCTTCTAATTGTTGAGTCCCTGATATTTACAAACCAATTTTTCTAGTGATGACCACTTCAATTGCCACAAGTACCTTTTACCACAAACAATGCTATAATGGTCATCCTCCCCCCTTACTCCTTATGGAACTTAAGAGAATTTCTATGCTTTTATAATATATGGTTTGCAGTGGATTATTGCTATTTGATTGTTCTAGTCTTATACCAACAGCAGTGAATCTTTTATAATTTTTTTGAAAAATTTCCTGATATACAAAACATTTACTTCCTGAATGTCTAGTAGAATTTATTTACAAAGGTTTTGGGGTCTAGGAATTTGGAAAGAGATTTTTCATGGCCATTTCACGCATTTTTTCTTTTGTTTTTGTGTTATTGTTTTTACATCTTACTTAGCTGTGCAAGTTTTCTTATTCTTCTTGTGCCATTTTGGCATTTTTGTTTTTTTTTTCAGAATTGTGTCATTTACATCTAAGATTATTAGATGAGATTTATTAGAATATAACATTTGCTTTTTACATTAAATTACTGTTGTCTGTATTTCCAATTTTTTACATATCACATTTTGCTTACTCTAATATTCTACATTTTATTTTTTAATTCAGTCTTGAGAAACGTTTGTCTAGGAGATCTTATTAATCTTAACAAAAAGAAAATCTTAATTGAAATTGTATTTCTATTCTTCATATATTTTTGCTCCCTATTTCCTTGATGTCTATTCTTTTTGTTTCTTTCTGTTTATGCTGTTACTATCTTTTAACCTCTGAAGTTGAATTCTTAGTTTATGTTTTATAACCTTTCCTGTTTCCTGATAATTAAAGCTATAAATTTCCCGCAAATATTGTGTTTCCAGAGTTCCATGACTTTTTTCATGCAGTGCTTTCTTTTGCTTCCATCTAAATATTTCAGAATTACTGTATGATTTTCTTGTTAATCAAAAGATTACTTAGTAATCTAATATTTATATTCTATCTATAAGGTACTAATTTCAGCATCCTTGTGATATTATTCTAATATTATCTGATATATTGTATGTATAATTTTAGTATTTTATAGTATTTTTATTATCTTTGTTATTGAATTATTATTAACATACAATATTATATTAGTTTCAGGTGTACAACATAGAGATTTAATATTTTTATATATTCTGAAATGATCAACTTGATAGTTCTGGTTACTCTCTGTCACTATACAAAGTTATAATAACATTATTGAGTGAATTCTTATGCTGTAAAATGCTCTCTTATGACATTTCTTTTATAACTGGAAGTTTCTACCTTTTAATCACTTTACCTATTTTGCCCATCCTCCCCTCCCCTCTGGCAACCAGTGTGTTCTCTGTCTATGAATCTCTTTCTTTTTGTTTTGTTTGTTGTTTTCTTTTTAGATCAGCAGAATTTTTTTTTTTGTTTTTAGATTCCACATAAGATTCACTTACGTGAAATCATATGTTATTTGTCTATTTCTCTGTCTAACTTATTTCACTTAGCATAAGATCCTCTAGGTCCATGTTGCTGCAAATGGCAAGATTTCATTCTTTTTTATGGCTGAGTAATATTCCATTGTGTATGCATATATCACATCTTTATCCACTCATCTTTTGACAGATGCTTAGGTTGCTTCCATATCTTGGCTATTATAAATAATGCTGCAATGAACATTTGGGTGCACATATCTTTTTGAATTAATGTCTTTGCTTTCTTTGGATAAATACCCGGAAGTGGAATTACTGAATTATATGGTAGTTCTATTTTTAATTTTTTGAGGAATTTCCATACTGTTTTTTGTAGTGGCTGCAACAATTTAATATTCCCATCAACAGAACAACAGGGTTCCCTTTTCTCCACATCCTCACCAATGCTTGTTATTTCTTATCTTTTTGATAAGAAACAAAACAAACAAACAAACAAACATTTAACAGCGTTTCTGATGAGTGTGATGTGCTATCTCATTATAGTTTGATTTTCATATCTCTGATGATTAGTGGTGTTGAGTATTTCTTCATGTGTCTGTTGGACATCTGTATGTATTCTTTGGAAAAATGACTATTTAGAACCATGGTCCATTTTTTAATCAGGTTGTTTTGTTGTTGTTGTTTTTGTTGTTGTTTTTATTGAGTTGTATGAGTTCTTTATATACTTTGGATATCAACCCCCTCTTAGGTTGCCTTTTCATATGGTTGATGGATTATTTTTATTTTTGTTGAGGATTTTTGCATGTATCTTCATCAGAGATGTTGACCCCATAATCTTCTTTTTTTTTTATAGTATCTTTTGTTTTCATATCAGGGTAATTCTGGCTTCATAAAGTGAGTTGGAAGTGTTCCTTCTTCAATTTTTATTTTTCTGGAATAATTTAAAGAGGATAGGTATTAACTATTAAGTGTTTGGCAGAACTCACCTGTGAAGTAATCTGTACCTGGATGTTTGTTGAAAGTTTGTTTTTTCTTTTTTTTTTTTTTCTGATTCTTCATTACAAAGAATTAGTATATTCAGATTTTCTACTTCATGATTCAGTCTTGGAAGATTATATGTTTCTAAGAATTTATCCAGTTATTCTAGATTGTCTATTTGTTGGCATATAATTGTTATACTATTCTTTTCTAATTCTTTGTATTTCTCTGGTATTGGTTGTAATTTCTTTTCTTTCATTTCTGACTTTATTCATTTGGGATTTCTTTTTTTTTTTTTCCTTGATGAATCTGTCTATAAGTCTGTTGATTTTGTTTCTCTTTTCAAAGAACCAGTTTTTAGTTTCATTGATCTTTTCTATTGTATTTTTAGTCTCTATTTCATCTTTATCCACCCTGATCTATATTGTTTTCCTTTTTCTCCTACCTTGGGCTTCATTTTTTCTCCTTTTAGTAATTCCTTTAAGTGTAAAGTTAGTGTGTTTATTTGAGATTTTCTTGTTTCTTGAGGTAGGCTTGTATTGCAATGAACTCCCTCTTAGAACTGCTTTTGCTGTGTCCCAAAGATTTTAGAATGTTCTATTTCCTTGGGGTACCTGGGTGGCTCAGTTAGTTAAGCACCTGCCTTTGGCTCAGGTCATGATCTCAGGGTCCTGGGATCGAATCCCCATTGGGATCCCTGCTGATAAATAAATAAATAAATAAATAAATAAATAAATAAATAAATATTTTTATTTCCAATTGGATTTATTTAATGTATCTTTTAATTTTCTCTTTGATTCATTTATTGACCCATTGTTTAATAGCATGCTGTTTAGTCTCCACATATTTGTGGTTTGTTTTTTTTTTCAGTTTTCTTCTTTAATTGATTTCTAGTTTCATACTATTGTGGTTGGAAAAGGTGTTTGATATGATTTCAGTCTTTTTAAGTTTATTGAGATTTGTTTTATGGCCTAGCATGTGATTTCTCCTAGAGACTGTTCCTTGTGCTTTTGAAGAAGATATATATTCTTCTATTTTGGTTGGAATGTTCTGTGTATATCTGTTAAGTCCATCTGGTCTAATGTGTCATTTTAGGCTAATGTTTCCTTACTGATTTTCTGTCAATCTATCCATTGATGTAAATTGGAGGTTAAAGTCCCCCATTATTATTGTATTGCTGTAAATTTACCCCTTCTTGCTGGGTTAACCCCTTCATCATTAGGTAATTCCCTTCTTTTTCTTTTATTACAGCTTTGTTTTAAAATCTATTTTGTTTTATATGAGTAAAACTACACCAGCTTTCTTTTTGTTTCCATGTGTGTGGAATAAGTTTTCTATCCCATCACTTTCAGTCTGTGTGTGTCTTAACTTTTGAAGTGAGTCTCTTGTAGGGAGTATATAGATGAGTCTTGGTTTTTTGTTTTTTGTTTGCTACTCTATATGTCTTTTGATTGGAGAATTTAGTCCATTTCCATTTAAAGTAATTATTATAGGTATGTGCTTATTGCCATTTTGGTCATTGTTTCCTGGCTATTTTTGTAGTTCTTCTCTTTTCTTTCTCTCTTCTCTTGTAGTTTGATTGTTTTCTTTAGTAAAATGTTTAGAATCCTTTCTCTTTTACTTTTGTGTATTTATGAAAGTTTGTGTGTGTCTGTGTGTGTGTGGTTAATGTGAGGTACATATATAACATCTATATGTTTATAACAGTCTCTTTTAAGTTGATAGTGAGTTAATTTTGAACCCATTTCAAAGCTTCATATTTTTGACCCCAATTTTACATATATATATATATATATATATATATATATATATTTTAAAATATTTTATTTATTTCTTTGACAGAGAGAGACACAGGGAGAGAGGGAACACAAGCAGGGGGAGTGGGACAGGGAGACGCAGACTTCCCACGGAGCAGGGAGCCCAATGTGGGGCTCGATCCCGGGACCCTGAGATCATGACCTGAGCTGAAGGCAGACACTTAAAGACTGAGCTACCCAGGCGCCCCCCCATTTTATATTTTTGATGATATGTGTTACATCTTTTTATTTTATATATCCCTTAACTAATTACTGCATTTTTAAAAGGTTTTATTTATTTATTTGAGAGAAGGAGAGAGTGAGAGAGAGTATGAGTGGGTATGAAGGGCAGAGGGAGAGGGAGAAGCAGAATTCTCGCTGAGTAGAGAGCCCAACTTGGGGCTCAATCTCAGGACCCTGAGATCATGACCTGAGCCAAAGGCAGACTCTTAACTGAGTGACCCAGGCACCCCTCCCTTAACTAATTACTGCATTTTTAATTAATTTTACAACTTTTGTCTTTTACTCTTTATACTTGCTCTATAAGTGGTTGACCTACTGCCTTTCTTATTTATTTACCTTTTCTGATGAGAACTTTTTACTTTCATATGTTTTCTTAATTAACTAGTGTTTTTTCTTCTTAGCTTAGAGAAGTCCTTTTAATATTTCTTGTAAAGCCAGTTTAGTGGTGATGAATTCCTTTATATTTTGCTTATCTGGAGCATTCTTAACCTCTCTTTCAATTCTGAATGATAACCTTGCTGAGTAGAGACTTTTTGGTGGCATTTATTTTTCCCATTTCAGCACTTTGAATACATCATGCCACTCCCTTTTGACTTACAAAATTTCTGCTCAAAAATCTGCTGATAGCCTTATGGGGGTCTTTTGTACATAATATATTGCTTTTTTCTTACTGCTTTTAAGATTCTTTATTTTTATTCTTAAATTTTACCATTTAAAATATAATGTCTCTTGATTTGTTTCTCTTTATTTTCATCTTATTTAGAACTCTCTTGTCTTCCTGGGTTTGGCAATTTCCTTCCCTAAATTAGAGGAGTTTTCAGCCATTACTTCTTCTTCTTCTTCTTTTTTTTTTTTTTTTTTTTTTTTTTTACTTTTTGTCTTTCTCTTCTGGGACCCTATAATATAAATGTTACTCTGCCTGATATTGTCCCAGGGGTCCCTAAAGATTTCCTCATTTCTTTCAATTCTTTTTTTTTTTTTTTTAATTTTGCTGCTCTGTCTGGGTATTTTCCATTGCTCTGTCTTCTATTTCATCCATTCTATTGTTGAACTACTTAAGTGCATTTTTCAGTTCACTCATAATTTATTTGGTACTTACTATTTTCTGTCTCTTTTTTGAAATATTCTCTGTGTCCTTTCATTTTTTTTCCTGAGATCAGTGAACATCTTTATGACCATTACTTCGAACTCTTTATCAGTTAGGGTGGGACTCAGGGTGCTTGCCTCACCTGTTTAGGTCTCAACTGCTGAGCCAAGAAGACAGGGCTCAGGACACTCATTCATCCTAGTTGTGTCTCAGTTTCTGTGCAGGTTGAGCAGTATTCAGGCACTCATCCAGCTCTGTTATGGTTTATGTGCTGCACAGGATGGGTGTGAAATGGGGTGGACAGTGCATACCTTCCATATACTAGCAGGCTGGAGGGAGGTCACCAAAAATGATATGTGTGATTCCAACAATAGCCAGTTAGCATGAAATTGCAAAAGTGGTGTCTACCAATGTTTCCATTCCCAGAAAAGTTTCCTGCCTCTCCAGCAGCCACCTTAAAATTAATAAGCTGGTCCCTTTGCTTATAGTCTAGGCACCTGTCAATCTGTTTCTCTTGTGCTGGATATCAGGGTGAGTGGACTTGCATATAAGCCCTTGAAGAGTGGAATCCTTATTCTCTATAGTTCTATGATTCTCCTGGTCTTAATCTCTGTTGATTTTGAAAGCCAGACATTTTTGGGGTTTGTCTTTCTGGCACTGTCCCTCAGGATCAGGGTGTCTGATGTGGGGCATAATTTCTTTCCTTCTCAAGGAAGGGGTCCATATTTTTTTGGATCCCTCTTGATTGTGGGGTCACCACATCTGGGATGGGGTACTGGAAGAGGCTATGTCTTTGCTTCTCCTACCCTTCTTGATTTGTCTCTTTTGTCTTTTGTTGTGGAAGTGCTATTACTCTAGTTCTCAGGCTGTTTTCAGAGGAAAATTACTCCATATGTAACAATAAGTTTTTTGTGTCAGTGGAAGGAGGTGAGTTCGGGATCTTTCTAGGCTGCCGTCTTGAACCCTTCCTTCTGTCCCATTGGTTTTTATGAAGCTTCCTTTATGACTTAATACCTTTTGGTTTATTTATATATGTGCATATTTATATACAAATATGTATATTTGGAATTACATGTATATAAATATATTTATACATGCATGTTTTTGTCCTTTTAAGTACTTCTTGAAGATGACATATTGCTAGACCTTATTTTTGATCCATCAGAGTTTTAAAAAGCAAATTTAGACCATTTATAATTATTATTATTACTATTACATTTGGTTTTGAAAAGGGAATTTATAGTCATTTGGGGTTGGGTGGATGTAGAGGTGAGAGCAGATCTCCAAAAGTTTCTCTTAATTTGATCTCCGGCCACTTCTTATAAGCCATCTACGCCAGTGATGACAATGTCTGATCTTCCTGATAGTTTATCACTTTTTTTGGACCCTGTAACTCAGAGGCTGGCTTTTTCAGAACGTTTAATTTATAATATTAGCATAACTCAGTAGCCCCAATACTTTTTCATTACTCATTATTATTTTTTCCTTATTTACATTGTTTTCATTTTCTTGGTGACTTTAACCCTTTGGTGACTTGAAATCCATAAAAGCTGTGGGAAGAAAATTATATGCTTATCAATTCAAAAAAGTTTTAATTGTTAGATTGGAATGTGTGTGCGTGTGTGTGTGTGCGCGCGCGCATGCATGTGTTTGTATGTGTGTAATTAAAAATGTACTTATGAAGTATGCATTTTCCTAAAAGGGGAGAAAATAATACTGACAACAGTGGGGGAATCAGATGAATTATGCACCACCCAAAATGTATCTTTGTCTACAACATGCTATATGCTACCCATATAAACTATTCTGAGATTTTATTTTTTCTGTATGTTAGATATGTTTTGGTCCTTAGAGTAGATTGTAAGTTTTTTGAGGAAAGAGATTTTGACATCAACAACTGTAAATAGAAGGTGATGTCGGCAAGATGGAGGGCTAGGAGATCCCAGTGCAATAAAAATAGTAAATAAACAACCACAAACTGATGAAAATAGCTCTGGAAAAGCTCTGGACTGTCATGAAGAAACAGCAGAAACCTTCTGGAGATCAAACACTGAGAATGGCCACAAAGAAAAGTATAGGAAGCATTTTACTTCCATCACTGCATTCTCAAGTCCAGAGCAGCTCAACATTGAGAGACCCTTTCGAAGGATTTACCCCATGTGGAAAAGCAGAGCTGGACAACCCCAGAAAATCTCCATGACATGGTTGTTTACAGCCTTTGCTACAGAAGACCCCCACAGTCTTTATGAAAACTGAACCCAACTGACGGAGCTGCCCAGAGTCCCTGACTTTGCATTTCCTCTCTGGTGCTGGAACTGTCTCTGCAGTGAGACCTCTTCCCAGGGGCCCCACTCATTGTTGTGCCCTGCTCTTCGGGACTAGAATAACACAGTGCCTTACTATCTAGGGGAGCAGAACTGCTCTGCTCTGAACCCCACCCTAGATTCTCAGTCAAGGCTTTGATTCACTATGACTGGGGCTGTACTCCTCCTCTGCATTCTACCTTCTGGATCCCAAGCTGGGTCTTTGACCCACCATCACCATGACTGCAGTGCTGCCGCTCTGTGACTCACCACCACAGCTCTAAACTATAACTTTGTCCCACCATAACTGTGGCTGGACATGCTACTGTTCTTTGACCATCCCGGGCCCTGTGTTGTGACTGTGACTACTCACCATCGCCAGGCTGTGTTGATGCAGCTCTGTGCTCGGTCTCTGGAGTTCTAACTTTGACTTGTCACCACTGGGGCAAGCTGCTGCTGTTCGGCAACTGCCCTGCTCGGGCTAGGTCAGAATGTTGACCTAGCATCCTCAGAGCATGCTGCTGCTGTACCCTACCCCCCGCTCCCCAGACCCAAGCTGCCACTGCACTCTGTTAACCCAGGGTCTGTGCCACTGCTGCGTCCCCTTTCAACACCCTGTGATCTGTGTCACCACCATGAGTACCAGAGACCAAGACTCCTGCACACTCCTGTACTTCAGACACTAGCGCCCCCACTGCAGCAAGTGCAGCTGTGCTGTAGGTTCCGGACACTGAGGTAGCTCTGCATGTGCCTGGTCCCAGGACCCTGACTCTACTGCTGTTCAGTGTGCCAGACCCGGTTCCAAGAGGAATGTCCTTGGCTAGAACATCCTCCTATAGGCAAGACAGGAGAACAGGAAGACTCCTGATGCCATCACCCCTGAGAACTACCATACCCTACTTGCCACTGTCACCCACAGCACATCCAAAGTCTTGGTCAAAGAAGACCTTCCACAGTTGTCATCAACACTGTCTTAAGCTGATGGAGTTTCATGGAGGCAACACTGCTTCGCCCTCCCAGGAACCAAAGATGGTGCACTTCACTCAGCCAGCAGCCTCATAACCACCTTCAGGTGAGGGTCTTTCCTCACCAAAGCCAATCTGAACAGGCAGGACGAGTTTGACTGTTCCCTCAAATATGCAGAAACCAATGCCAAGTCAAAAGAAACATTAAAAGGCAAACAAACAAACAAACAAAACAGATTTAAAAAATGACACTACCCAAGGCACACAATGATTTTCCAGTAATTAATCCCAAGGAAATGGAGATTTATGAAATACTTGAAAAGGAATACAAAATAATTATTTTAAGGAAGCTCAGTGAGATTCAGTGGACCACAGATACACAATCTGGTGATGTCAGGAAAATAATGCATAAACAAAATGATAAGTTCAATAAAAAATCATAAAAAATAACTATACAGATTTATACAGATTTTGATCTTGGTAATCATTCCATGATATATGTATTTGTGTGTGTGTGCGTGTATTTGTTTATATATATGTATGTCTATATATATATTATATATATATCTTATATATATAATATATATATGTATCATCACATTATACATATTAAATATATACAATTATATTTGTCAACTATTCTTCAATAACGTTGAAAAAAGTAAACAATTGTAAACATAATGCCCTAGGCCTCACTCACCTTTCAGTTAAAATTAGGCTGATACTATAATAGTTGCTATCACCCACGTGCCCAAGCAGGAATGAAAATCCTATCAAATATACTTCTCCTTATTTTAGGGATATCTCACTTGGGGAGTTCATCTTTTTAAAATGGCAATTTAACCCATGGTTTTGGCTCTGATCTCATGTAATCACATTTGATTGAGAATGTTGCTGTGTATACTATGGTTATCATCCCCTAGAGACCTCCATAAAACTGTAGGTAGAGGATGTAAGTAGGGGAAGCTAGACCATGACTTTTGGTCACCTCAATGAGATAATATATGTAAAGCACTTAAACATTTCTTGCCATGTAGTAAGACTAATATGTGTTTTAATCTTCCCCTCTCCCCCTTCCCCTCTCCCCCTTAGGCTCCACTCTTCCCTCTAGCATCCCCTCCCCCTTTCTCTATTTTTATTCTTAAGCCTTAGTCTTCTTTTCATAGACACTTGCAACGAATCTCTCCACCCATGCTTATCCAAGCAATGGTTGCATTTATGCTTAGAGACCATCTATTGACCTCCGTTGTGCTTATCTTCCCTATCAAGTCCCTCCCTTGGTTGCCTGTGCCCAGAGTATCTTATACTTTGGGATATTTGGCTATAAGTCTTCATATTTTCTACATTGCAGGATGTAACTTTTTTTTTGTACAAAGTATATTTTCAATAAAAATGTTAGCTATTGGTAGTCTCAGTAAAATTTATATTACTAGAAAAAGCATACTATACCCCATTGGAAATTTAAAAATCAAATCATTAGATTCTTATAACAAAAATAAGTTAGGATCCATTTAGAGACTTAATAAGTTATAAATTTAAATATATTGAGGGATAAACATAAAGTGGAAAGAATTCTAATGCAAATGTGTGCATTTTAAATAATACAACTTAACTAATTTCCATGTCAGCATCATTAATTAATTAGTGATTTATATTTCTATTTATTCCAAATCCTTTAATTAGTGATTTGTGTTAGGAAAACCATCATTATTTTTCACACTCCAAAAACACACTGTGAAAACTGTTATAATAATTGGCATGTTTATTTAATTTATATGGCTCTTTACCAGATAGCTTTAGCTATAACACTTGAGTAGGCATAAATTTTCTTCTGGAAATGGGAGAGAAGTTTCTTGAATATGTTTTTATATAATCCTCATGTTTAAAGAAGTATGTAGTTGAGCTATGCTTACCTATTCACTATTTCTCCCAAAGGATTAAATATTTTACAATTCTGTGCTTTTGCACAGCTTAATACTCTTTTCCACAGCAAATTAGTTTAGTACTCTTTCTTAGCTCAAGCAACAATTTTCACGGTGAGTTCTCCCTTTGCTCCCTATGCCTCAGCATAGACAATTGCTCCTCCCATTCTTGTTTCCAGGTCATCCTATAAGTTTTTTTATCATTGTTTTATAATTAATAGCTATTAGTCTCTCCAGATAGAACATGAACTTCTGAGATCAGAAATTTATGTTATCTAGGGGTGCCTGGGTGAATTAGTAGGTTAAGCGTCTGCCTTCTGCTCAGGTCATGATCTCAGGGTCCTGGGATGGAGTCCCGCAACAGGCTCCCTGCTCAGCAGGGAGTCTGCTTGTCCCTCTGCTCCTACCCCCACTTGTTTTCTCTCTCTCTGTCTCTCTCTCAAATAAATAAATAAAATCATTTAAAAAAAGGAATTTACGTTATCTATACTTCATTCCTATCTTATAGCATAGTGCTGGCCATGTATATTCCAAACAGACCTATATTCAGGGAGTGAATATATGTTGATATATGTTGATACCTTAATGTGATCATAAGATTAATATGTTCTAATTATACTTTGAATTTCTTCACATATTAATGAGATAAATGGATAAAGCCAGTTAGAATGTATATTATCAATTTAAAAAATGTAATTAACTTCATTTTTTTAGAAAAAAATCAATATTTCAAAAATTAAATAGGTGTATCTTTTAGATGTTTCCATATTTATGCTGGATATCCTTCACAATGAAATATTGTCTATAATACATAATTAAAATTGTCAAAAACTTTTTTTTAATATATGTTCTTTCCATTTCAAAATTATAGCTTCGAAAAAAGTGGCCCATCAACATATGTTAATTTTAGATTTTCCCCATATTTCAACTCAAAGTCTAATAGTGTAAAACAATGATGTTGTAAGAAGGGACTACAGAATTATCACTTTTATTTTAAGATTGTAGGTTAGATAAAAGAACATTTTTTTCCTAGTGATTTTTAAATACTCAAATCTTACACATTGTAAAATAAATAAGTAATTTTATACTTTATATGGAAAGGGGTACTCATATATGTGTGCATCATGTATGGAGATTTTAGTGAGTGCTTTCTCCTTTGATTATCTTATGAGTCTGCATTATTTTCTATCTAACATGTTTCACTACCTAATTCCTCAATTTCTGCAGGCTGATTTTTCTGCCCTAAATGCCCATAATTCCTTCACGTAGTTAAATCCTGCTCATCTTTTAAGATCCAGTTTGTTTGTGTCTTTCATGAATATATGAACCAAAGATGTCTTTTGTGACACATTGTGAAAATTCTTATTGATTGTATTTGACATAATATCTGGTGATAGTTTATGCATACGTCTCACTCATTTAACTTAAATACATATTTAAAAAATCAGACAAAAAATATTTCTGATGTTTACATTAGATTTAAACCATGAATGTAATTCTATATTTTCCATAATAATTGATTTTATTTTAAATGTAAATACAAATAAACTTCCATCATAAAACTTCTAAATTTAATATTAAAATTATAATATTTGTAACAAAAACATAATACAAATATAATTAAATATGGATATGATTTATAAGTAAATTCAGTTCTGGTTTGCTTTTTTTTTTAAGTCTAGTGCATGTGTCTTGTTACCTTCCTTATGGACTTTAGAATTCAAAGTAATACTGAGGATATCCATCAATCCAATAACAATTTCTTTTCATCTTTTCTTCCTTAAAATCACATAAATATATCAAATGTAATATAAATCTATAATAAGAAGCAACTATGATTTTGACATTGGAATTAATGACCTCACACCAACATATTAAGCCAAATGAGAAGTAGCTCTAGATTGACAATCTATAACTTTTACAGGTCATGGTTTGAATATCTATATATCTATATCCATATCTATCCATATCAATCTGTATAATACATAACTTAGAGCAAATTGTACATATGCCATATATAACTAATATATGTAATATTTCTTTAAAATGTAAGAAAATTTCTTACTTCTTCATGAAAGGATGAAACCTACTAGTTGACCAAATATAGTAATTTTATCATCCCATTGTGCACTTAGCATGACACACTATTTCTTGTCTTCCATACACTCATAGATGCCTAACTTTGTTCAAGCTATGTCTTTTGATAGGATCCTCTCCTTCCTTTTGCTGTAGAGATCAACTACTGATTCTTACTATCTAATCTGCTCTCCCGTATATTTCCCAGTTTTCTACATTCTCAAAGCTTTCTTCCACCTAAGAAAGACTGCGTTGTTCCTTTAACTGCTCTCTAGATTTTATACATAATTCCATACACATTCCAGTAAAGGGAACATAAAATGAACAAATAAGTACATATTATTCCAGGAAGTAGCAACCTCCATGTGAAATGAATAAAAAGGTAAGAAAAGCAACTAATAATGGGCGTGCTGTTTTAGAAGGGTGAAGGTTACTGGGTGTTATACACAACTGATAAATTATTGAACACTACATCCGAAACTAAAGATGTACTGTAAGTTGGCTAATTGAATTTAAATAAAAAAAAGTAGAATGGTGAAGGTTGAGGCTTATTGAGAAGGTGATATTGTATCAAGAACATGATTAAATTCTAAGGGAAGTATTTTAAATAAAAGATCAGAAGATTGATTAAACTAAGTAAGATGGAAAATTCACCATTAGAGTTTACCAAAAACATGTCTGTATCTCCAAGATTTAGGAGGCTTGATATACTGCATTTTAATTGCAACTATTTCTTATTTTCCAGGCTTTTTATAATTAAATTGCCACCAGTGAAATATGTTTTTGAGAAAGTGTGTGCATATGTGTGTGTGTGTATGTGCACACATGTGTGCATTGAGGGCCTCAGGGAGGGAGCTCATGTGTTCATGGGTATGCATGCTTCAGAATAGAAGAGATTTGCTACAAGATTTGGTGGAGTAGTTCTGCTGAAACTCTCCTATTCTCAGCTTCCATGAATTTACTATTACTTAATATTAAGTATAAATATTACTTAATAGCCCTAATATAAAAGATCCCTTAGTGGCCACCACTGGAGGATGTTAGTGAATCAATTCATTATTTTGAACACTAGCAAACTAAAGAGAAGAATCAAGTATTTACTTTTCCTTTATTATCTGTATCCATTGTGGAACGTAATAATAGAAGAAGTTTCTCTTTATAAAAGTATTCCAACCAATACATGAAGAAAGAATGATAGAATTAAAATATCAACATTTTATAGTAGGTTTAGACATTAATCATCAAAAGCTGCTAATATCACAAAAAGAGAGATAATCAGACATTAGGTGACTCCAGAGAGGAGAACACACCACCTCCTACAAAGTGGTCTTGCCAAAACAAACAAACAGACAAATAAACAAGCAAGCAAACATGCAAACAAGCAAAAAAACAAAAGCTACAGTAACAAAAAAAATAAAAAATAAAAAATAAAAAAAATAAGCCTGAGTCTAATTAAACCCGTAGATCCAACTATTAGTTCACAAGATACAGAAGACAGAGGACACCATCAGGATAAAATCGGGAAAATCCAGATTGTAGGAAACTCTGGAGACAAGTGACGTGATTTCTCAAAAATAAATTGAGAGGAAAACAAGATGAAAGGGGATCCTATGGATTAAAAGGGACATCAAGGACATATCAATTGCAAGTGTTGGTCTGATTTGGATACTTTAAACTATAAAAAAAATATGACTTTTCTGGGATGTTTGGAAATTTGAAAAAAAAACTTTAATATTTTACATTTTAACCACCTAGCACATGGAAATAAACAAAGATATATATATCTATAGATATATAGGTATATACATTGAACATGAGCATGGTGCTGCAAATCAACATTTCACAACTTTTGTTTGGTGGTATTTGTCTGGTAAACAATAATTGCATCAGAGAGAAGGGAAGAATCCTGAGAAGAAATTTAAACTAGGCAGTCTTCTAAATTAATAATCTTCACCTTCATGTTTGTTTACCACCAAAATTTATTTTTGTATATCCTTTCTTTCCATTCATTGATTATTTTCACTGTTAGGATCTATTTGTCTTTATTCTTGACTTTAAAATTATATACATTTACCTTAACTTCTATAGCATTACTGTATATATATGCATTATATAAAAATATATATGTAAATACAATACAAATAAATACAAATACAAAAGAACTTGCAGAAAATATTTCTAATCACATTTTATGTGTGCTGTGTGTTAGACTATTAATATATATAATGATTCAGCTTTGGTGAATGATGACATCTACTTCAGTAACAAGTATGGATCATATGGATTGTGAGCAAGATTACTTTAGCCAGGACACATCACTTTTGGATACTACAGACTTATTTGTCTCTTTTGTTAACATTTAAATTTTAAGATTCATTATGGACTTGATTAAATATGCCAGTAAAACTATTCTGTTCATTTGACTTTTCTTAAATCCCCAGACTGACGGTTTGTTTTGTTTTCTCAGCACATGATCAACCTAAACACAGTTTGAGTGTGCTTTTTTATACATTTTAGGCAATGAAAAATAAATAAATAAAAGTACTTTTCTCCCCCCATGACTTTAAAGAAAATCTATAGTCCCTCAGAATGTGCCACCCATTCAACTAAGGCATTGATATGTTTAAGGGTGAGTCCTTAAGTAGAAAATAACTTTTTAATATTATGTTACTTATGTAGGTAGCATGGCCTTACCATATGCCTTTTAATTAATGGCCAAATGCAAACCAAGTCACATGGGGCTGAGGGAAAACAATAACCTAGAAATCTTTTCTTATCACTCCCATATTGGAGGGGGAAAGATGCTGCATTTTACAGATGTTCCCCACGTCCTTCATGTAGTATAGACGTTATTTTTATGTACATTTAAAGAAAGACTAAGTACATTCTCCCAAAGTAGAGGGAGAATTGTTTTACCTCTAAGGGACTAATTCCACTGTACTTGCACTTGCTTCATTCTTATATCCTTCTATGTGAAGGGAAGCCTATGGGATGACCAAAAGGCACATAATTAGCCTCATTAATCTGGGGACATGCATAGGCAAATTTAAAATAACAGTATCCATGGGTATTACTTGTATGAGGTTTATGTCTTTTTTTTCAAGTGATTTAAGCTTTATAGTATGGAATAAGAGGACAATTCACTGTCTAATGTTTATAACTCAATGCTGTTATGATGGAAATGATTCACTTAGTATTTAGATGGTTTCTTCTCTTTCTAGAGACCTTGTACTTCTTAGTAAGAAGGAAGGAACCAAGTAAACTGTGTTTGAAGATACTGTGGCCAGACATTTAATTTTAGTGCTTGATAAAGAGAGATCAATTTTTATGTTAGAGGCATCATAAGATGTTAGTAAATGCCATGCTAAAATGCAAACACTAGATAAGAAACATTCTTAATAATATCTTCTAGAGTGATAGCATTCTGCCCTTAAATGGTACTAACAACCTATGCATTAGTGTTATTTGCTATAGTCTTGTTTGCCTAGATGCTTTAGGACCACTGCATCTCATTTTAGAAATTACTGTGTACCCCAACATGACTTAATTTTATACTGGCTTAGCTAAATTCCATTTATTATGTTGTATTTTTTTTTAATATTTAAGACATTATGTTATACAATCATGCGTTCCTTCTGAATCCACACTACTGCCCAGATTGTCTTTGCCAATCTCTATCATACTGTCTGCAATGATCTATTTACTCATTTCTATCATTGAGCTGGATTTCATGGAGTCTATTTGTGTAATTACTATAGCACTTTGGGATTCTTCCAAGAAATCGTGTAGTACAAAGTAGAACACAAGTGGTTTGCTATTATTTAATTTTGATATGTAGCCAAGATACATTTTTTACTTTAAGACAGGATCAACTGATCAGAAAATCTTTTGAAAGAATATTAAAATTGAGTTATACCAAGGGATTGGCATTCTACCTTTGCAGACAAGGTCTACATTTTCTTAATGTAAGAATGTTTTTCAAATGTATCATGAGGGCAGGGTAACAAATCTTTCTGACCTCTTAGGAGTTCTCACATAATTATATAATCACAATTTTCTCCTTAACATTTCCCCATTAAAAAATTAACATTTAAAACATGAAGTAATAGTTTATAAAATAAAATTGTGGAAAGTATATTGCCAGGTGAATAATGCAACATTTTAGTCATAGAAGCAAGTTGGAATAGTTATTACTTTGAAAATCCTAAATAATGCTTATTAAATATCTACTGACATGTTCTAATACAAGTTTTGCAGTGAATGAAGAAGTTTATTTTTTTTCTTACTTTGCAGGTTTGTTATTCTTCTCAGTCCATTAAATTAATTTGTTTTTTTCTTTAAATACATGCTTCTTGAACATTTCCAGTTTATAGAATATTTAAGGCTATTTTCATTGGTAATTTATGATTATATACAATTGTATAAATAGAGAATTAGGTTTTAACAAAAAATATAATAAGATATAATATCAGTGAGTATTAAGCCTATTTGCCTATAATTAAAATAAAGCTAATATCAGTGTCATACAAACTTATTATGGCAAATCCCAATTAGGATTTTGACAATAACAAGCTGTCCTATTCACCTACTCTCATAAAAAGCAGTACATTTAAAATCATCTCTATCTCCTCAAATTTCTGAGAAATCATCCTACTTCACCACTCATCTGACTCCTTCTAATAGATAAAGAAAACAAATCCTCACAGACTAAATATTTAAAATTAATCAGATCAAACCTATCAATTTCTTGCATCTATGACCCCACTTTCTGTGCCTACCTGTTATATTGGAGGAACTGGTTCTCCTCCTATCTAAATGTCTCCACTTATATTCAATGTCACATTCAATAACTTTATGAAATCCATCATATCATCTCTCCCTGTTATCATAATCCTCTCCATTTCTACTATGTATCTCCCATCATTTATACATTCTCAATTCTCACTGATTTAAATAATATAAAACTAAAGATGAAACAAAGAGATGAACAAAAACCAAACACGATACCTATATGAATTTCACTTAATCACCAGTCACACACCACCCCAGGCCTTTCCTTCCTATGCATTTTTCTCCCATTACATTTTTACTATGTCATACATTTCTCAATTTCCCTCTCCTTCCTTGAGTAACTTCAGTTTTACTTCCAAACACATAACACCACAAAAACGTGTTTTTTTGAAGTCAATGATTCCATCTATGCCACTTTTTTTTTTTTTTTAAGAGAGAGAGAGAGCACGTGAGTGAGTGGGGGTGGGGGAGGAGGGACAAAGGGAGAAGGATAGAAAGAATCTTAAGCAGGCCTGAGGTGAGGCTCCAGCTCAGGACCCTGAGATCATGACCTGAGCTGGAATCAAGAGTCAAACGCTTAACCGGCTGTGGGCCCTTAACCCAGGAGACCCTCTACCACTTTTTCTAATGGGCATTGCCTTGGATATAATCGTACTTGATCTGTCAGAAGAATTCTATGCTATTGAAAATCTCCCCCTACATAATATATTCCCTGGGATTCCATGATTCCATGCCCCCTTTTTTTTCCTCCTATAATTTGTCTATCCTTCTATTCTCTTCTGTTGGCTAATTCACTTTATATTTTTCTTATATTGTTTCCAATCCTTAGTTCTAGATCATTCAACTCTACTATATGTTCTCCAGATGCAGTGCTGATGATTTATACACATGGTGGTGATTTCTAAATTTATATGTCTTGCTGAAATATCTCCCATGAGTTCCAAACATTTTAACCATCTGCCTACTTTGCATCCTCAGAGTGATATTTAAAGTAAAATCAAAGTCAGAATATTCAAACATAAAACCCATGAAAAATTCAGGCTCTTTACTCTTAAAAGACAGAGTAGATAAGGATTACTTTAAGTGTCTGAGCAACTGAGGGAGAGATGAGGAAGATGAAGAAGATGAGAAAGGTGGTGAAAGAAGTAAGGGAAGATCAGAAGTTCAATTCTGGATGTGATAAGTAGGCTGTTACTAGATATCCAAGTAGAGATGTCAAAAATACAGTTAAATACACGAGGCTGAAGTTCAATGGTGAGAATTGGCCAGAGATATAAATTTGAGAGTCCTTAGGAAAAGGATGGTGGTTAAGGCCAGAAGACTAAATAAGATCACCAAAGGAATGAAGTATATATGGAAGAAAGGGAAGGGCTCAATGTTTAGGAAACCAGTGGTTAGAAATTGAGATGAGGAGCAATCAGTAAAGCAGTTGGGGAAAGGGTGGTCAGACAACAAGAGAAAAATTCACAGAGTGAGACAGTATTAGAAATCAAGTGATGAAGTATAAAAGTGTTTTTTTTTTTTTTGGATACCTTTCTCATCTTAGAGGCAACTTCATCCTTCTAGTGACTCAGATCCTTGAAATCACCCTCATCTATCCTGTATCTCATACCCCAAATTTATTCTATTGGCAGTTCTGATATTCCAACTGCACTGCTATCACACTGTTCTGTGCCATTATCACCTCCCACCTGAATTACTGCTAGTCTTAATAGCCAGAATGATTCTATCTAAATGCAGTTCAGATAATGTTACTCCTCTGAGAAGAAACTTACAATGTTTTCTCAGCTGTCTCAGTGTAAGAGCCAAAGATCTAACAAATGCCCCAGGCGCTGGTCTATCTAACACTTATTGGCTCCCATATTGCATTTCCTACCAAACTCCCCTTACTTAGTCTAGTCTAGTCACACTGGCCTCCTTGGTAGTTTTGACAATGCCAAGAACTTTTGTACCTAAGGAAGCGTGTGATTGTTTTTCTCTCCTAGAATATATTTTCCCCAGATCAATCCTCGGAATATCCTCTCATCTCATTTAAAATTTTATTCAAAATTCATTTTATCAGTTGTTAGACATTTGGGGTCTTTCCATAATTTGGCTATTGTTGATAATGCTGCTATAAAAAGTGGGGTGCATGTACTCCTTTGAATCTGTATTTTTGTACCCTTTGAGTAAATACATAGTAGTGCAATGCTGGGTTATAAGGTAGTTCTATTTTTAACTTTTTGAGGAAACTCCATACTATTTCCAGAGTGGCTCTTGCCATTTACAATGAAATGGCTGGAGCTAGAGTGTATAATGCTCAGCGAAATAAATCAGAGAAAGACAAATACCATTTGATTTCAATTGTGTAGGAATTCAAGAAATAGAAATAACAGATGAAATAGGGGAAAGAAAGAAAAAAAAGAGACAGGTAGGCAAGAGACAGGTAGAGACTCTCATCTGTAGAGAACAAACTGAGGGTGGCTGGAGGGGAGGTGGGCAGGGGAATAGGCTAAATGGGTGAAGGGTATTAAGGAGGGCACTTGTGATGGGCACTGGGTGTTATATGTAAGTGATGAATCACTAAATTCAACTCCTGAACCTAATATTACACTATATGTTAACTAACTAAAATTTGAATAAAAACTTGAAACAATAAAAAGTCATTTTGTCATTGTAGACCCATGTAAAAATTGCAGTCACTTACTCTAAAACTACCTTTTATGGTATATCTTTTTTCTAAATAGAATTTACTAACATTTATGCAGTATGTTACTTTAAGGACACATTTTTTTTTTTTGTTTTGTTTGTTTTGTTTTATTTCATTTCTGTTTTGTTCATCCTTTGTAGCCTTAACATCTGGAGCAGTTTCTGGCACATAAAAGCAATCTATACATATTTACTCAAAGAATAAATGACCAAATGAATGAATGAATGAATGGCAAAAGAAAAGGAGAGAGGACAGAGAGACAGATTTTTGTTTTTCATTAGCAAATATCTCTTTGGAAAGCTCAAGCTTGCTTATCTTATATGATGAAAGGATAATATATTTTTAAATCAAATAATTTATATTTAAATTTTAGTTTTAATGAACAACAGATACTCTAAATTAAAAATAAATCAGGACTGGAAAAAATAAATTAATTAACAAAGGACAGTACAGGATCCAAAAACAAAGGCTAAGGGCGCCTGGGTGGCTCAGTCGCTAAGCCTCTGCCTTCCGCTCAGGTCATGATCCCAGGATCCTGGGATCGAGCCTCACATCAGGCTCCCTGCTCAGCGGGAAGCCTGCTTCTCCCTCTCCCACTCCCCCTGCTTGTGTTCCCTCTCTCACTATGTCTCTCTCTGTCAAATAAATAAATAAAATCTTTTAAAAAAACAAAACAAAAACAAAAACAAAAACAAAGGCTGGACAAATTAGGACAAGAGAAGTAGCACACAAAGTATTAAAGTTTAATAGAATCATACATGGATAAACATGTTCCATAAATATACATTTGTCAATATGCATTTTTATTCTCAAATCTGACTCTTAATGGATTAATGCCTGCAGCAAAGTACGTTCTTCTTATTTTTCACGGTTTTCATAAATTTTATCAAAATTTTTCGGCATTTATACATTTCTGAAGTTCTATTTATATATGTCATTTTTTATTAGAAATACATTTCAAACTTATTTTTAGTGTGAGGCCCTGAAACTTACACAGAGTAAACTATGCTTGAATATTAATTGAGAAGGTATAGAGGGCACAATTTCTACTTAAGAACTTGAAAGCAAGCTAATTCTTTTGGGGTTGCCTGGTAACTAATAAGGAGTATGTCAAATTGAAAGACAGGTCTGACTAAAGCAGCCTTTGAATAAATAATAGAACTGTTGTCAACTTTAGCCTTCGAGTAGTGAGGCAGGGACCAATTCTAAATTAAATTGAAGGAAAGACAGTTGAAACGTTTTATAGTTTTTTAGTGAATTGTCCACTATTTGCCCTTAAACTTTTTTCCTCACCAACAATTTGTGATTAATGCAGAGACATTGAAAGCAAAATCATGAAGACATGATTCAATATCTGTTGAAATTAAATGAAATGGCCTAAGGCATTTGAGAGGCATGATTATTTCCTATTCATTACCATTTATTTATTTAGGAATCCATATTAATATAATGTATTAGTTTCTCAAAGAAATATGTGTCCTGGAAGAATGATTACTACTTTGATAAAAGATTGGACCTAACTGTTTTTTAAGGTGAGATTTGTGTTACGGTGACTCCAGGGTACATGTACAACAAAATATCTTGACAAGTCTTTAGTTACCATGATCTGTTATATCAGGCTGTTGATCACATACTCATAGATTTTGACTTATTTCTGTTTTAATTCCAGCAGGAAAAGAGTCAAGACAGTTCAAGAATCAAAGGTAAGAGATGACTGTTTTAAGATCATAGTTTCATCAATTCATGTAAGTATAGAAGAAGAAAAAAATTGACTGAGCTTTGAAAATATAGCTAAAAATGAGAAAACATTAAGAACTTAAAATCTTCAATGTGGTTTTAAAGCCATTGTGAGCCCTTTGGGAATTCTTCAAGGTCACTGGGGATCCTCTACTGAGATTTCCTTTCTTCATAGAGTGCTGTTGGAAACTTCCACATAATTTTCTGTTGACTCTCTGAATTGTTCTCATGGAATTCCTCCATCGGTCATTGTCCATAAGAGTTGGTGTTCTGTTATATCTATGATTTAGCAGATGAACTTTAAAAAATATGTCTCATGGAAAACCAAGCACTGCTATCTCATTTTACTTTCTATGAAAAAGCAAGACAATATTTATATGTTAAAATTTGGTGGTAGCTTAATGGCATAGTACACTCTAGTCAGACATAAGGAAACTCTTTTCCCCACAATGACATTCTTATGTTTTGATGTTTATTGTTGAAATAATAAATTGCTCTAGGTAGATTATAATCCTACAGCAAAAGGTTTCCATTAATTTGTGCTCCTGCTGATCATAATCATGAAATTTAACAAGTTTTTCCTGGGTTAATCCTTCTGGCCTCTCCCTTCAGGTGCTGGCCCTTCTTACTGTACAAGTTGGACATCCTCACCCACCTATCCCTTTCCGGTAGTATTTAGTCATGAGCCCGACTATGGAATGAAGGACAATTTCTCTATGTCCTTCCATCCTGTTTCGCATAGAAAGATAGGTTTATTTTTACTGTACTTTTTTTAGAGTTCTACAAAACCAAAACAAACCAAAATTTAAAAAAAATGTGGAGAAGTTACCAAGTTTACACTTACACTTCTGAAAAGATGAAAGGGCAGTTATTCTTCTGAGGGTCTCTAAATTGACGACATCAGTCTTGCTTACTAATAACAAATCCGAATATAATCTCTGCACATTTCTCTGCAACCAACTAAATTACACAATTTGTTTTCCATGTTTGGTCATCTGTGTGTGTCTGTATTACTGAAGAATATGAAAAGACATACTTTTTTATTTTGCTAGGTATATTTTATTCAAATGAATTATGTAAGACTGCCCTTCCAGGGATTCCCAAACTGTTTGTGTTCTTTCTCAGCAAAATGAAGTATGTCTTGTTATTTTATATGTGAAATTATTACACTTATTTATCCTCAAAGCACTCATATCAACTCAAAGTTTCATACCTTTGTGTTGCAAAAGGGAATTTCTATTCCAAGGTGTCCTGTATGATGTGCATTTAAATGATATATACATTTTAAGCATACTGAGTATGCATCTTCCTTCTCAAGAAGGGTCCCGGTGTTTCAGGTTAATCTTAAATCATATTTATAATTCTGTTATACTTGAAATAAGTTTAGTATAGCTTTCTTCTTGATGTTTTATTATCTTGGGATATATAAATCCTATCATCTGAAGTAGTGGAAATTATGTTTTTTCAACTACTGCCTAGGAACATGTTTTCTTTTATAATGTAATAAAATTTTGAGATGATGCTTGCCACTTCTTTCACCGTTATTGGCTGACACATGTTTCAGAACTCTCACATTATGGCTTCTAGGCTACTGAGTTGTAAGTAAATCAGAGACATACTGTTTTGTCAGGATCTGTTCCCTAACTCTGTTTAGAACTGAGTATTTTTCTTGACTGTTTATGGGAATCATCTTGAAATGTCGTTTTACTGGAAATTATAAATGGCCACTAAAAATGTCTCTAGGGGCACTTGAGTGGCCCAGGCAGTAAGTGTCTTCCTTCAGCTCAGGTCATGGTCTCAGGGTCCTGGAATCGAGCCCCATATTGGGCTCCCTGATTAGTGGGGAGTCTGCTTCTCCCTCTGCCTTACCTCCTGCTTATGCTCTTTCTCTCGTGCTGTCTCTCTCAAATAAATAAATAAAATCTTTAAAAAAGTCTTAAATGTCAATATTAAGAAAAAAAGAATTGAATAAAAGCAATAGCTTACCCATTGGTAGATGAGAAATATTCTAAAAATCAAATATTGTACATATTTTGGTAACTAATTATTGAAATGTGAGTTATGTCCTCACTTGATGTTAGTAATCAATTCTCAGCTAATAATTCCCTGGACTTCCTGAAGAACTGGTAATCTTATTTGTCAGAACATGTTTATTACATAGTCAGGAATGTATGCGGAGGAAGTCTTTAAACATATGATTTTCTGCATTCTGTACTCATTCCTGCTTATGACAATAATCCCACCCACATTATACCAGTGACCTGAAATCACATTAATGCACAAAGCAGTCCAATGACAATCGACCAGTCTTTCCTCTGTATACAGGAGATATATATTGAAATGTTTGGAAATTTGCAATTCTATCTCTGATTAATTATTTGACATGCACACATGCTCTTATTCTTTTTTTTTTTAATTTTTTTTTAAGATTTTATTTATTTAATTGACAGAGAGAGACAAAGCGAGAGAAGGAACATAAGCAGGGGGAGTGGGAGAGGGAGAAGCAGGCTTCCTGCGGAGCAGGGAGCCTGATGTGGGGCTCGATCCCAGGACTCTGGGACCATGACCTGAGCCGAAGGCAGACACTTAACGACTGAGCCACCCAGGCGCCCCACATGCTCTTATTCTAATCTTATTTTGAAATGCCATAGAATCCAATTCTTATATATTCTAAAATTATATATATATGAAATTCAACTGACAAAATGAATTTTGGTTCAATAGTTGGTATACCATCGACTTCTCAATTGATTTTCACATTTAGATTGCCTATTGTTATATGAATTAGAGCCCAACCTGTAATTAGTACACAATTTTGAGGTTTACAGTTATTTAAGATATCCTTTATTAAAATTACATTGACGATTTTAGCAGGAAAATAAAGACGGTCCTGACAAGTTTAAAAGAATGATCAACTATTCAGAAAGCCGTATTTCACACTGCTTTTCAGTGACATTACAAATATGTTAAGATAGAGTATATTATGTGTTTAAAATCCATTAAGAATTTGATAAATATTATTAGGAAATAATTTCCTTTGAAGAATGGTTCTAATATAAGGAGCAAAAGTCAGTTACCCTTTACCAATATATCTCAGGGGAGTATTTTAATTTGTGATTTGTTTATTCATTTATATTTAAGGACATTTCTCTAGAGTTCTGAGTGATAAAACAGTAACAGTTTTTGACAAAACTTAAATGATTCTTGTTTTACAAAGAGCTTAAAAATTCTGTCAGCTTATTCAAGTTTTTAATTTTCCAAAAATAATTTAAAATACGACAATCAGAAGGATAATATCACTGTGGAAAGTTTGTGTATGATTATGCTCTAGCGTGCTCCTGAGTATCTGCTTTACTCTAGCTCTGTCATTAAAAGAATGTTTGTTCCTTCACCAAAAGGATTCAGTTCTTTTATAATGCAATTTTCCCTTCCTCTATTTTCAAGTGGAAACTTTTGGCTCTTCTCATTCAGAAGTGATAAAAATAAAATATATTCCCCTTTCATAGCTGTTTATGTGTTGGGAGACACAGAGGACTAAAGTTGGTTCCCTAATAGTCACTTATATGGTATATTATTAACATCTATCTTTTGTTAAATATCTACTAGATGTCAGACACTGGGCTGAGTTTTTCTACATATATTACCTCGTTTTAATCCTCAAACACACATTATAAGGTAAGATTTAGCATTCAAACATGCCAGCATATTGAGAAATCACATCTAAAATAAATAATTCAGACCAATATTATTATCTTGTTCTATTTTTATTTATTTAATTTATTTTTTTATAAAGATTTTTATTTATTTATTCATGAGAGACAGAGAGAGAGAGAGGCAGAGGGAGAAGCAGGCTCCCAAGGAGCAGAGAGCCCGATGCGGGACTCGATCCCAGGACCCTGGGATCATGACCTGAGCCGAAGGCAGACGCTTAACCATCTGAGCCACCCAGGCGCCCCTCATCTTGTTCTATTTTTAAATGGGTCATATTTTATTTAACCAATTTACCAATTATACATTAGGTACATTTAACATGCTGTTATTAGCAATGCTTTTGACATTTTCATGGATTTGATATATATGAATTTTATTATTTATGCATTATTTTTCTTTAATAGTATGGCGTTACAAATATTTCCCCTACTGCCAGTTTATATAAATACTGCTCAGGGCTTTGTAACTTTAAGAAAATTTTGATAATAATAGATGTGATACAGGAATGTTCTAGGGGACAGGTGTGAAAATTGTGCCAGCTTGTTCAATAAATGCTTGTGATCTTTGACAAGTGACTTAATCCTTCAGAAGTAATTTCTCTTTTATAGTTTATATTAACATAACATACCCCATGATATCAAAAGTCCTTTTACATATATGAAATTCTAAAGCTTATACTTCTATAAAGGCATTGGACAATGCTATTATTACAAACACTTATCCTTCAAAACTCTTAATTCTCAATAGGTTCTACATGGCAAATATTATGTCTTATACATTTATGTTAAGGGAAAGGTAAGCTGCACAATTGTTCTCCCTGTGGTACATACATACATTCTTGTATATAGTGAACAATGAAGGACAATATTATGTTAAGATCAAATTAAAGGTGTGTGTTTGGAACAATAAATGATATTAAAGTACTATGGAGCCTGTAGTCTTTACATGTAAACACACACACAGACACACAAATACACATAGATGCTATTTACTTTTATACAACCATACATTCAGATTCTCTTTTATTTCTTACATCACAAAATTGCCAATTGAGAACACTGAAAATGATCTGATACATACAGGGATATATCTATATCTATATCTATCTATCTCTCTCTCTCTCTATATATAGATATACATAGAGACTATATATATATATATATACACACACCCATTATATATATTATCTCTATATATCCATGCTATATATATATTATATAAAATATATAATATGTCTCTATATAACATAACCGTATATAAATATGATATTAAATTGGAATTGGAATGCTAATAAACTCCTAACCTGGGTTGTTTGAGTATTCAGAGTCTCTTCACTAGAATAATCTTATAGAGTTCCTGATGTTAGCTCACTTCTTCCAGGTTAGGTAACTAGTCAGGAATACTTATTGGATAGGAATGGACCTTCAAATTTGTATTCCTGAAAGCCACTGGACACATTACATTAATAAATGAAACTGTCATATAAAACTGAAAGATGGTAATTCATATATCTGAGACTTTTATGAGACTCTTTGTCTAATTGTTGGGTATCTTTCTGTTTAGGAAATAAAATATGCCAGTACAATAATAATGCCTGAAATGGAGACTGTTACCATTATATGAAACTCAGAGTCACTATATTTTTAATGAATACTAATGAATGTTAGGTTTTTTGGTATTCAGTTTAGAAAGCTATTTCTGAGGCAAATAATTGTAGGATTTACAAAAACTGTGGTTTTTGTCTATCATATTCAATGGCTATAATCCTTAGGAAGTTTAAGTATCTAAAAGACAAGAAAACTCATGTCTAGAAAATGTCAACCCAAAGATTGTTTTGTTTATTTATTTGTTTGTTTTTGGCAAACTGTAATGCTGGATAAACCCCAGGCAAGTGGACTTACCGCAGTCTTGTGATAATAATTATTGAGAAATAATTAAATGTTGTAAAAGCATGTGAGGGAGTGATAATTTTTTTTTTTATAATAAGACATACCTTGTTTTATTACACTTCATTTTGTGCTTCACAGATATTTTGTTTTTTTGTGCTTTTTTTTCCTTACAAATTAAAGGTTTATAGCAACCTTGTGTTGAGCAAGTCTATTGGCACCATTTTTCCAACAGCATTTGTTCACTTTGTGTCACATTTTGGTAATTCTTGCAATATGTCAAATTTTTTCATGATTATCATATTTGTTATGGTGATCTGCAATCAGTGATCACAACTCACCGAAAGCTCAGATGATTTAGTATTTTTTTAGCAACAAACTATTTTTTAATTAAGATATGTACATTGCTTTTTCAGGCATGCTATTGCACAGTTAATAGACTACAATATAGTGCAAACCTAAATATTGTATGCACTGGGGAATTAAAAAATTAATTTGACTCACTTTATTGTAGTTTTTATTTGCTTTATTGTGGGTTGTTTAGAACCTAACCCACAATATCTCTGAGGTATGCCTGCCATGTTATAACACGGCAATTGAATTACATAAAAAAGTTATATTTTCACTCTATTTATTTTATTAAAAATGCACTTTTAAAATTAATTGGGGGTAATATATTCTCATGAATGATTATCGGTTACCTTGTTGCAAAATATCAATGTCATATGTACCACTTCATAGTGTATGATTGACTAGCAACTCTTTAATTACTAATATGAGCATATCACATATTTCAGTCCATTTCACTTTATACCTAACTTAACAATAGGAGTATGAAACGATTGTTGAAAACAGATAAATTAAGTTACCATGAACACATTGCCATACTTTAATGTTTTCATTAGGTGATGTGTGTTACATGTATGATTTTTTCTTATACAAAAACTGGTCATAATTCTTTATCTGAGTAGTGCTTTTGTGATAATGTGAGTTTTGAAATAAAAATAGTAATACATAGATGCAAATTCTAGAAGCCAAATTACTATCATCATGATAGTATTCCTTACTTTGACAAACTTTCAAAAACATAACAATTTCAGTTCTAATGCATAACTCCATAGGAAAAAAAATTAATAGATATAAATTCACTATAAATAATCTAAATGATGCTCCCAATACCTTACTAAATAACTTCCAAGTAGTATAGATTTCAATATAAGTAATAACTTTTCTCAGGGAATTAAGATAATATTCATTATCTATTCCTTAAACGCCATGTAACCAGCTTGGTACAATTTTAAATGATCTTGGTGTATGTCCTCCTGCCACAGCAAACAGGAAGACAAACCACCTTCACTACCTAACGATGCTATTATCATCAACCAGAAGAGGTTTCATAAAGTATCTGATTCTATTTCTCATTTATGCAATGAAGAGCTCATTTTGTATTGTGCCAAACACATCAATTCTCCCCCCCCCATTTTGCATACATTCCCTAGTTTTCCAAAGGATACTAATAAATCATCTTGTCCAATAGATCATTTATTTTGGTTTCAGGGTGATTAATTTTGCCACTCACTTTGCCCACCAGGAGGCAGTACTCACTAAAAGAAATGGAGGCATAATCCCTTGGTTGATACTGTGAAAACAACCCAGAACACTTGGATCTAATTCTTTTTAATAAAATAATAATTAGAAAATAATAATTCAATGCTGCATGTAATATCAATTAATATTGTTCAGGCTTTTATTTACGTAACTCAATATTTTACATACCTGTACACTAATATCTCAACATTGATTTTTTCAATCACCAACACAAAAAATCTTTATTATCTAGACTTCGCAGAGCTAAATATTTCTGAAGTTTTTAAAAAAAATTTCACAGTCTGAAACAGTTGAATGCCATGTTTCAAGAAAAATGATGTAACATTAACCAAAATGTGTTGATGGCTTCATTTATTTAGCTTAATGAAATCACTTCACTTAGTTGCAATGGTTAGCCTTAGTGAAAGAGTAGTTGTTGAAATTGTTATGAAGATTACATGTTTTTTGGCCAAAGTCCCTGTTTTATCTACCAATGAAAAACTCTCAGTTTTCCTTTTTTACTTTGTCTCCTCAAGTTCTTTAAACATGAAATTTGACTTTATTAAAGAAGACTATATTTACTTGGGTTTTTAAAATATATATTTCTTCTTTCTTCCAATTTAATGTAATAATATTTAAGTATCTTGTAATTATTTGATTTTTTAATTATAAAGTTAGAAATTCTGTATAAAATGAGTTGTTACTTTGTGATGTTATACTCAGTGACTTCTATGACCTGAAATAGACATACATTTCTTTGTCTAACTATAATAGATTAATTTGGAGTTTTACCTATTATGTTAAAGGCCGAATAATTTCCCTTTTAAATAATTATAAGATGCATTTTGTAGTTTTAATTTGTTATATCGGTAACATTCTTTTTTGATTACTTAATTAGATATGTTTTTGTTTTTGTTTTTGTTTTTTTTAGATATAACTGTTTTTATTGGAAAATGGATGCTATCCTACTAAAAGTAATATCATGTTTCTTAAATTCTTGGTGCATGGACTCCTTATCCATTAAACACTGGAAAATGAGGGAAAGCTTTGGTCAAATATGCTGCAAAATTTTTACATAATCTTTTAGTGATGCTTATCTTTGCATCATTAAGCATTTTCATTGTATTTGATCAAGGATCTCTTTTTCCCCATCACAGACTTTTCAAGAAACAGTTATTTTGATTCTGAGCACTAAAATTACAAGAACCACATTCTGAAAACCACTAATTTGTGTAACACTTTTTTTTTTTTTTTAAAGATCTATCACAGGGTTTAGACTCAGCATAGTTAGGATCAGTTATTTACAAAATCCCTGAAAAGAAACTCTGGAATAACAACAACAACAACAACAACAAAACAAAACAAAACAAAACAAAACAAAACCCAGTGTCTCTTTTTTCAAGGCATGCAGAAATGCAAGAGATACAGGGAAAATTGTCTCTTGGAGCAGTTAGAATAGTAGGGGCTCTTAAAACCTACTCAATAAACATTTATAATTGCCACCACCACTGCCACCACCATCATCATCATCCAGAGAGTGTTTTTTTTTTTTTTTTTTTTTTGCCCCTTGGTTCTCCTCTGGGGCACAAGTGAATGTAAAACATAGCAAGTGCAGGGTTCTCTTGTTTACAGCCTCTCAACTGATGTTTCATGGAAGGGTACATGTTTCTGAACTTGCTTCTGGGGTAAAAGACCTGCATAAGTGTGTAGCAGATAGATGCACAGAGGAAAACCAGTATTTTTTCTCTTTACAATGTTAATGCATGGTCATTTTAAAAGTCAAACACATTCCGAGAGTTAAAAATAATTACAGTAATTCACAATTGTGTAAACATAAGTGCCAGCCATGTCATTGCAAATGGTAAGATATCAGGTTTTTTTGAAGGATAATACACTATAGGTTAATTAATTAAATTTAAATTTAAAATAATAATAATGATAAGTGCTAGGCCCCATGTAAGGCGCTTCACTTGCCTTATCTTGACTTTATATATTTAACATTTATGAGTACTTCTTTATTGTCAGGTCTTCTGCTAAATGCTTTCCACATATTATTTTATATAACCCTCAGAAGAATTTTATATACTTACAAGAGAATAAATTTTGCTGTCAATCCATCTATCTAAAAACGACCATCATTACCATTTTGGTATATGTGAATTCAAACATTTTTTACATATGCATATATTTCATTAAAAAAAATAAACAACCAAAAAAAAAACCCCACAAACAACTTAGTATTCGTTTGGAAGTGTTAATGGATAACCTTGTTTCTGAAAAGTTTGCAAATGCTTTGTGATGGATACTATGAATTGGTTCACTCAACAACCATTTCAAACACCAATTAGCATGATTTCTTTTTATAGACTTTTTACAGAATCTAGTAAATTAAAAGCTACATTTTCCAGATTTCCTTGCAGTTCGCCTTCTGGATGTGTTTTAGGTTTTTACCATCTGATTCATACAAGCATGGCCTTTTATGAAATTCTTATTATAAAACAAGCACAGTTTTGGGGAAAGAACTTTTCCTTTCACAGACAATGGCGAAAACAGTGTAGTTCTGAACTCAGCAACTAGGGTGGTAGCTTACTTATGTATTAGTCCTGATAATCGCAGAGGTAGTGAGCCTTCTGATATTATAGGTCTGTGGTGGGGTTTTAGAAGTTGTTTCTTTTTTTTTTTTTTAAAGATTTTATTTATTTATTCGACAGAGAGAGAATGAGAGATAGCACATGAGAGTGGGGAGGGTCAGAGGGAGAAGCAGACTCCCCGCCTAGCAGGGAGCCTGATGCGGGACTCGATCCCGGGACTCCAGGATCATGACCTGAGCCGAAGGCAGTCGCTTAACCAACTGAGCCACCCAGGCGCCCCTAGAAGTTGTTTCTAAGAACTCAACACACAGCCCTTTCCTTCAATCCTGTGAGCTATTTTCTATATCCTTTAATCTATCTCTTTTACTTAAATAGGGCAGAGTCTTTTGTCCATAACAAAAAGTCTTGATCAATGCATTGGTCTGTTCTAGGACTCCAACAACTAGGGACCTGGTATGAACGAAGTAAGTAACCAAGGAAGCAAACCTATCTGCAAGGCTGAGGCCGGCAATGACAGCCAGGAGGTGTACATTGTTATGCTCAAATTGCAGAGCAAACACGCATTGTTCAGACATGTGTTAAAACCAGGTGGTCCTATCTAGCTTGCAAGCATAACAGTAGGGAATTCTTAAGTCAGATGTCATTATGGTTCAAATGGTTGCTTATTTAAACTATTCAAACTTTTGTGTTGAGCATCAACTGTGTGTCAGACACAGTTCTGGGAACTGGAGATACAGAACAGGAGAAATATTCTGCCTTCCTGGATCTTAGATTGCAGTTCCTAGGCAATCTGCCCTTATCACAGGATGGTCGCTATTTTCAAAGAACAGCTCAAATCTCATGAAAAGCACAGACAGCTTTTCTTCTCTGCTTGTCTTCTTGCCATCTCCTTTCTCTTCTTTACCTCAGCACCTCTCTAAGATTTAGAATCAGATACCAGTACCACAGGGGATGGAGGCAGGAGGGTAAACAGAAACTGATAAATTAGAATCAACTTGGTGAAGGATAAACTCCCTCTCTGAGAAGTTTAACTGCTGCTACATCTGACATACCCCCCAGACCTTCAGACCTTAGGAGGAAATAATTCCTGATTCAGCAAAAATGTGTGTTTTTAAATCTTGCCCCCAAATCTCATCCCAGTAATTCAAAATCATGGGGATTAAGTGGTAATTTTTGTTATGTAATTCTCATGAATCCTTAAGGGGAAAGAACGGCATGTTATTTTTTGGCTCTATTTGGTCTTCATCAACCTTTTTTTTCTCTCAGGGAAATAAAGTAGCAATGCTTTCATAGGATGGCTTAGAGCACACAACTGTTGGGCTTATGGTTTACCTACAGAGGCATCATTACTTGTCTTGGTTTCTATGTGGTAATCCTTCTGCTTTATTAGCCTCTCACAGGCATGGTTGAACATCATTACCCCACTATAATTTTTAATAAATAGTGTTTTAAATTTCTCCTTGAAAAATCTTGATTATGGGGGATACTATATATCATATAAATATATAATATATAAATAATATATAATGTTAATATAAAATGCTAATAAATAATATACATTATAAATAATATGATTTATATGATATATCATGATGCATAATGTATTGTGTAAATAATAGTATTAATGCAATCATAATATTAGGTGATCATAGATGTGATTTATTTATGTTTGTGTATTTTTTGTTGTTGTTGTATTTGTGTACAGGCTTGAAAGGAGAGCTGATCTATATCAATCTCTTACCATGTATCACACATCTATTTATTTTATTTCTTTAGCTCATTGTCTCTATAAGAATGCTCTGAGAAGTAGGCATCATTTTATATGTATGGAAAATGAATCTTGAAGGTTAAGTAACTCACTGAATATTATACAGCTAATAAATGCTTAATTTAAAAGAAACTTACTGCTTTTACTTGGGATTGTCATTCTCACATTATCCCTATGCACCCTGTTGCATGTTGGATAAATCTATATATGAGAATATGGTCACTGTTTGCAAATGCATTGTAAACAATATAAACTACATTGTTGCAAGATGGTAAGTCCTGTCCCCTCAAAAACTGAATAAATAGGTTAATTATTTAAATGTCAGAGTCCAAATGAAAAAATCATGTTTTATAGCCAATAAAAAAAGTGCACGGGTTGAACAAGTTAAATGGGAGACAAACTTAAACCTTTGCCCCAAAATAAAAATTTAATTGTTCTATGATTTAAACAAATGGAAGATTAATTTTATTTACTTCAATATTAATTATAAAATAAAACAAAACATTAAATTACTTTTTATGGGGCGCCTGGGTGGCTCAGTTGTTAAACGTCTGCCTTTGGCTCAGGTCATGATCCCGGGGTCCTGGGATTGAGCCCCACTTCAAGCTCCCTGTTTGGCGGGAAGTCTGCTTCTCCCTCTCCCACTACCCATGCTTGTGTTCCTTCTCTAGCCATCTCTTTCTCTCTGTCAAATAAATAAAAATCTTTAAATAAAAAAATAAAAAAATAAAATAAAATAAAAATAAATTACTTCTTATGGGGAGCCTGATAAGGCAATAATCACTTGGTTCAATCAGCAAACGGCGCATGATAAATGTGTGCTGAAAAAGCATAATTTTTACTTGAAATGTTTTTTTGTTTGTTTTTTCTTTGTGTAGTTTGTTGTTGTTATTGTTGTTGAATGGAAAGTACCTTCATTCTCTTCTCTTCTGCCCAGTTAAAATAGAGTCAAATCATAATGCCGGTGATTAAATCACACTACCCAGGTGGAAACCTGACTTTGACATTCACTAGCCATGTAACTGCAGGCAAATTTGCTCATTAGTTTGAACCTTATTTTTCTCTTCCTTAAATGAGGGACAATCAAGAGCACTCATCTAATTGCACTGATGTGAGGCATAACTATGATTACATATGGAAGTATTTGGAAGAGTTTCAGTACATAGTTAATACCTTATAACTGTTAGCTTAAATACTATTATACATTACTGAGTGATTTGACTTATGAAGTAAGATTTGGGGAATTGTTCAATACCTATATTATGAATTACCTTGGATAGGAGTAGAAATATCTGTAATAAGGAAAACGATTCCTTTCAACATTCATATCATTCACAGCAGTAAACTTAATCATCTGTTTTTCTAACTATTGGATTTAATTTTGATGAAACATTTTTTTCAACAACATAAGTCATTAGTATTATCTATACTGTGAGTTTATCCGTAAGATTTGTGTTCCATGGCCCTTATTAATCAGGAGATGAATGTTCAGTATTATTTATTCAAATTGAAAAAAAAAGTATAAATCATTTATTTTTTCAATTTCTCTATAAGTTTTCTCATTTATAATTTGGGGATTTTTTTACAAGTTTTTCTTTGAGGATCAAACAGGATAATGAATGTAATAGTATATGAAAAGTACTTAGCACATTACTTGGAATCTCATAGGTATTCAATTAATGTTAAGTCTAAATCAAATTGCAGTTTATGAATATATATAGATATCTGTATATGTAAAAATATAGATTTCATATTATATAGTATTAAATATATATAATTCACAATATTTCAATAAGCTCATATAAGATGAAATATATTTAAAATAAATTTGTGTATTTTTATACATATATACTTATATATGAAGAGGTATAAAATTAAATTACTTTCTACCTTTGGAGAAGCTACCATATATTATAACACACACACTCACACACAAACACAACCAGTTTCTTTATGGTTAAAATCAGGACTTAGATGGTTTTTGTATCTCTGTTAAAATACTAGAGGTGCATCCTTCATAAAGGTTATTCAGAAAATATTTGTGAATGAATGATGAATGAACTAGAAGCCATATTCAGTTACAAAATGTCAGTATAATTTTATATGAGAGCACTTCATGCAACCCATGATGAATTATTTAGAGTATTTTTAATTAGGAATATGATACATTATTTTTTCTTAAAATTAATTACTTTCACCAGTGTTCTTTGTTAAACAGCAGCAAATATATTACTTTCTCAGTTATTTTTTCAGTGTATAATCTAGACAAGCAACATGGCATAGTTTATTATTAGCTTTTTATATTTATTGTCATATATAGTTTTCATTTAATTTCAAGAGTTGAGGTTTGCAAATGTGGAAGCACACATTTTCATCATGAATTAAAAAAATGAATGGGTATGCATGTCATATGTTTAGCTAAATTTTTAATGAGTAACATACAAACTGTGACCTGTGGAAACTTTTTATTTCATAAGAAGATTTAAGGATGATATGTGTATTACCAAAATTTAATTTTCCCCAGTTGAAAGAAAATATGTGCCTTATCATTAAAAGATTCCAAATTTCAGATGCAGAGAGAAAGAGCTTTCTTTGTGGCTGACTCACAAAGTCCAATTTGCAGGCCAAAACCAATTTGCGATAACATTAAAGGCTATAGAACCAACAATAGGAAGTTGTTTAAGTGTTTGATTAGGATAAAGTTTTTTACATATCAGTGGATTAATTACTGTGGCGATGCAAAAATAACATGTAAACAATTTAGACTTTTAATAGATTATTTACTTATTTTCATGTTTCATTATTGAAGATATTATTCAGTATGTAATTGATGGAGATAGTGAACATGGCAGCTCTCTCTACACTGAAATGAAAAAAAGGAAAATATGTTCCTCCCTCAACATGAAATATTAACACTGGAGACCCTGAAGAACAGGAACTGGGTCTGAACTTATTTAGAATGTTTTCTCAAGTTTTCTGGAACGTAAGAAGGAACACTGAGTTAGCAGATGGCATTGATATATATATATATATATGTATATATATATATATTTTTTTTTATTTAAGGAAATGTAAAACTACTGGACACAAAACAGAAGTATTAGGCAGATGGGCAACAAAAAATATGGTAATCTGACTTTAGTATCAACAATAGTGAAGTGAGGAATGATCTAGATTGCATTTATGTTTTCTAGTATGTACTAAAATATATCAGCAAGAACATTTTACAGTTATTTAAGAATTATTTTTACCCTGTATGCTGCAAAATAAGAAAATAATTATCCACAAATAAAACGATTATCAAATTACTGTCACCAATTAATACAATGTTAGGTGCCAATAGGATTTTTGGAAATTAATGGAAAACAATATTCTAACAATGAAAACCTACAAAGTTTGGCTCAACCTGTACTCATTTGCATAGTCTTGCTTAAAACATGTTTTAAACAGGCCCCGCTCTAAAATTAGTGGGGCTTGTACCAAGAGTACAAATAAAGCATTCCAGCCACCTACCCCGACAACTTGGTTTGCTCTCTTCTTCTCTTATACGTAATCGCATGCCCTTTTTTTTTTATCCTTCCACTTCTTGGAGAAATTTTAAAAACAAAAATATGCCCTGAGAAGTCAAGCAGAGAAAGACAATTGTCATTTGGTTTCACTTACATGGGAACATAAGGAATAGCAGGGAACACCACAGTGGAAGGGAGGGAAAACTGAATGGGAAGAAATCAGAGAGGGAGATAAACCATGAGAGCCTCTGGACTCCGGGAACCAAACTGAGGGTTGTGGAAGGGATGGGGGCGGGAGGATGGGGAAACCTGGTGATGGGTATTAAGGAGGGCACGTGTTGGGATGAGCACTGGGTGTTAGACACAACTAATGAATCGCTGAACACTACATCAAAAGCTAATGATGTACTATATGCTGCTAACTGAACATAGTAAAAAAAAAAAAAAGAAGAAGAAGAAAGAAAAGAGAGAGAGAGAGAGAAAAAAAAAAAAAAATATATATATATATATGCCCTGAAAAGTGATCTGTGCAGGTCCAGGAAGTAGGCTCAGAGAAATTGTTAGGGAATTCTGGGGACCAATCACCCCAAGTAAGGACTGGAAGAGAACAAGTTACAGACTTGGACATAGTCCCAAGAACTGCTTGCCTAAGCAGGGCCAGAGGGGTTCTCTAAAGCAAGGGGCTCAAGACAGGAACCCACTGCCTACTCCCAGTCAGTACTGCTTTAGAAGGTGTAATGAACTGGAAAATGCCACTTAGAAAGGGTACAGTGAGTAGGGAAATGTGCATTAGGGGAAGCTTAGGAAAGGGGACTACATTTAAAAGAACAATGGTTTACATGGGATAAAACCATATTTTAAAAAACTTGGGAGTTTGATGACCTAGTTATTAAATGTTTCTATGTTAGGAGAAAGTGCTATCCACAATTGTCTCATTCTCTAAAATATTTTACAGTTCTTGCTGACCCCATTCTGTGTTGATTTTTTTTTTCTTATGTTAATCCCCATACATTACATCATTAGTTTTAGAGGAAGTGTTCCATGATTCATTGTTTGTGCATAACACCCAGTGCTCCATGCAGAATGTGCCCTCCTCAATACCCACCACCAGGCTAACCCATTCTCCCACCCCCTCCCCTCTAGAACCCTGTTTGTTTTTCAGAGTCCATCGTCTCTCATGGTTCGTCTACCCCTCCGATTTCCCCCGCTTCATTCTTCCCCTCCCGCTACCTTCTTCTTCTTCTTCTTCTTTTTTTTTCTTAACATATATTGCATTATTTGTTTCAGAGGTACAGATCTGAGATTCAACAGTCTTGCACAATTCACAGCGCTTACCAGAGCACATACCCTCCCCAGTGTCTATCACCCAGTCACCCCATCCCTCCCACCCCACCCCCCACTCCAGCAACCCTCAGTTTGTTTCCTGCAATTAAGAATTCCTCATATCAGTGAGATCATATGATACATATCTTTCTCTGTTTGACTTATTTCACTCAACATGATACCCTCCAGTTCCATCCACGTCGTTGCAAATGGCAAGATCTCATTCCTTTTGATGGCTGCATAATATTCCATTGTATATATATACCACTTCTTCTTTATCCATTCATCTGTCGATGGACATCTTGGCTCTTTCCACAGTTTGGCTATTGTGGACATTGCTGCTATAAACATCGGGGTGCACATACCCCTTCGGATCCCTACTTTTGTATCTTTGGGATAAATACCCAGTAGTGCAATTGCTGGATCATATGGTAGCTCTATTTTCAACTTTTTGAGGAACCTCCATACAGTTTTCCAGAGTGGCTGCACCAGCTTGCATTCCCACCAACAGTGTAGGAGGGTTCCCCTTTCTCCACATCCCCGCCAACATCTGTCGTTTCCTGACTTGTTAATTTTAGCCATTCTGACTGGTGTGAGGTGGTATCTCATTGAGGTTTTGATTTGGATTTCCCTGATGCCGACCAATGTTGAGCACTTTTTCATGTGTCTGTTGGCCATTTGGATGTCTTCTTTGGAAAAATGTCTGTTCATGTCTTCTGCCCATTTCTTGATTGGATTCTTTGTTCTTTGGGTGTTGAGTTTGATGAGTTCTTTATAGATTTTGGATTCTAGCCCTTTATCTGATATGTCATTTGCAAATATCTTCTCCCATTCTGTCGGTTGTCTTTTGGTTTTGTTGACTGTTTCCTTTGCTTTGCAAAAGCTTTTTATCTTGATGAAGTCCCAATAGTTCATTTTTGCCCTTGCTTCCCTTGCCTTTGGCGATGTTTCTAGGAAGAAGTTGCTTCGGCTGAGGTCAAAGAGGTTGCTGCCTGTGTTCTCCTTTAGGATGTTGATGGACTCCTGTCTCACATTGAGGTCTTTCAACCATTTGGAGTCTATTTTTGTGTGTGGTGTAAGGAAATGGTCCAGTTTCATTCTTCTGCATGTGGCTATCCAATTTTCCCAACACCATTTGTTGAAGAGACTGTCTTTGTTCCATTGGACATTCTTTCCTGCTTTGTCAAAGATGAGTTGACCATAGAGTTGAGGGTCCATTTCTGGGCTCTCTATTCTGTTCCATTGATCTATGTGTCTGTTTTTGTGCCAGTACCATGCTGTCTTGATGATGACAGCTTTGTAATAGAGCTTGAAGTCCGGAATTGTGATGCCGCCAGCTTTGCTTTTCTTTTTCAACATTCCTCTGGCTATGCGGGGTCTTTTCTGGTTCCATACAAATTTTAGGATTATTTGTTCCATTTCTTTGAAAAAAGTGGATGGTATTTTGATGGGGATTGCTCTAGGTAGCATTGACATCTTCACAATATTTGTTCTTCCAATCCATGAGCATGGAACGTTTTTCCATTTCTTTGTGTCTTCCTCAATTTCTTTCATGAGTATTTTATAGTTTTCTGAGTACAGATCCTTTGTCTCTTTGGTTAGATTTATTCCTAGGTATCTTATGGTTTTGGGTGCAATTGTAAATGGGATCGACTCCTTAATTTCTCTTTCTCCTGTCTTGTTGGTGTACAGGAATGCCACTGACTTCTGCGCATTGATTTTGTATCCTGCCACTTTACTGAATTCCTGTATGAGTTCTAGCAGTTTTGGGGTGGAGTCTTTGGGGTTTTCCACATAAAGTATCATATCATCTGCAAAGAGTGAGAGTTTGACTTCTTCTTTGCCGATTTGGATGCCTTTGATTTCTTTTTGTTGTCTGATTGCTGTGGCTAGGACTTCCAATACTATGTTGAATAGCAGTGGTGATAGTGGACATCCCTGCCGCGTTCCTGACCTTAGGGGGAAAGCTCTCAGTTTTTCCCCATTGAGAATGATATTTGCGGTAGGTTTTTCATAGATGGCTTTTATGATATTGAGGTATGTACCTTCGATCCCTATACTCTGAAGAGTTTTGATCAAGAAAGGATGCTGTACTTTGTCAAATGCTTTTTCTGCATCTATTGAGAGGATCATATGATTCTTGTTCTTTCTTTTGTTAATGTATTCTATCACATTGATTGATTTGCGGATGTTGAACCAACCTTGCAGCCCAGGGATAAATCCCACTTGGTCATGGTGAATAATCCTTTTAATGTACTGTTGGATCCTATTGGCTAGTATTTTGGTGAGAATTTTTGCATCCATGTTCATCAGGGATATTGGTCTGTAATTCTCCTTTTTGATGGGTTCTTTGTCTGGTTTTGGGATCAAGGTAATGCTGGCCTCATAAAATGAGTTTGGAAGTTTTCCTTCCATTTCTATTTTTTGGAACAGTTTCAGAAGAATAGGTATTAATTCTTCTTTAAATGTTTGGTAGAATTCCCCTGGGAAGCCATCTGGCCCTGGGCTTTTGTTTGTTGGGAGATTTTTGATGACTGCTTCAATTTCCTTAGTGGTTATAGGTCTGTTCAGGTTTTCTATTTCATCCTGGTTCAGTTTTGGGAGTTGATACATCTCTAGGAATGCATCCATCTCTTCCAGGTTATCTAATTTGCTGGCATAGAGTTGCTCATAATATGTTCTTATAATTGTTTGTTTTTCTTTGGTGTTGGTTGTGATCTCTCCTCTTTCATTCATGATTTTGTTGATTTGGGTCATTTCTCTTCTCTTTTTGATAAGTCTGGCCAGGGGTTTATCAATCTTGTTAATTCTTTCAAAGAACCAGCTCCTAGTTTCGTTGATCTGTTCTACTATTCTTTTAGTTTCTATTTCATTGATTTCTGCTCTGATCTTTATTATTTCTCTTCTCCTGCTGGGTTTAGGCTTTATTTGCTGTTCTTTCTCCAGCTCCTTTAGGTGTAGGGTTAGGTTGTGTACTTGAGACCTTTCTTGTTTCTTGAGAAAGCCTTGTATTGCTATATACTTTCCTCTTAGGACTGCCTTTGCTGCATCCCAAAGATTTTGAATAGTTGTGTTTTCATTTTCATTGGTTTCCATGTATTTTTTTAATTCTTCTTTAATTTCCTGGTTGACCCATTCATTCTTTAGTAGGATGCTCTTTAGCGTCCATGTATTTGAGTTCTTTCCAACTTTCCTCTTGTGATTGAGTTCTAGTTTCAAAGCATATTGGTCTGAAAATAGGCAGGGAATGATCCCAATCTTTTGGTACCAGTTGAGACCTGATTTATGACCTAGGATGTGATCTATTCTGGAGAATGTTCCATGGGCACTAGAGAAGAATGTGTATTCCGTTTCTTTTGGGTGGAATGTTCTGAATATGTCTGTGAAGTCCATTTGGTCCAGTGTGTCATTTAAAGTCTTTATTTCCTTGTTGATCTTTTGCTTAGACGATCTGTCCATTTCAGAGAGGGGGGTGTTAAAGTCCCCCACTATTATTGTATTATTGTCGATGTGTTTCTTTGCTTTTGTTATTAATTGCCTTATATAATTGGCTGCTCCCATGTTAGGAGCATAGATATTTACAATGGTTAGATCTTCTTGTTGGATAGATCCTTTAAGTAGGATATAATGTCCTTCCTCATTTCTTATTACAGTCTTTGGTTTAAAATCTAATTTGTCTGATATAAGGATTGCCACCCCAGCTTTCTTTTGGTGTCCATTAGCATAGTTAATGGTTTTCCACCCCCTCACTTTCAATCTGGGGGTGTCTTTAGTTCTAAAATGAATCTCTTGCAGACAGCATATCGATGGGTCTTGTTTTTTAATCCAGTCTGATAGCCTGTGTCTTTTGATTGGGGCATTTAGCCCATTTGCATTCAGGGTAACTATTGAAAGATAGGAATTTAGTGCCATTGTATTGCCTGTAAGGTGACTGTTACCGTATATTGTCTGTGTTCCTTCTGGTCTATGTTGCTTTTAGGCTCTCTCTTTGCTTAGAGGACCCCTTTCAAGATTTCCTGTAGGGCTGGTTTTGTGTTTGCAAATTCCTTTAGTTTTTGTTTGTCCTGGAAGCTTTTTATCTCTCCTTCAATTTTCAATGACAGCCTAGCTGGATATAGTATTCTTGACTGCATATTTTTCTCATTTAGTGCTCTGAATATATCCTGCCAGTCCTTTCTGGCCTGCCAGGTCTCTGTGGATAGGTCTGTTGCCAATCTAATGTTTCTACCCTTGTAGGTTACATATCTCTTCTCCCGAGCTGCTTTCAGGATTTTCTCTTTGTCTATGAGACTCGTAAGTTTTACTATTAGATGTCAGGGTGTTGACCTATTTTTATTGATTTTGAGAGGGGTTCTCTGTGCTTCCTGGATTTTCATGCCTGTTTCCTTCCCCAAATTAGGGAAGTTCTCTGCTATAATTTGCTCCATTATACCTTCTGCCCCTCTCTCTCTTTCTTCTTCTTCTGGGATCCCAATTATTCTAATGTTGTTTCGTCTTATGGTATCGCTTATCTCTCAAATTCTGCCCTCGTGATCCAGTAGTTGTTTATCTCTCTTTTTCTCAGCTTCTTTATTTTCCATCATTTCATCTTCTATGTTACTGATTCTCTGTTCTGCCTCATTTATTCTAGCAGTTAGCGCCCCCATTTTTGATTGCACCTCATTAATGGCCTTTTTGATTTCTACTTGGTTGGATTTTAGTTCTTTTACTTCTCCAGAAAGGTTTTCTCTAATAACTTCCATGCTTTTTTCAAGTCCAGCTAATATCTTTAAAGTGATGATTCTGAACTCTAGATCTGATATCCTACTAATGTCCGTATTGAGTAGGTCCCTGGCAGTCGGTACTACCTCTTGTTCTTTTTGTTGAGGTGATTTTTTCCGTCTTGTCATTTTGTGCAGAGGAGAATAGATTAATGAGAGAACAAAATGCTAGCAGAGTAACAACGTCCCCAGAAAATATACTCTAAACAAATCAGAAAAGACCTGAAGCAGTGGGAAAAGAAAGGGAAAGAGAGAAAAAAGAGAATGAAAAAAAAAAAGAAAAAGAAAAAGATAAAAACAAAAACAAACAAAACAAAACAACAACAACAACAAAAAAACAGAATGTGATCAAATATGATCAGGCTGGTATATAGATCAGTGCCACACACTAGTTTTGGGGTGTATTTTGGTCTTGTAGAAGAAAGTGCCTCCCAAAATTTTAAAGAAAGAAAAACTTATATATGTACAAAAATAAGGGTTGATATGATGAAGGGATGGAATATGACTGTAAAGATGGAAATTATAAAAAATTTTATAAAAGGAATTGATAAGAAGTTGTTTGAAAAAAGAAAGAAGAGGATTTAAAAAAAGAAAAAAGAAAAAAAAAGGGAGAGGATGTGATCAGGCAGGGGAATAGAAAACACTCTATACTAGAGATTTAGGGTATATTTTAATCTGTTAGAAGAAACTATCTCAAAATTTTAAAGAGAGAACAACTTATATATATAAGCCAAAAATACGGGTAACTACTATGAAGGGATAGAATATGACTCTAAAATGAAAAATAAAAAATGTTTTTTTTTAAAAAGGGGATTGATAAGATGTTGGTTGAAAAAGGGAAAAAGAAAAATTCAAAAAAAATAAAAAGACAAAAAAGACAGTTAAAAAAATTAACTTTAAAAGACTAAAGAATCATGGTAAAAAAGCCGTGAATTCTATGTGCAGTAGTCCCCTAGCGCTGGAGTTCTGCCGTTCTCATTGATCAGTATACTTGGTCTTGGCTGGCTGTTCTCGCTGATCTTCTGGGGAGGGGCCTGTTGCCGTGGTTTCCAAATGTCTCTGCCGGAGGCGGAATTGCCCCGCCCTTGCCCCCTCCCGCCTAAGTCATCTGCTCGGGTTTGCTCTCCGGGGCTTTTTTCCCCTGCGAGCTTTCCGTACAGCTTTGGAGGCGGAGAGTGAAAATGGCGGCCTCCCAATCTCCGCCCGGAGGAGCCGAGAACTCGGGCCCCGCTCCTCAGTGCGCCCCAGAGAAAAGCAGTCAGTCACTCCCGTCTCCCCGGTCTCCGGCCGCACTCCGTGCTCACCCGGCCTGCGACCCCGCGCCTCTATCTCTGGCACCCGACCCTGGGTGGAGTCTCCAAACCCAGCAGATCCCTGCGGTGCACTCCCGCGTGGCTCCTCCCAGGGAAGGAAGGTGAGTCTCCCCGGATCTGCCGCTTGTTGGGTCCCTGCTGGAGGAGCAGGGGCCCGACTGTGCCGTGGATCACGGTTTATCGCAACCCCGAGCTGAGAGCCCGCGCTGGGCTCCGCCTCTGCAGCCGGCTTCCCCGCTCCATTACGTGGGAGCTCTGCCGCACTCAGGCACCCCCGGTCTTTCTGTGATCCCGAGGGTCCCGAGACCACACTGTCCCGGAGGGTTCCACCCCCCGCTTAGCCACCAGAGTGACGTCCCTCGGCGGAGCAGACTTTTAAAAGTTCCGATTTTGTGCTCCGCGGCTCTATCACTTGCCAGAAGCGGCCCACGGAGGCCCCCTCCCCCACCGTCTACCCTCCTGAATATCGCCTCGGATTCACTTCTCTGCACGTCCTACCCTCCAGAAAGTGGTCGCTTTTCTGTTCAGAGAGTTGTTGCTATTCCTTTCTTCGATCTCCTGTTGAGTTTGTGGGTGTTCAGAATGGTTTGATCCCTATCCAGCTGAATTCCTGAGAGGAGACGAAATCCAGGTCTCCTACTCCTCCACCATCTTGCTCCGCCCCTCTGTGTTGATTTTTATGCTGACTTAGTAAGTGGTCTGCTGGAAGTATGAGAATCAGTAAATTACTTAAAAAGTGCACAAAATTGGGGTGCCTGGGTGGCTCAGTTAGTTAAGGATGTGCCTTTGGCTCAGGTCCCGGGTTCGAGTCCTGCATCGGACTTCCTCCTCAGCAGGAAGCCTGCTTCTCCCTCGCCCTCTGCCACTTTCCTTATTTGTGCTCTCTTTCTCTGTGTTAAATAAATAAATAAAATCTTTAAAAAAAAAGTGCACAAAATCATGTGCCTGATGGCATTGGTGTTCTAAGATGAGCCCGCTTTAAAACGCTCTTGAAAAGGGCCGTGGAAACTATACGTAGGGTCACAGTGCCTTCATTGCGTATCTGACACAGCTTCCTCTTTACACGGTCATCTCTCAGGTAACATATCTTTTATAGCAATTTTAGTGTGATGTGACAGAATTCAAAAATGTTAGGGGACACTTCATCAGAGAAAAATGCTTTCACTTTTGCTGTAGGGCTCTGAGTCTTCAGTGAATTTATCTGAAAACAAAACAAAACAAAACAAAACAAAACAAAACAAAACAAGGTCAGGTAGATGTTGCAAAGAGTTTGGCTACTGTCTGGTCATTCTGGAAAGAACAGGCAGGCAGATAATCTACAGGATAACAGCATAGAGCCCAGCATAGAGCCCATCTGGCGTGTGGTCTGCACACCACAGGCCCTATGATCTCAGTCACAGCAGGAGCATCCTACACAGGGTAACTACATGGGCACCTGCAAAGACTGACTCGAAGGGAAATTTACTAGAGAATAGAAGAAGAGAGAAAACGTCCACACTCTCCATCTAGATTGCTTTTAGCATTACTTTTAAACCATTTAACTAAATTATTAAACCTATGTTCAATATGCAGTGTGAGCATCCTCCTTGAAATTTATCAGGACAGTTACAGGACTTCATGAAACCCCACGATCAACCAGGGCTACTGATGTATTGGTGGTTAGTGTAGATTCTGTCCCCAGAAGATGCTGAAATGAGTCAGAAAAAAAAAAAAAATAACTTTAAGACTATTCCCTCCAAACTGAAAATTCATTCCAGTTCTCTCACACTTCCCAAACTATGCCCAGCCATGTTGTGAGCTATGTTTCATCCAAAATTCTATATTAAGATTATGTAACATTATAGAGATACTCCAAAGAATGTGAACACCATAGAGATACTCAAATACAATTATAAATCTCATTCTTATTTGAAGCCTGGGGAAGCCATTAGAGAAATTTAATTGGAAAACTAAATTCCCGTGTAAGTTAAAATCCAAAGACACTAAAGTCCAAAGGAATTAGAACTCAAAAAAATCAATTATTGAACCCCTTTAAATCCAAAGAAAATAGAATGTTCCCTATTTTTCATCCTGCTTAGCATGAGCCACAGGGAATGCCAGAGCCTGGCTGTAATGCTTTCAGCACAGTCTGGGCATCTGTTTTCCCCAGGGCTGGTGTGGTTCTCCCACGATTTCAGAATCTCAATTAGATCAATACCAGGTCTGATGTGCCTCTCTTTTAGAGAGTCCGAAGATTATCGTGGTCTGTATTCCTAGCTAATACATTTTGTAAAGAAGCTTATTTCTAGAATGCAGACAAAGTTATTATTCCACTCAGAATCATATTTGTAGATCCTAGGACTCAGGTTTGGCAAAGACCAAAACAGAAACTCAATGTTATCTGAAGAAATGAAGATAGAGCATAAAAATAAGCCTTGTTTCATCTGCCCTAAGATGCCAGTTAATTAATGCCAGTTGCCCATACCTTTGACCTTCGAAAATAATTTTAACCAGAAGAAAACTGTGATCAAGAGGTTAAGTATGTATGGCACAGTACTTACCATATCTGGGAGAAAAGTAAACTCTGATGAACACTCCCTCCTTTCTCGGTTAAGGACCGGGGAGACATGATCACCTTCTCTTGAAGTTTGGAAATATACAGTAAAATGGCTTGAGCAAGTATTAATCTGCATAGTTTTCTTTCTCATCCAGCATATGAAACATCTTTTAATTTTCTGTTAACCGAAGTTCCCTTAAAATCAGAGCCAATGGAAAGGCTTGTGTGCTAACATTTAGTGGTGAGGACATCCCCAGGGACTGAGAAGTAAAGAATAAGGTGGAGAGAAGGAGAACGCTGGAGAGCCATAGATGCAGTGTTCTAGCAAGCCGGTCATCACACTTCATAACAAGCTAGTTATCTGGTCTCACAGGACATCTTTAGGGAAACCGTATGAAGGTACTCTATCTGCAAATCATCCATCCATGGGAAAGAAGGGAGAAGTTATCTGAACTTATCCATCGACCTCCATTAGTCAGAACTCATCAAGAGACACGAACTGCCCCACTCTTCCAGGCTGTCTCGGTGTGTATGCGGAGCTGAATCTGGTGCCTCGGTGTGTAGTGTATCGTGTAACGTGACATATTATTGATGCAGGTGCATGAACATCAGAGAAAAAGAGCGCTAACCGGTGGCTGTGCCCACGGCAGCGGCAACTTGGCCCACGACCAGGAAACAGCTAGGTTGCTGTTTGAGTCATCCAGTCAGAAACCAAATCAAGTAGGCATATCTGGAGTAAGGAATAGAACCGAATCCGGTACCTTTCCGTTTCCTTGGAGCCTTCTGTGTCCTTGGAGCCTTCTGTGTCCAGCCCACCAGTGTTGCGATGAATGTGTAGTATTTTTAGTGACAAAGCCTCCGGCGGTTCTTGTGGACTAACATTTACAGAACCTGGCCACAGGAGGCTCGTTATACCGCCTAGTTACTGTAAAATTGTTCAGACCCATGAAACTACTCCCGAGGGAACGTTTTACTCCTATTTATGTTCCAACATCACTCTCAGAAGATTCCCAACTTTAACCTACTGCTAACGCTTCAGAGTTTGCACTAAGTACACAGCGCGGACCATAGATCAGCCATGAGTTCTTCAGGTCTCTCTCATCCCTCATATTTTGAGTGTTTTAGATCTTGAGTGTCATTTCTAGCTGATTTTTTAATTCAATGATGAAAGATAACTTCTATTGTTTTCTTTTCCTACTCTTTCTCTTCTCCTTTTAGAAAAGCCATTGGTAACCTGTTTATAAAGTTGATCTTTTTCCTTTTCTACCATGTAAAAAAAAAAAAAAAGCTGTTTCCTGGCTCTAAATGCCTTGCTCCTTTACCATCATGCTTCTATTCCAGATTTTGTTTTAAGATTTTAAACTCAGTATATTCTGAGTCTGCCAAATGCATCCATTGTTCAAGCAAATCTTGTGTACTTTCACTTCCTTGGGTTGGATAGTCCTGCCCAGGAAATATTGTCATCTAACCATAGCATGGACTAACTCTATCATCAGCTCATTTGCCTTCCTGTCATATGCTTCATTTTTGTTATGCTTTCTTTTAGGATCTCAAGTCTACAGGTTGCTCATACATGTTCTCCTTGCAAGGCAGAGAAAATTCCTGGATAGCCAACTAAATGTAACCTCATTACCTAAAATTATTTTATTACTTTTCAAATCTCAGCCATGTGGATTAATTTCATGAATTCAAGCTTGGTTCTTCTACCATTTCCTCTTTAGCCTTGAATGCAAAATGAAATTTCAAGCATCAAACCTAAGTCTGACAATAATAATTTAAAATCAGAACCTCTTTAGTATTATGCAGCATGCTTGGAATACAGCTGCCTTCCAGTCTAAGTCATTCCCTGTACACAAGGCTGAAAAGCACAATACAAATGACAAATAACTTGTTCTGCTCTTTAAAGTCTAAAGGTAGGTATATGGCAAGATACCCTTTTCCATACAACTAAACTTTTCCTTGAGTTAAGTCTGATGACTCAGACCTTTGCAGCCCCCTGGTGGCATCTACTCAGACACCCCTGTCTTCACACATGCACTGAGGGGCTGCAAGTCACAAACTGCACTCAGGGCCAGGATTCACCAAGATTGCCCCTTTACTGAGCCTATGAGGCTTTTGAGTGTGCTCTGGAATTTTCTGCCTGCATAGAATGCATTTTGGTTTCAGAGATGCATGTGGCTTCTATTTTGATTAATTCCAGGATGCCCAGTACCTTGTCAAGGTCAGTGCACCTTTGCTTAAGACCTGGTGTTTGCAGGCATGTCTTTATATCTCTTTTAGAAATTGCCTGTGGACAAGTCCTTCATAAGCTGCAATGTCCAGCCAAGGTAGAAAAATAATCACAAGTGCTTGATTTAAGGCCATTGGCAACCTAAAATTCATTTACATAACCTAACCTAAGCCTCTACAAAAACAAAAATACCTCTTGTTTACTAATGTGTGAAGTAAAACCATGTGTGAGGTAAAACCGTGTGCCATGATCCCAAGTTGTAAAACCAAAACCATGGAGAGTGGAGAATAATAATAATAATAATAATAATAATAATAATAATAATAATAAAAAACAGAAAAAACAACAAATAAAAACAAACACAAAAAAGAAGTAAACAGAACAAGCCCAGTTTTTTCTTCCTAAATTCAACTCTCACATCATTCCTGCCTTCTCTTAAGGATGAATGTAAGAGAACAGAAAGAAACCAGGAGCCGTGTGTGTTATAGTAATGGAGTTGCTCTATATGGAAGGGAAACTTCAGGAGAGGAAGAAGATTCTTCCACTTCTTCTCCACTCCCTGGTCACTGTCCAAATCTCACTGTCACAACACTGTCATTCTCCAAATCTCAGGGGAACAAATTCACTACTGAAATGGTCACTGAATGTTTGACATATGATAGACACTTGTGAAGCTATTCTGAGAGGTTATGTTTTACTGAATAAAATTCGTAATACTATAATATTCAAAAACTCTAATAACATATAATACCATATGGAGGAAGGTGGTGAAAAACATGATTCCCCTCCCATTCTGGGAAAAGGTCTATAAGCTTCCAATTTAATATTATTAATTGCTCAGATATTTGATATTCACTTGAAATGCATTTGGTATATCTAAGTTTCTTCCCATATAATTTAACTAAAAGATAAGATAAACCTTTCTATGAGATTTTCAAGCTTTGTTAAATCGGGATTTTCCTATCAAAACTCAGAAAAGTTGAATTAAAATTCATATGCTTAGGATTGTTTCCTTTTAGGAAATACTATGCTACAAATTTTCTTAATTGAAGAAATAATTGGAATGTTTTGAACTATGATTTAAATGGAATTTGGGTCACAGTATTTCATTTTAACTCTGATTTTCTGTTTTCACTAATAATCTATGTTCACTTGAAGAATTTTTATATCCTGAGAAGGATATCTGAGATCACATTAAAGTAAGGGAATCAAGGGTTGATAATTTGAAGAGTTGAACTAATGCTATTAAAATTCAGTACTTATACTTCTGGAATATCATCAAGATTTCTGTGGGTAGCATGTTCCTCAGGATAAATCACATTTTTCCTTTGCCCTAAACTGAAAGGTGATATTGAAGTTTATGTCTCACTTCAGTCTGCTGCCTTCCAGAGATAGCCCCACGGAGGGTTGATGTACGTTGTATATCAATATTTGATGTGTGTTGGATAGTGCTTTTCTGGCTATTACCCTTTGAACACAGTGCGTCACATAGGGATTTAGAATCTATATACTTATTGAACATCAACCTAAGTGCAAAGTACTCACTGAAGCATGCCAAAGACACAAACTCATGAAATATTTTACCTGTCCTTTAGAAGCTTGTGGGGAGCTTATTCCACAAATTCAAGTCAGATCTTTCAGTATATAACCTATTGTAACCCTGGGGATGAAAATCTTAATGATTTGATGATAAAAAGAACAACAGCTCAGCACAAAAGTGGCACTGAATATCTGCTTTGAGAGTTCCCCTAACTCTGAACCCCGAAATTCCAGGCATCATTGTATCCTACTTTTCACGGCCATGCATACTTCCTGTAACACTATAGCCTGGTAAAAAGGCAGTGAAACAGATGTTTTCTTCCTTCTTGGGAGCAACTATAATCTGGTCTGGTGTTTTTGGCTTTTATTCTATATTACATTCCTCAAAATCTGATAAATTTATTTATTTTTTATTTTTTTTAAGATTTTATTTATTTATTTGAGAGAGAGAGAATGAGAAAGAGTGAGCACATGAGAAGGGGGAGGGTCAGAGGGAGAAGCAGACTCCCCGCTGAGCAGGGAGCACGATGCGGGACTCCATCCCGGGACTCCAGGATCATGACCTGAGCCGAAGGCAGTCGCTTAACCAACTGAGCCACCCAGGTGCCCCAAATCTGATAAATTTAAATGGAACTATACCATATGGCCCAGCAATACAACTCCTAGGTATATATCCAAGAGAAATAAAAACACACATCCAGACAAAACTTGTACACAAATGTTCCTAGCAGCTTTATTATTAATAGCAAAAAATTTGAAACAATCCAGTTGCTCACCAACTGATAAACAGATAAACAAATTTGGTATCATGCAATGGAATATTATTCTGTAATAAAAAAGGAAAGAAGTACTGATATATGCTACAACATGGATGCATGAACCTTGAAAACGGTGTATGATATGAAAAAAGCCAGACATAAAAGGCCATCCTTCATCTGATTGCATGTATATGGAATGTCCAGAGTTGGAAAATGTATAAAGACAGAAGGGTATTAACAGTTGACTAGGGAGAAGGAAGGGAAAAGATGTAGATCGACTGCTGATGGGTTTGGGGTTTCTTTTCAAGGTGATGAAAATGTTCTAGATTGTAGGGATGGCTGTACAACCCTGTGAATATATTAAAAGACATTGAATTGTGTACTTCAGATGGGTGAGCTGTATTCTGTGTGAATTATTTCTCATATGCTCCTCCATCATTTTTTCTCTTTAGCATGATAATCATTATTATACAGGACTATACTTCTTATTTAACTTCTCCATGATCTTTAGCATTAATGCATCACCATCTTTGGGTGCTTTGACATATTTATAATTTTATAGGCATATAAATGCCTTAGAAAATGGGGAAACAGGTGTGAGATACACTGCAAGATACAACTTTGTTATTTTGAAATAGTGTTGTCTGCTAAACTCCTAAGTTTGGTGTGTTGAACTTTATAAAAAGTGAATTAACCTACAAGTAGGAACAAAGCATCAAGAAATTGTTCAGAATCACCACTTATGTTTATATTCTGTACTAGTAAAGATATAGGAAAGTTGTCAAAACGTGTAACAGGTTCTATTTCTTAAAACAAAACAAAACAAAACAAAACAAAACAAAACAAAACAAATACCAAGAAAATTTGCTTAAAATTGCACGTCAAAAACCCAAATCCAACAAATCCAACAAAGCATGCTACTTTTCATCTTTACACACTGAATTTGTAGAAAACTGGTCAAGAAATGCATTAAGTTGAATGATTATTTCTATGGTGTCCATAGGAAGAAACAAAATACTAAACGATATTGAAATCTTTATATAGCCACAGAATAATGTAGGAATAAAAAAATAATTCTTGTTTTCTGTGCATAGCAGTTTTATTATTTTTATGCCCCCTATTAGCTTCAAGTATATGAGTTAATGCTTTTAAATATTATTAATTATATATTAAGATGAATTATTTTCTCTTATATCATCTACTGGCAATTTAAAGGGCAATCAGAGCTCACATATAACTTTGAAATATGAATCTAAGGAGTGCTTTTTGGGGTGGTATATTTTATAACTGTAGCCTTCTGCATTATGCAAGTTCCTACTGAAACAATTATTGTAGTCATTTTGTGCTCTTGCCTTTTCATACAACTGCTGCATTTCATTAACAGTTAAAGTCATATTCTGGTTCATTCCAACTATATTCCTTTGCCCCTACTCCAGATCCTAGCATGCTATTAATAGTGCCCGCTCGGGTTAGCGTTTACATCCGACTTGAGAGGAGATATTACAGTGAAGTGCAAATTAAAGCCTGCTAAAATACTGCTGCCAACAATTATATTGGGGCACCAGCACATTTTTCATTTATTTCAATGGGTCACATTAACAAGGCTGCATGCCACATTATCATAAAAGCTGGACCAGGTTGTCGGTTCTGATTATTGTCACAGGAATGGCATTCTAAGAAGGCTTTGCTAAAAGAGAACACATCTATTGCTAACTAGTAGTTTAAATGTATATAATTATTGGACAGTTTTTGTAGAATGTTAGAAGGTTCTGTCAATCAAAGGTCATTTTTATTTTCCTCCTTTTATTTAGTTTTTTCTTTTCCATCTAATTTCTCTACACAATTAAATCCCTTTATGTAAGCTAAATAAATGGAAGAGAAAAAGTCTTTTATTTCAATAGCTTCCTGAATAACTGAGCCCATTTAATTTAAAATACTACAATGCAAATTAGTATCCTAGAGGAAGATTGTGTAAATCAAGCCCAAGTTTAGGCAATTTATCCTCCATATTAAATGTTAAAAAAAAAAAAAAAAAAAAAGAAAAGAAAAGAAAAAAGAATGACCTAAAGTCATTCAAGCTGCAAGAAATTAGAACCCAACACTTTTTTTTTTTTAAGATTTTATTTATTTATTTGACAGAGAGAGAGAGATTACAAGTAGGCAGACAGGCAGGCAGAGGGAGAGGGAGAAGCAGGCTCCCTGCTGAGCATGGAGCCCAATGCGGGCTCCATCCCAGGACGCTGGGATCATGACCTGAGCCAAAAGCAGACGCTTAATGGACTGAGCCACCCAGGCACCCCAACACTTTGTTTTTACCTAGTTCATTGTCTTTTGGGTAAAGATATCTACCTGCTGGAACATTGATGGAAATTGTATTTAAAAACTCATTATTTGGGGTGCCTGGGTGGCTCAGTCGTTAAGCGTCTGCGGAGCAGGAAGCTTCTCCCTCTCCCACTCCCCCTGGTTCCCTCTCTCACTGTGTCTCTCTCTGTCAAAACAAAACAAAACAAAACCTCATTATTTATTCCTATATAATATGTGCAAGCATCATAGTGATTTTGTCATTGTTTCTACAGAACAGGAAATTCAGATAAGATTTTTATGTTCCTGTCAGGAGAAGAGTGCATGAGTTATAAGCCATCTCTATATTAAAACAAAATTAAAGATGACTTTCCTATCAAATCGTCTTTAATCATATAACCATCTTTTACCAAATAGCACTCTTTCTTACCAAAACGAGTTGAACCTAAATATTCGAAACATGAAAAGATACTGTTGGAAAACGAGTAATGGATCTTAAAGTCAGATTTTTAACTTCTTTCACTGTGTCCAAGTCTTGTCATGGCGCTATGGTTCTTTGATCATTTAACCATTGCTGTTACTATGTAGAACACTTGTATATGCTTTATGTTATACCAATTTCTTTTTAATTTTGTAAAAATCAAGATGAAGACAGTTGGCAAGAGTTGTTATCCCATTCATGGTCATTATGTTAATCAAGACACTCTGAGTTTAAACTTCAGGATGTTCAACAATACACTTACAACAAATTTCTAATTATATATCATTTTCAAAATATATTTTAAATGAATACTTTATTATAGGATATTTTATATAAGTAAATAAATTTCAAGTTTACAATTTGATGTATACCACATCACTAAATAGAATATTACCAAAGCCCCCTAAGTTCCTCCTGTGCCCTCCTCTGTCCAGTCACTAGCAAGTTTAAAAGTTAATCATGACTATAAGTTCTAAAATTGAGTTGAATTATACCTGTTTTAACCATATCTAAGTGAAATAATCTAATTATTTTGTGCTCCACATTCTAACACATTTATAACACTTGTTGCCCAAAGCTGTGTTTTGTTCATTTTTGTTGCTACCTAGTATTACACTGTATGAACGTACCACGATGTACTTAACCCACTGTGCTGATGACCAGTATTTGGCTAATACAGAGCAGGGATTCAAACCCAATTTTGTCTGTCTTTTGAACCTGCACTATTTCTTCTACACTTTTATTTTTAAAAATATGTTGAATATTTTAAAATATTGTGTTATGGGCATTGCAGAGTTAACATAAGGAGAGATACATAGCTGTACTACAAAACGTACCAAACCACATTAAATGTTTTAGTGCTAATATTTTTCCCCCAAACCTAAACATTCCAAAAACTAGTGTTCTTATAGATGTTTATTGTACACTTTTCTATATTGTAATTTTTAAAAAGATTTTATTTATTTATCTGAGATAGAGAGAGAGATAGAGCAGGAGCACTAACGGGGGGTGGCGGAGAGGGAGGAGCAGGGAGCCCAAGGTGGGGCTAGATCCCAGGACCCTGGGATCACGACCTGAGGCAAAGGCAGATGCTTAACTGACTGAGCCACCCAAAAGCCCCTATATTGTAATTTTATTTGAAAAACACACTTTCTTGACTTTAAAATATCTTGGTATGTATAATGCTTATATATACTATGACTCTTTATAACCCCTGCATGTTAAGAACTTCAGAATGTTGAGTGGAAGAATTATCTCTTTCATTTTCTTCTTTGTAATAACTAATATGTTATCAACCACTGATGAGATTCATTGATTCATTGTGGGTCTGACAACAAGTTACAGATAAATGGGGATATCTCCTTAAATCTCTTGGTACCTAACCATCTGAAAATAAGATTCTGATTAGCTATGAGAAAGTCAAAATATTCCAAGGACTGACATGGTAACTAGCAGATAATATATGCATCTGTATTGTTAATTAAAAAAAAAATACTGATCCAATAATTTAAAGATTTTGGCAATCCCCTTCCAGAACTATGAGACTATTTTATTGTTTTTGCCACTGTGCATTATTTGAAAAAAAATCTACAACAAAAATATGAAATTGCAATATTGCAAATAGGCTCCATAGGAATGGAATAATTTTCAGAGTAGGAAATCCTACTTGAAAAACAACACGAGCATGGCAAAATAAAAGAAATTGTGTTGGCTTATTATTAAGCCACTCAGGGAAGTGAATAACACTGGGACTTAGGAAATATGATTTCTTTCTTGTTACCAAAAGAATATGACTTCTAATTCTTAAGTAGTCATTCTGCTGTAGAACCATAAGAAAATTGACTTTAATCATATTTTTTTACTTGTAAAATGATAACATATAACATTTCTTTATAAGAAACCCAGAAGACGTGTATAATCTAATATATTTGATATGATTGGATATTTGATATAAGTTATTCATTTATCTGGTTCTCATTTTTTAAGCACCACAATGCCTGGGTATTTACCAGCTTAACTTTCCAAATGAAGGTCAGAAAATTATTTTTAAAATTATGCTATTATTCTAATTTCTTCCATTTTCCCCTGAATTTATGGGAATTCTAGGTTACAAATTATGTTTAGAATAAACATTAATTATGATTAGAAGAAAACTTTTTTTTTTTTAAAGATTTTATTTATTTATATGACAGAGAGAGACAGCGATAACAGGAACACAAGCAGGGGGAGTGGGAGAGGGAGAAGCAGGCTTCCTGCTGAGCAGGGAGCCCGATGTGGGACTCGATCCCAGGACCCTGGGATCATGACCTGAGCCGAAGGCAGATGCTTAACGACTGAGCCACCCAGGCGCCCTAGAAGAAAACCTTTTAAAATATTTATTCAGGATATAAATGTTACCAATGGTAAAATTAAATGTGTCATAATAACTACAGGAATCTACCCCCCAAAATATAAATCATATGCAATTATAATTATAGCTTTATATTAGGACACTATAGCAAATCACTATCACAGTTTTTTTTTTGTATTATTCAAGAATAAAAGCTTATGTTAAATTTGATATATACAATGAAAACTGGTAATGCTTAATGTTTATATTTAGCTGCTACCAGTTAATTGAATGTGTGTGCTTGGGAGGAGGAATGTGTGTGTGCATACACACAATGTGAGACTAAAACATGAAAACAGTACAACTTGTAGAATTAAAATTTTGTAAATAGTAGCAGAAGAAGCAGTATACAAGGAAATAAGAGATTGGGTTTCTGGGTTTAAATCCTATCTTAGCCACTTACTAAAAGTCTTTCTTTAGGAGACTCTCTCTGCCTTGTGGAGGTATAAATAGTACCTATCCCACAGTGTCATATGGAGGGTTAAATGTGATAAAATGCATTACAAGGATTTAGAATTGTACCTGACACTTATTACCAATATCAGTGTTTCTTAACTTACCAAAACAGGTGAGGTGAAGGAATTGCAAGAGGAAAGAACTAATGTTTTTAGTATTCTCACCCCCAAATCCTTTGTTTTCTGTATTTCTCCCCCATCTCTTTCACTGGTGTTACAGACCTCTCAAACTGAAGTTTCTTGGGCTCCCACATCCATCTCAGTACTCTCCTCATTTAACTCTCGCTCAGGAAATCTTATTCAATCACATGATTTTATCTACCACTCATCTATTCTATAATGCACTAAATAATGCAGTAATACAGACAGGCAACTACCAAGAATACAGTAATACATAGGACATGACTCATTTAAGTTATGGTTTAGTAATAAAGACAGAAAGTCTTAAGTTATGGTTTAGTAATAAAGACAGAAAATAAACACATAAGCAGAGGGTTTTATAGAAACATTTAACATAAACATAAGGATGTAACCTAATCAGAGAATGGAATGCTTCTGTGTGGAATTTATATTTAAAGTTGTATAAAGGATATAGCCGGAATGTACTTGAATGTAATAAAAGCCATATATGACAAGCCCACAAATAACATCATACTTAACAGTAAAAATTGGAAAGCTTTTCTTCTAAGATCAGGGACAAGACAAGGATACCCACTCTTGCCATTTCTATTTAATATAGTACGGGAAGTCCTAGCCAGAACAATTAGGCAAAGAAAAGAAATAAAAGACATTGAAATCAGAAAGGAAGAAGTAAAACTGTCCTTGTTCACAGATAACATGATATTATATATAGAAAGCCCTAAAGACTCCACCAAAAAGCTATTAGAACTAATAAATGAGTCCAGTAAAACTGCTGGATACTAAAACCATACACAGACATCAGTTACATTTTTATATACTAACAACAAACTATCAGAAAGAGAAATTAAAGTAACAATCCTCTTTACAAAAGCATCTCATTCGATGTTAATCTCTTCTGGAAACACCCTGACAAAAACACCCAGAAATAATATTTAATCTGGGCATCTCATGGCCTGTCAAATTGGCACGTAAAGTTATCATGTCCGGTTTGCCCTTTGTCAACTTGCTTATGCCCGTATGCATTTTAACCCATACTTAATTTCTAAATAAAGACAGTAACAAAGTTGTAATTCCACCCACCAGGACAACTATCCTGCATACAACTGAAAAGCACTAATTCCTTCCGCAGGAGAGAAGTTAAAAATCATTGAGTGGTGTTTGCTCTTCTCTTTGATATCCTGTTACATTCTATGAAATAAAATTAATACATTTTATGTTATTTGGTAAGGGGATAAGAGAATAAAGAAAGCAAAGATAGATGATAGATAGATAGATAGATAGATAGATAGATAGATAGATAGATGATAGTTAGATAGACACATAAACATATTCATAGCAAAATGGGCAGGAAATACTCATGATAATTACAATACTTGTTTTTGTAATTGGTCAGATGATCACAGCTAGTATTTGTAACTACCTTCTTCCATTATTCATTCTGTGTTCCCTTTTCCTCCCTCAGTGGCGTGGCCCAGACTTTCATTCCCAAAGTATCTGGGCCATTGATAGTACTGCCTGGATTGGGCTGTTTGTTTGTTTGTTTGTTTTTTCCATTGACAGGGCATGATGATATTAAATGATGAATTAAGGCATCTCTTGTATTCCAGACATACTCTTCCTTCCAGAGTATCTACAGTCATTTTACCTTCCTGATTATTAAAATCCTCTTCTACTGAGGTCACCCTTTAATGAGTGTTCAAATGAGATACAAATATCTTCATATTTTTTGCCTATTTGCAGAAGTCCATCTATGTAACTCTGACCTAATTTTTTTTGTCACCAATTTTTTAATAATGATCCTCCCAAGTCTCTGATCGTCTAGTTAAACCATTAGCCATAGTCTACAAATCAGTCTATAATCAGTCTATAATCACATCTGATCTGGTGGGCGTGAATACTGGGAAGTATTAGGATTGTCTTATAGGAGGCTCTTATAAATGTAGGGTTAATCCCTTCCCCATTCATAGCTTGAATGACCAATAAAATTCTTAGGTCATTTATGTAGTGCTTGAGTTGGAAATTCAAATCCCAGAACTCATCCTTTTCTTTCACCACTTTGTCCAGTGACATTAGGAGCAACCAACCAATGTCACTATATTCATCAGTTTTCCAAAAAAAAAAAAAAAAAAAGTTAGAAAGTATCATACACTGAATATCCTAGCCCCACCCTTTTTTTTTTATAAGTAGTTGATTAGGAGTATCCTGTAAAATGTGTAGATATTTTGCTGCCCACTCCCATCGAAAAGGGCAGTCTACTTTACTAAGTCCACAAATTCAAATGCTAACCTCTGGTCTGGAAACACCTTCACAGACATTCTGAAAAATAATATGTAATCTGGCACCCCATGACTAGTCACATTGACACATAAAATTAACCATCACAAGAAGTTTATTTCAAATAGTGATATAGCCCATAAAAATAATTAACATAATGTGATTTAATTAAAAAAGGGAAAGAAAAAGGAGATGTGTGATGTGTTAAGAAAAGCGTTCTGGCAATGCCTACCTGACATGATAATATTTGGGTAGACTTAATTGATAAATACTTAGAAGAAGTTCATGCTATATGGAAAGGTGAAAGTAAAAACTCTGATGTAGGAATACATTTAGCATGTTCAAAAACAAAAGAAGACACATGTAATTAGATCATTGTGAATGAAGTGGAGGTTGGTATGAGGTCCAAGAAGATTAAGCTTGAGTTAGTACAGTAGTTTTCAGTGGCCTGATTTGAGAGAATTGTGGAAGCAGAGTCAGTAGGACTTAGTAATGAACTATTGTGATGGACGGGAGAAAATAAATGATGAATAATTTTTAGATTTCTGACTAGAGAATTTAAGTAGTCATTTCTATGGTGGGCAACATAGAAAGAGATGCAGGTTCAAAGAGAAGAACATAAGCTCAATTTCGGCTTTTGTGAAGTTGTGTTATATGCTATCCAGGTGAATAAACATATAGAGTAGGGAAATTTGATACATTGGTCTAGAGCTTATGGGAAAAATAGTAAGATTCATCCTATAAGATGAAGAACACAAAATGTGGAGTAGTTACTTAATTTGCCAAATGATGCATCTATTAAGTGGTAGAGAAAGGATAAAAAACAATTAGGTCTAATGCTACTCTTCTTGATTTTGCTACCTAGGTGTTTTCAGAAGACTTACTTCATCTTCATCTATTCAAGAATATTGTCATTTGCCAAATGGTCACAATAATACATGTACTACCTATATCAATAGGATTTATGGTGGAGTGCAGTAAAAAAATGGAGCAATATGTAAAAAAGCACCTTATATAAAGTGTTAAAAATAAAATATATAATTTGCATATATATCATGTAATTAAATAACACTTTTATTATTTTTGTAAAGATTTTACATTTATAATATATGCTATATGTAGATAATGATATTAAGTATATCATTCCTATGAATAATAATCATATTATTTATTCTGCCTTCATAATTTAATTCATTGTAAGTTAAATACTATTCTTTCCTCCCTACTTTACTGTCTGCTTGACTGCCTTGCTGTCTTCTTTCTTTCTTCCCATCCTTTCTTACTATCTTTTCCCTTCCTTTTTCTTCCTGTCTTCTCTTCTGTTATTTACTTAGCCTTCATTTACTTAGTACCAAATTTGCTAAGACAACATAACATAATTATTGAGAATCCAAATTTCAAAGCCAATCATCTGAGTGCAAATTCTGAATGGCTTTGGTCAATATGCCTTAGTTTCCCATTTCTTAAGAGACTGAAGGAGACTTCAGTGTATTATGCAGTTGACAGCTCACACAGATAAATATGCTCACTATCATACACTTCACGTACAATGAGGAAAATGAAAAATCATAGAAACTATGCAATGTGTCTAAGATCTAATGGCCACCGAATGACTGAGTTGTGATTCAAATTCATGAGTATGTGGCTCTTAACTGCTATTCAGCAATGCCTCATTTTCACAGTCCTTAGTACTTACTGTGTTCTCAGTTCTAGTCTGTATCTATGATGTTCTTCATCTATACAAGAGGGAATAACACCAATTGCCTTTCCAAGCATGTTGCTAAAAATAAAGGTGATAAGCTGACACACACTTATGAAATACTGGGGATTTTTCTATAATATTTTAACTGGATTGCAATCTTGCATTGTATCCAATACACTTAAGAACTTGCTGAGGAAGGCGCCTGGGTGGCTCAGTCATTAAGCGTCTGCCTTCAGCTCAGGTCATGATCCCAGGGTCCTGGGATCAAGCCCCACATTGGGCTTCCTGCTCAGCGGGAAGCCTGCTTCTCCTCCCACTCCCCCTGCTTGTGTTCCCTCTCTCGCTGTGTCTCTCTCTGTCAAATAAATAAATAAAATCTAAAACTAATGATGTACTGTGTGGTGGCTAATATAACATAATAAAATAAAAAAAGAAAAAAATGTTTAACAAACACACACACATAGAAAGAGAGAGCGAACTTGCTCAGGAGTTTCCCTCTTTAAAAAATGAGTGTGATAGAGATATAAAATACAGTATTCAGTTCCTGGCCTACAGTAGGTAGATAGTAACTAGTAGCTGCTAATTCTTATTTGTTTGTTATTGTGAAACTAAATCAAAATTATAAAATCTCTGGTCTGTTATCATTATTGTTTGACATTTTTTTGGAATCAAATTGTTGATCCACTTAGTTTAAGATACATAGTTTCTATGTTGATACACTTAGTTTAAGATACATAGTTTCTAATAGATCTGAATCAGTGGGATATCAAATTAAATTGTCTATATGCAATTGTATGCTACTTGTACTAACCTCTTTCCAACACTTACAATTTTGATACCTTGGGAAGCATTTCCAGGCATTCTCCCCCCCCACCTCTCTCTTTTTCTGTGTCTCTATTAAGTGTTCCCCTATTTTGTACAAAGGGCTGTAATTTCTATTATACATCTACTTCCACAACCCCTGTAAGACAGTTTATAATTATGACCTTCTTATAGAAAATAATAGCATGTATTTTAGTAACAACTTCTCAATCCTGATAGGACTAGAAAGGTCATTTTACAAAGGTGTTTTTGCACAATAATCCAAGAACACTACCCTAGCTTTCATATTTTATTTTGCAGAAGTTTACATTTAAAAAATGTAGTTAATATGGCATTTTTAGTGTTTTTAAGATTGTAAGTGGTACAATAAAAAAAAAAAAAAGGAAAATATTCAGTCTTCAATTTTAAAGCATGAACTACTGAACCTAAGGATACTTGTATCTATGTGCCCGGTGGGCATCAGCGTAAGCACATAGATTTTGGCTGATGCTGCCAGAAGTCAAACCTCTTGACATCTGTTCTCCTGATAGCCCCTAAGCAAAAGAACTTCAGATCCAATATATCAGATCAGCTTATCAGAATCAATTTCAGTCTTCAATCATTTAGTGTAGGCTGACCTTATGATGCCTGAGATATCCAGCAAAAACTGTTACTTGCATTAAAAAATCCAACCCATTTTATCTGGGAAATCAGAGCTGAATTTGACTTCTGAAACCTTTGCTAATTTTGACTAGACTAGAGGTGACTATAATGGTTTTCACATGAATTGCTTAGGCAAGAATGATGAGAAATGTGCTTTTTACATCATTATTTCATGTAGGCTATTAAATTTATAAAATTTATGGATTATACTTGAATTTTTCATTTCTAAAATTAACATGTAATTGAGGCATAAATGAAATTTGTTGGCTATCATGATATTAATTCAGCCACATTAAAGTGTTTTATCCAAATGATCATTTGTGCATACATAATGCATCGTAATTTTCCCAGAGGAGTGTAATTCTCTTCTTATTAGACTTTTTTAGACAATCTATTTGCTGATGAGTGCAAATATCTTAGTGGCACCATGAAGTGTTTACTATACATAGTTAATTAGAAAGAGATTTACTATACACAAAAGGAGATAATTTCAAAGTGAATTTGTTTTCTCATCAATATCAATTTACATGACCAGACTAAAGTTAATATTCTATTTTCAATGTTTAACTTTACTTTCAGGGGATTGCTTGTTGTTTATTTTTTTATTGGTATTTTAAATATCCAGGTATTTTGTAACTTTTGGTCTTTGTGGCACATTTATCTATATAGATAATATATATATATTTTTAAATATTTTATTTATTTATTTGACAGAGAGAGAGATAGCGAGAGCAGGAACACAAGCAGGGGGAGTGGGAGAGCGAGAAGCAGGCTTCCTGCCGAGCAGGGAGCCCGATGTGGGACTCGATCCCAGGACCCTGGGATCATGACCTGAGCCGAAGGCAGACGCTTAACGACTGAGCCACCCAGGCGCCCTAGATAATATATTTTTTATTAAAGCATATTTTTTATATTAAATAGCTAACTTCATGTTACTTTCAGAGTGGAAATAAAATGAATTAATGTCTTTATAAATAACCTTTATTAAAATGTGAACATATCTAAGGACTTGAAATGTAACAATAATTTGTTATTGACATTTTAGGTATTGGACATGCTTTTAATAGAACTCTCATTGTTATTTTGGTCAATATTATTTTTGTAGACTATAGAAAAATCACATATACTCTTTCTTATTAGGATATTTCATATTCTTATTTTTTTAGCACCATAATGAATCCAAAGATCTAGCCTCTGCCATCTCTGACATTATCCCAGACATTTCTGAAAACATCATTGTTTTAATTTAAGCAACATTTTCAGCCCATGTTGATTGTTTCCTTCCAGATCTTGAATAATTTAGTCTTGAGAGGAGGACTGATTCCTTTAATGAAGGTAGTATATGGTAACATAATCATCACAGGTGTATCATCCCAATTGGTTACTGGTTACTGGCAGGGCTGTACCCCAGGTAACTTAGGTTATTTCAGAGACTGAGCAGGAAAATTTCAAAGTCATGAGTTCTTGCCAATATTTTCGATCTAATTATAGCCTCATTTATTTTCTTGTGTTGCTCTGTAAAGCTTTTTCTCAAGCATTTCACATTTGGCTTTGCATCTAAGCTGTCAGGTGATATTTTATTCTCATTCCTATGTTTTCAATGTTTTTAATTTTTTCCCTAAAATTAAGATAGCCCAAAGAAGTAGAATATTTTAAAATAGCTTTTACATGTAGGTGATTTTTTTTAATGCCTATTTTGGATTATATAACCTTTTGGAAGTTTCATCTAGTTGTATGACTTTGTGGTAATAAACTTATACACCAGAGTAGAGGTCACAAAATCCTGTGACTCACAGAATATTGTACTTAAAAAACAGTATAATTCACAAAGAATTGGAGATAATTTACCTAGTGAAAAAAACCCACAATTATGAGTAAAGCCAGAATTAGAATTCAAAAAGCCATAGATTACCCACTACCTTATCCAAATAATTGGGAATATTTTTAGAGTTGTATGCTAAAAAGTAAATTTTCTACAAAATAAAGTAACATAACATTTATATTGAAATAGAACTACAAAGCAGAAGCAATATAAGAATAAATTTAGAATTTAATATTTTATTATAGATATTTCATCTTAATAAATTAGACTTATAATTTATTTAATAACATACTAAAATTGTTTATTTCACTTGTACTGGTAAAATTTGAATTTGCAAACTTATTTTCTAACATGCCACTTTTTTTGAATAATATTATTCAATAGCACATTGGTTCAGGGTTAATCACTTGAACAATTGACAAATCATTTTTTACATCTTTATATTCCTCTGAAAAAATATTTTCTGTTTAATAAGGAAATACAACAGTACATATTTCTTTATGCAATTCATGTTGTATAGTAGGAGAAACCACGACCTAACTATTAAGGCCCTGTTTGCATGAACGAATCAATTGACTGAATTGACTGGTTATTCATCCAAAAACAATTCAATCAAATACTCTTTTAGCTACTTATATTGAACAGTTACTGTAAAGTAAATTGCAGCAGATACTTGTTAAAAATGGCAAAACTTATTTAAGACATTGCAATAGAGGTTAAGACCTTTGCAATAGGGGAGAGACATTGAACTCAACTCCCCTAAAGCAAAAGGTAGGAGGGTTGTAAAGGGTGGAGTGAGGTAATGGAGAAGTACCTGAGGATCTCCCTTCATAGGGAAGTTCGTCGATGGGATTAGGTCATCTGCCTTTGTTAATTGCTGCTTATCAAAGTTAGGCTCCTACCTTCCCCCAAAGAGTAGGAGCTAAGGGCACTAACGTTCTTGATAATTACATTTCAAAGAGCTCCCAGGTCCTTAAGAAAGACATTTCTGGACCACTTTCTTACAATACACAAAAATAAATTCAAAATGGATTAAAGACCTAAATGTGAGACAGGAAACTATTAAAATCCTAGAGAACATAAGCATTAACCTCTTTGACATTGTACTGGATATGTCTCCTGAGGCAAGGGAAACAAAAGCAAAAATAAACTATTGGGACTTTATCAAAATAAAAACTTCTGCACAGCAAAGGAAACAATCAACAAAACTAAAAGGCAACCTACTGAATGGGAGGAGATATTTGCAAATGACATATCTGATAAAGGGTTAGTATCTAAAATATATGAAGAACTTATAAAACTCAACACCCCAAAAACAAATAATCCAATTTAAAAACGGACAGAAGACATGACTTGATGTTTTTCTAAAGAGGACATACAGATGGCCAACAGACACATGAAAAGATGCTCAACATCACTCATCATCAGGGAAATACAAATCAAAACTGCAATGATATGTCAACTCAAACCTGTCAGAATGACTACAATCAAAAACACAAGAAACAACAGGTGTTGGGGAGGAGACAGAGAAAGCGGAACCCTCTTACACTGTTGGTGGGAATGCAAACTGGTGCAACACTCTAGAAAACAGTATGGAGTTTCCTCAAAAAGTTAAAAATAGAACTACACTATTATCCAGCAATTATACTACTAGGTATTTACCCAAAGAATACAAAAATACTAACATTTCACACACATACATGTATGTGCACACACATACAAATGCACACATGTGTTAAATGTAGAGACTTAAAAAACTTTACCATTTGCAGTAGGGTATATCTGACTTGCTTTCAATTGAAATATCCATTGCAAAGAACATATATACATATATATAGATGTATATATATATAATATAGGCATATATATATATATAAATTTTATTGGAGTGGTGATTTCACACTTTAAATATAATTGCCTACTAAAATGTGGTACATATTTTTAACTATAAAAATAAGATTCCCCTGTCATAACATCTATTCCAAGAGAATGATTTTTGCAAGGTTAAAAATATTTTCTAATTAGCAATAGATATTCTTCTTGAAGTACAGTTGGATTCCTTATTTATAATCAAATGTTCAAGACATGCAAAAGTATAGCCATTTAGTGCAATAATTGTAGAAAGCAAATAAAGTTGGCAGATTTATCAAACAATAATTTGAGCCAGTGTTTCCACAGTGGGGGAGAGTGCACACCAGGTGGTACACGAAAGGATGAATTTCCATGCCAGAAAAAAAAAAAAAAAAAAGATCCTGTAAGGCAAAGGCTATTGAATGGTTTTAAATATAATCATTTTTATATATCCAAAGGAATACATCAGCAGCTATGTGGAACATGGATGAAACAAAGGAAACAGACAAGGCAGGTGAGGCTTGTGAGAAATAGGAATTCCTAAGTTATGACAATAGCAGTGAAGTTTGACCAGAGTGGGAGTTACAGTCAAGGGTGAACATCTGGATGGGAGAGGACAGGAAGAGATGCTGCAGATGACAAAAGTGCCTGGATATTCACTGTACATTGTGAAGGTGAATCTTAGAAGAAGAGCACGTTCTGGAGAGAAAAATTATTTCACTGATGATCAACCTTAGTTTAAGGAGCCTATAGGCCACCCACAGATGTCAGATAATTCATGGCTAAAATGTGGCTTGGCCATATGCAGGAAGTATTACCTTGGGCAACTTATGTAATATATTTGAGTCTTAGTTCCCTTCCTGTATAATGGAGATTGTAATCACTAATTCATACAGTTGTTCTCAGGATTGAATTTGTTAGCAAAAGTTACCTTTTCCTAGGCACCAGCCTTTACCTCTCTGGAATTTTGGGGCCTTGGTTAGCAAATAATTGTTACTGGATTAACTGTTGTGTACTTCTATCTCGCTAATATAAAGGGGTTTTATATCCATGTAAGGTGACTGATGTTTAAGAGTACCAGGTGGTCTTTTTAGGAGAATAACAGATCTTAAGATTCTGATAGGTGATCTGAAGTGTGGTGTGGGTCTCCAGAGAGTTCTTTTGGCCAACTGAGAGAAGTAATGTGTTTTCATTAGACATCAAAGGGAACATAAATCCAAATGCCAAAAAGCTCACTACATGTTAACAGATACTTAGGGAACTGTCAATATATTGAGGGAAATATTTAAAGAATGCAAATTAATAATTCATTGACAACTTAGTGGTAGGTATCTTAACTTATATTTTTGATGTGATACAGTATTTTCTCCACAAAAGAACTGATTGCTCATTATTGTATTCTTAAGTGCTGACAAATTAGTAACTCTGGTCCATCTGTTCAAGGCTGATAAGACTAATCTTCCCTTTATGTACTAAGGGAGCATTTGTTCAGAGAAGATAGGTCACCAAAAGGAGAGAGGTGATACATAAAGTCATGACACGTTAATAGCAAGTCAAGTACAGGAGTTAGTGTTAGGCGGTCCGGTTTGGAATCCTGATTCCATTGCTTCACCACTATGTGAAATTGGGCAAGTCACTTTCTTTTTCACTTTTTTTATTGGTAAAACCACATAATTCCAAATTTATCTATAGATTGGTTATCAGTAACCCATGCTGTGCATGTAAAAGTATGTGCAATCTTATGCAGTTTCCTTGGTGTGTGATGTATAAAGTATCATTATTATTTTGTCATCATCACTTTTTAACTAGAATGAGAATTTGATTTCCCTCCCTAAACTTGCATCCCATCAGAGTAGCCCTCTTTTAATAACCTGTAATCTTAATGCACAAATCGCTAACATTTTGAGTCAATTATAAATTCCAAATAAAACAACTATCTTACCCCCCCACAAGTGCACACACACACACATTCACAAAAACTGAAAATCAGGTCAAAGTAAATTTAGTGTTAATTTTATTCACCACCACTCCAGCCTTACCTCAATCTACACAAAAAAACATTCCACTAAAGATATTCTTCATTTCAAAAGCCAAGTTTATTTAAAAAGTCTTTCTCTGGTGAGCCTGTAATAAAGTGTGACAAAGTCCTATAATCATACAGCTTTGAAGTTTTTGATTACCATACACACTGAAAGCGAATGGGTTATTGTTTCATTTAATTTTGAGTAGTTTATATTAAGATTAAAACTCATGCAAAGGTAAAATTTATTGTGTACTATTGAGAAAGACATGGATTTCCAGTTTTAAATCATATTCTATTTTTTCAAAGATTATGTACTTTCAAGTATTTTTTCCTTTTTTTTAAGTTGACTTGTTATTTAGTAATGAAGTTAAGTCATAAGTCTTTCTTTCTTTTTTTTGAAGCATAATCTACTAAGGGCCTGTGGAAATGAGTTCAGTTATATAATGGTATTATGATTTTTTTTTAATTTGTGCACTGACCATATCACTAAACTATTGAAAAAAATAATTATGACAAATTTTTAAAAATATTCATTTACATTGACATCCAAGCCATGGATGACCACTTGATATCAAAGGTAGAAAACAAAACATACACACCACAAACACCATTTGCAAGACACACTGAAAAATACCTGTACATGAATATCTAAAGGCCTCTCAAATTTATCCTATCCAAAGTAGAATACATCTTCTCTTGCTGTCTGTCTTTCCCTTCTCAATTAATGGCTACTCCTTCTTTCATGTGCTCAGTCAAATCTTGCAATCAACTTAGATTCTTCTCTTTTACTCAGTCACTTTCTTGGGAATTTTAGTCTTATATTCAAAACAGATTGTCGGGGCACCTGGGTGGCTCAATCCATTAAGTGTCTGCCTTCAGCTCATGATTTCAGGGTCCTGGGATTGAGCCCTGCATTGGGCTCACTGCTCAGCGGGGGGTCTGCTTCTCCCTCTCCCTCTGCCCTTCCCCCCTTTGTGTGTGCATGCGCACTCTCTCTCTCTGTCTCTATCTCAGTTGAATTAATAAAATCTTAAAAACAACAACAACAACAAAGACATATTCAAAGCTCTGAGTTGTCTCACCAATTTGTCGCAGCTGCTTTTGTCCAAGCCACAATTCTCTCTCCTAAGCTTACCCCAATTACTCTTCTTATGCCTGACCTTTCCTCCCTTCAAACTCTTCTCAATCTAGCAGTGGAGTGGCTTTATCTTAAAGCTCAGCCCACCCCCATGGCTCTCCACTTCGCCCTGCAAGAAGGCCAGATCTACTCCCAAGGTCCTGCAGGACGTGCCCCTGCCTCTTCTCTCTGACCTCAACCGTACTCTTTACATTCATGTTGCTCCTGCCACACCAACCCCCTTGGTTGGGGGGTTGAAAAAACTGAAACTTCCTATTCTGCCCACACTTCCTGTCTTCTACCCCTGCTTTTCTCTTCCTTCATGGTCTTATCACCTTCTAAAAAACTATCTATTTTGTTTGTTTAGCCTGTTTCTTGTTTGCCTCCTCACTAAAATGTGAGCTACCTGAGGGTAGGGATTCCATCCACTTGGTTCACTGTTGTACACCTTGTCTTTAGAATATTAATAATATATTGGATCTTTGATGAATATTTTTTAAATAGTTGATAATATGGAGGCTTGACTTGTATTTATTTTTTGCATTTTTTATTTTATATATATGTTTTTTAAAAGGTAGTATTATTTAATAATTCATTCACACTTAAAAGTGTTCAAAATTTAATTAACTTTATTGATCATGATTTTATAACACCATTTTTTGAAGGTGCATCAAAAGAACCTAAAAAATAAATGAAGCTGAGTTGCTTTGTTGTAAGAGTGTTTAGATAAAGAAGGTATTTTATATATAGTCTAATATATCTCTTTTGCCAAAAATGTAACTTATTTTATAGTTTTATTACAATATGAGGGTCACATGGAAACCACTTTAAGATTGTTTAAATAGTCTAATTTTCTGAAACGGAGTTGACTAAATAAGCACTCAGCATTACTAGTTTGAATAGAAGCCATTAGACTGTGTAACATGTAAATTTCATCTTGTTTTGTTTTGAGTATTTAAATTTTACTTTAATTTAAAATGATGGGGATAGATTCCCTAAAGTATTTTCTATATATCTAAGTCTATTCAGTATGATTTAGCAACAACTTTGAGGTATAATTAAGTTATGGGTGTTATATATATATATATATATATATATATATTCTTTTTTAATGACATGTATACAGCATTATTGTCTCATACAGAGTAATTTCACTGCCCTAAATTTCTTTGTGTTTTGCCTATTCACCCCTCTCTTCTTTCTATATCTATCTCTATATTTCTATCTACCCTTACATATATGTAAGAAATTAAAGTTTAATTATTTATTTGAGAGAGACAGAAATAGTGACAGAGAACATGAATGGGGAGGAGAGGGAGAAACAGGCTCCCCGCTAAGCAGGGAGCCTGACGTGGGGCTCGATCCCAGAGCCCTGGGATCATGGCCTGAGCCGAAGGCAGACACTTAACCGACTGAGCCAACCAGGCGCCCCTGAAATTTATTATTGTCACTTATTTTCATTCACAGAGCTGTTTAGCACCCTCTAATCACCACCAAAATCAAGATACTGAACAGATCCATTACCCAGTAATAATCTTTAATGCCTATCCTTCATAGTCAGATCATCCCCACAATCTCTTACCTTTTCCAGGGTAACATATGGAAGGAATCGTGCAATATATAACCTTTTGAGATTGTACTGACATCTTTACTATCTAATGCATTTAATATTTCAATAAAATAGCATTTGTTTTTTATTTTTCAGAGTACATATATATGTCTGTTTACAGTCAGCCATATTTCTTTAAGCTTTGGTTCCATAGCTATGCTTTGGCTGCTATTTGAAGCATGGTAAGTCTATGTTCATGAAGTGCAAAACACGCTATAATATTTTTAACAATATCTTGATTGAAATGTACTAGGATATTTTTCTCATTGAAACATTAAATACTTAAATCTACTTGAGTATTGTATTTCCAGAGCATATTGATTCCTTGGTTTACAATTGGCTGACATTTTCTATTCTCTTCCCAATTTACTCAGAGGGAGGAAGCTTTTCATGTGCTGGTTTGTCTATTTGAGAAGTCAATTGCAACCTTAGGCTTTCTTGCTTTGGATCTCCTGAGAAACATTATGAGACATGAGGCCTGTTTATTTCTTCCAAGCCTTTGTTGTACTGGGAGAGACTGCCCTTTTCCAGATGTCTGTTTTATTTCTCAAGTTGTGGAAATTGTTTAAAGGTTAGCAGAATCACAGATTCCAGTGGAATACACTTGGCATAGGGGGTATGAAGGTCATTGCTGCATTCCACAAAATGATTATAGTTTCCCATCAGACACTTTTCAATCTGATCCACTCGCTATCAGAAAAGTCAATATTTGCATTCTGTTGAATATGCATAACCACTAGTGTTTGAAGAAAGGGCTACTTGATATATGCACTTCTATGATTATCTTGTTTGCATTCACAAGAAATTATCTGAAAATCCTCTAATCATTCAAAGACTTGCTGTAAGGGGTTATTTCATTATTAGAATTAGTTCTGCTGCAACTTTAAGTGAAACCGACTTAGCATTTTATATTGCTTAATTTAAAATAAATCATGAGGAAAGGGAAAAATTTAAATAACTAAAAAATAACTTCTTTATTCATAAAATGTTGGATGTATATATGGAAAGAACTTTTCAAATTTTTCATATTTCTGATTTTTTAAATCTCAAATTTATGCATTGAAGTTCATTTTCCCTGGGGCGGGGTTTCATATTTTAATAAATCCAATTAACTTCTACTAAAATTATAACATGGCAGTTTTTTATTGATAAACAATTTTCCATGCTTTATTTTCTATAGAATTTTCTTCTTTTTAGAGATTTTAGCGTCTCTTTGAGAATTATTAACTCTCACTCTAATTCATTTACATATATTCTGGATTTTTGTTGTCATTGTTGTTTTATCCTATATCGGGACAAATAATTCATTTTCTGTTGTCAGTGATTCTGTTAGTTTAAACAGTGGGAATAGGTTTGCTTGCTTGGCTATCTTTGACTTCCCCATTCTAAGCTTCATATTTTGTGGTTTGTAATCTATAAAAACAAAGAAATCTTGTAATTACCTCATAACACCAAAATTTTCTACTTCCTCTAGATCCTATTTGCCTTTCCAATTTTGTGAAATCAAAGAAAATACTAACCTTTATCTGAAATGGGAAGCATATTTCAACTCTCCTAAGTTATCTGTTTTTCTTTTAGTAGTTTCTTTTAGTAGTCACTTATTTGCTCACTATAAAATTTGTAGAGCCCTTTGTATCTTCAGTTTGAAATTTCAAACATTAAATAACTGAGAAATAGGTTCTTTAGTTCTCTGAGACTCACTTTCTAAGTTTGTAAAATGATGAAGTTGGACTTGGTAAATACTAATTTTTATTATGGCATGGTAGTCTGGGTTTTATTGATCTCTCAGAGTCAAGTTAAAGGTGGCAAATCTCTTGCTTAGAGGACATTTTCATTGAAGGCATGCTCAGGTATGGAGTTTTTCACTGAGAATTCAAAGCTTTGCAAATTAGAATTTGTTGAAGCCATTGAGTAGGAATATTTCTCCAGATTCTGACTTCCTCTGTTACCCTTCCTAAGTGGCCTGGATTCTCTTTTTATGTAGTATTTAAGTTGTTACTTAAGGATGGGGGGATGGGTTAGCCTGGTGATGTGTATTAAAGAGGGCACGTACTGCATGGAGCACTGGGTGTTATACTCAAACAATGAATCATGGAACACTACATCAAAAACGAATGATGTAATGTATGGTGATTAACATAACATAATAAAATAAAAAAATAAAATAAAAAAATAAAAAAATAAAAAAAGAATTATAAACTTACTCTTATATTTAGGAAGTTTCTTCTCCTGCCCTTACTGTTCCAAAATATCTTCCTCACAGCTTCCTTAACTGTTTCTGAAAACCCACTAGAGGAGCTATGTTTATTGGGCTTACAGAAGTGCTTTAGTGAAGATGAGCAAATAAAAACAATCATCACCACCACCATCATCATCTGTGAGCTATTGCACAGAAAGATAAAAGTAATAAAAAAAGAAACTGGCTTATTTTTTTTAAAACAGGTTTTCTGTACATGAAGTTTAATGGATTAGCTTTGATACATCAAACTAGGTGTAGGGCAGGAGATAAATTGGGACATGAGTAGGAGATTCAGGGAGTGTGCACTTCCCTGGTATTACTGCTTCTAGGCTCCTTCCATCAATGTCAGTTTCACAACTTTCAATTTTCAAATATCATATTTTTAGGATTGAAATTCCAAGGCTTATGCTCAGTCTGTGGCAAGTTTCCCCAGACTTCAAGTGTTAATTAGATCTGTCAAATAACAAAAATTCAACTGAGTAAGTTTTAAAGATCTAATTGGCTTTAATGAACAAGTCATGAACCAGGCAGCATATCATCTAGCAAATAGAAAGGATCATCAAAGGGCTACAGAAAGGGAAAGGTGTTTAAAGGCAGAACAAGGAAGTCATAAACAACAACAACAAAAGGATTATTTTGGCCAAGGTCTCTTCCTTTGGGGGGACAATGGATCTTATTACGTGGATTATCTCACCATTCCTGGGGAAGGTTGAAACTGCAACTAGGATAAGTATTAAACCCTGGTTTGGTGACATGGTCTTATCACAGGTGACTGTTTGGGGCCTGTGGTTTATTTTTTCATAAATCTCATGCTTGTCTCCAGCAGTTATTTGAGCAAGAAGAGCTAAATACAGCCCAGAGCCATAAATGTCAACTGTGGTGCTTTGTACCCAGCCGTCTAGAGTCTTGGTCACATCATGTCATGCCTTCTACTTTTCAGAAACCTTTTGAGGTGAAAACTTTTACCTCCACTCTCCATTCAGTCATCTTAGTTCAAACTAAGTTTCAACAAAAATGTCCCTATATTTGAAGCAGTTGTGAAATTTCCCAATTATTAATTTTTGGAACTCATTTAATCTGTAAATTCATTCTTCTAATTTCTTTAATCATTCATTCTTTAAATAAATATTTATTTGATATTTACTACATACCATGATCTTTGGTAAACACTAAGATTACAATTATCATGGATCCCATTCCCTACCTCCAAAGACTTTATATTTAACAGCAAAGGTGTATAAAAATAGCAGTGTGATGTAATTACTTTAGGTACAAAAATCTAGGAGCTTGGAGGAGCATAGTCACATTTGTCAGTTAAAAACATGAAAAGCTTGGGGCACCTGGGAGGCTAAGTCAGTTAAGTGTCCTACTCTTGATTTTGGCTATGGTCATGATCTCAGGGTCATGGGCTCTGTGCCGAGCGTGGAGCCTGCTTAGGATTCTTTCTCCCAGTCTCTCTCTCTGCCCCTCCCCAATCTAAAAACAAACAAACAAACAGACAAAAAAATTAAAAGCTTTATAAAGAGGTGACAAATTATGATAGATACACATGGTAAGACTAGGTGGTGGAGGAAAGTAGTTTCATGGGAGACATGTCTCAAGGGAATGAATATTAAAATAATGTTTGTTTTATTTAAAAAATACATGTTCAAATTATTAAATATACATGGAATGCAGATATGTGAATAATAATATTTTACATGTAAATGTTATTAAATTACCCTTTCCTCAATAATTTTAATGCCATTCAACCTCAGAAAGCATAATATGCCATCAAAACCTATTATTAAGTGCTTACAGAATGGTATATAGATATTTAAAAGTATAGTGATATTCAAAATTAAATTTACCTATATAACCAAGATGTTTAGCTAGTCTTTATTTCAGTGAGGCTTTGAGTCAATTATATTTTTAAGAAAGTTATTTTATTCAAAAACATACATTCACTTATGTCAGCAACATAAAAATCACTCAGAAAACATGTTTGAGAGAGAGAGAAGAAAACTCTTTAGCTCTGTTACTAAAGATTTTGATTTTGTAGTTCTGAATGAAGCCAGGGAATCTGAATTTTTAAAAACTGTCCTGATCTTTTTGATGTATAGTGAAATTTGCAGAACCACTGCTATAAATAATAAACACACTACAAATATCTTCACCTTATTCTGGTATATTAAAAGAAGTACATGGTGACTAGTGTTCATATTATTTTAATCATTTGGAAATGACTGAGGATGTGGATATTAAAGTCAATTAAAAATAGTGAATAGCATTATAGAAACTTGATTCTAAACTGAATGAGATTATTTCTAGTGTTCTCTTTTTATTCCTCCTTATCAAGTTTTATCTGAAAATAATTGGCAGAATAAATAGTAAATGTATAACATTCATATTGTAGGTACTGATTATTGGCATAGTATCTGTAATATAAATAAAATTAAGTATATGTCAAAAAAAAGTGAAGGGAAACCTGTAGCAGAAAAACTTACAGCAAAAGAAAAAGAAAGATATATAGTAGATAAGTTTGAAAGTATTATATACTTTCATTACATAATTTGTATTATATACAAATTAATACTGATTAATTGCTAATTGATTTCACTTTACATATTACTTGATTAGAAAAAACGTCTTGGTAATTTTGACTCTAAAAATAAAAAAAATATATGGAGAAACACAAATTTGTGTTTCATTATGGAAGCTTTAAAGAAATGTATTTATCAGATAAGAAGTAAAAAGATTTAGGCCTTGGATATTGTATTGAAGTGTAAAAGTTAATAAAAGAGAATGGTGTTATATGAGGGTTGACTATGGACTCATTTTGTGAGAAGATTTTCTGTAGATACTTGTCAAATACAAGAAGTAAACAATGAGAGTATACTTTAATCCAAACAATATAATTTTTTGTCCTGAGGTTTTAAGAAGTTTGCTTTGTATGCCCCAGGGTTGTCTTGGTGAAAGGCATAATACTGGAAAACAAATAAATTAATAAGATATATCTCACATTTTCTTGTTGTATAAATGAGTGTCGTTGGTCCTAATTTTAATCATCCTTCTGCCCTTTCCATGAAATGTATAGATATTTAAAACTCTCTAAGAGAAGACACATAATTTACATTAGTGCTAAAATAGTGAGTATGAATCTCAAACCACAGACATAAGTATTAAAAAATGCACTTATAATTGATATGAATGATGCATGGTTTCCATAAGAGCCCATTCTTTCCCATACTGTAAAAACCTACTTGAAATTGTTTTTCTCCTGTTTTATCTTAATTTTTCAGTGCAATTCATGCAAAAACTGATATGTTTCTGAATCCTTTTGTTAACTTATTACTTGCTCTAATAATATCCTCCTTTAAAAAAAGATTAAAATACAAAAACTTGGTATTTGAGTTAGGTTTGAATAACGTAACTTGTAGAAGCTTCCAAAACCTAGGGAATGCACTGTATATTTTGATGGTATTGAGTACAAATATAGTATTTTTTTTTTGTAATATAGTATCTTAAACAGTGCTATAATATAATGTGTTGTTAGCAATATAAAATTTCCAAGAAGTTAAAAAAAATACTACACAGACCTAACAAGTAGCCCATAATTATTTTTTAATGAATTAAAGACTGAAGAAACTGGCAGTTTATTTTGTAACTTTTCTTAATTTATTATCGAAGTGGACAGTAATAGGATATAAAAGGCCATAATTATTGTGCGTATAAATGAGTAATATATTTTTTCATGTTACATATGGAACACAACTCAAGTATTATTCAAATATTATTAATATTAAGATAGTCTTTTACAAGTATATAATAGTTTTTCCTGAGCAAAAGAATATATAATAAAATATAGACATGGATGTACAAAAGTTAGTAGAATTCAGCAAAAAGGCAGGAGTAGGAGACCATTCATTTTTCTTTCTGAAGATTTATTTATTTATTTCAAGGAGGGAGAGAAAGGGTGAGCGAGAGTGAACATGCATGAGCCGGAGGACGGGCAGAGGGAGAGGGAGAGGGAGAGAGAATCCTTAAGCAGACTGCCTTCTAAGTGCAGAGGCCAACGCGGACCTCGAACCCAGGACCCCAAGATCATGACCTGAGTTGAAATCAAGAGCCCGAAGCTCAACTCACTGAACCACCCAGGCATCCCAAGCATTTATTTTCCTAAGTGCAACTTTGTTTCCCTTGTCAGTATCTGTGTTGCAGAAAAACGACAATTATACATACAGAACCATGCTGTTTTCTAACGTGAAGTGCCTTTTTATCCTGCAACAGACACTTTTATGATAGTGATCTCAACTTCCTGTGGCGACTGTTGGTAGGGGAGGGCCTGCAACTGTTCTCAAAAACGAGCCTTAATTCCAAATAAACAAACAATTGGGCAGATCCCTTTTGTGTAATTCATTCTCACAAGGTGACCTCCTCACCCAGCTTCTTTTCTTTACCCAGACCAAGTCTCAATCTGTTGTGGCTTTGTTGTTATTTATGAAGTCATGTGTAATATTTGAAAATCACAGCCTAAACTTCAACAAAATTGCTGTAGCTCAAGTTTGATTTTGAGTACCCACTAGAGGCGTAAGCATCATAAGGCAGGCTCTAAAATTCCAATAATCAGGGAGAAATAAATCAGAATTAATGAACTTGATTTGTTGAAGATTTTATAAAGTTAAATATAACTTATTTCAAAATGTATCTATTTCTAACTGAAGAAGATCAGGACCAACTTAAAGGTACCGATAGAATTTTATATAAATCAATTTTGTTTGCCATTATTACATAAATGTGTAATATAAATGTATAAAGGATATATTAATTTTTAAGAGCTCATTATATAGAAACACTAAAATATAAAGTTGAAGACCAATTCCAAGGACCTCAGAGACAAGATCCAAACATTTGTTACAAAATATCATCAGGATGAACTAGTCATGTGCTCTGAGGTGAGACTATAATTATGTATCATTATGGAAAGAAAAGGAAGTAATGGCATATAACTAGGGTAAAAGAAGAAAATATGGGAGAAATCTGGCATATATATTTATATTTACATATTTAATATATATTTATTTAATATATATATACATATGCCATATATATATACATATATATAAAAGTTTAAAAGTATAAGTGATATTTTATAACAGTTACCTACACCTCGGAATTACATAAATAATCCTGAATTAAACAATGTCCTGAGAATATGAAAGTTTCACATTTTTGGTGTAGCATATCAAAAGGCAGAGTTTTGCTAGATAATCTATGGAAGTCTTTTCACTACTCTGATTTCTTATTGGAAAGTTACTATAAAGTGCAAGATCATCATTATAACAGTAAAACATTTTTATTGTCTTTTAATGGATCTAACTTCTGGTTTAGAATGTGCTCTGTTCATGATAGTGAATTTCAATTGAGGAAGCTAGAATTTTATATTTGTATTTTAGTAAGGAGGTAATGTACGTGTTTTAGTTAGTTGTCTCATCAGATCTTTTCCTATACTGACATTTTAGAAAATATGTACCTTAGAACTATAAAGTGTCCTTTTGCTTTTGGTAGAAAAAAAAGAGCAAGAATTCTATACATGCTACGTTTTGCAAAAATTACTTGAATGAAGTACAATCATATTACACTTATTAAATGATTTGGTGTTAGTTTCTTTCCTTAAATAATAATTACTATTATAAATTATATAATAATTATAGTAATAATTAATATTTATAGAAGGTTTAGGTGTCTTGAATAAATGAATTTATGGAACAAGCTAGAGTATAAAAATACCACCCACTTTCCCTGTAATTTCCATATGATACAGATGATGAATGAGAAACAAGAGATTAAACAGAAAATTATAAGTGAATGAAAAGAAGAAAGAGAAGATGAAAATGTAGGGAAGGAATTACAATGAGCAAAGAAAGAAACAAGTGGGAGAGGGGAAGAAAAACAGCCATGTTTAGGAATAAGAGAGACAAAAGCAGAGGTGCCATGGACACAACTTGTCATTTGTTTTTTGGTCTGAAGCAGCTGCTTCTTTCCCAATGTTTCTTTTTAAATCCACTTGTCTCTGGGTGATTTATTCAGTTCCTTAAACTTTCTTCTTTCTTCTTTCTTTTTTGATGGAAAATGATTCAAGTATATTTCTCTAGAAAATGTTTTGGCTTTAGATTTAAAAAATGCATAATGTTGGATTTGCACTGGAGGCATTTATATGAAATCATGCATTTTTTAAAAAATATACATTCCTTACCTCTGTCTTCCAATAGGAATGGAACAATCAATTGCAGTAAGACTGAAAATACATAGAGCCCATATCTTGATTTTTAAGTACCATTTCCCACTATCATGGATCAGAGATCCTTGAGAAATGTGTGATTCCAGGTCTGGGCAGCAGTGAATATGCTATTAGTACAGAAAGCAAAGAATTGCTCAGAGACAAGAGGGCCATGTCAAAAAAAAAAAAAAAAACCTAGTAATTTTTATGTTAAGGGTATCCACTTGTTCAATTTGACGTAATTTAAATTTCAAAAAGAATAATGATGGAAATGAATATAATAACATATTGAATAGAAAATCTTGGTTCATAATGACTGGTAAAAAAACAAAAAACAAAACAAAAAAAACAACAACAAGGGGGGGTAGAGGTAACTAAGAGGTAACCGTAAAGGTAACTATTCGGCAAGTTAATATAGAGAGGGAAAGCAAATTTAGAGAATCATTTTTCAAGCCCCAAAGTAATTACTAAATGAAGTAAAGATCATCAGCATTTGCTACATCGCAGTTTAATGCAGTCTTATGTTGTAACATATACAAAGAACATTTATTTCTCCCTCATGTGTTTCTCATTCTCCTGGACCAGTGGCTATCCAAGTCAGGATATGTTGAAGCTATCAAAATTCTTTTTTTTTTTTTTTTTTAAGATTTTATTTATCTATTTGAGAGGGAGAGAATGAGAGACAGAGAGCACGAGAGGGAAGAGGGCAGAGGGAGAAGCAGACCCCCACCCGAGCAGAGAGCCCGATGTGGGACTCGATCCCGGGATTCCAGGATCATGACCTGAGCCGAAGGCAGTCGCTTAACCAATTGAGCCACCCAGGTGCCCGAAGCTATTCTTATTGCATTATCCTAATCACCTCATAATATTGTATTCATGTATGAAGGTGGTTCTCTGGGCTCCTTAGGGAGATTTGTGAATATAATTAATAGCTATCTTAAATCATCCAAGATTAAATAAAATATGCTGGAATCCTTAAAAATAGCTTAGAAATACTTTAATATAGGATTTGTAAAATTAATTTCTGGTATATTAAACTAGAACTATATGATATTTCTGGTATTTCCACTTGTGACCTATTAAAAAGAGTATTTTTATATAGTTCAATATGACATTACACTGCAAGCATCATTGACAATTTGTTATCTGATTTGAGAACTCCACTCTATCTCATGAAACTCCATTCTGAGTCATTTTATATGAGCAAAAAAAATATAAGTATTTCATATTTACCATTGCTATTATTATATTATGGCAGTAATTGATATATGCATTAGTAGGAAGCTATTATTGTTTCCTAGTAAAATAATTCATAGGCCCAAGTGGAAAAGTCATTTCTTAATGATGAACCAGCTCTCTTTTTATGTAATTACGTCGCTTACAGAAAGTACACAAATGAAATAGAATCCATACCAGGTATTAACTCTAATTTCTACATGATTTGCTTGAATTTCATTGTTCAAATATAACTGATACACTCAGAGTTGCTTAGAATATAAATTAATTTTCAACCATTTATTGAAATCATATTATTCTTTTTGCATTTCAGAGGTTGTATTATGAATATATGAATGCATTACCATAGGGATTTTGTTTCTAAGATTCTGTCTTTAATGGTCTTTTCCTTAAACCAGGATTAAATTTGTGCCTTTTAGAAAACTTTCTCCTCAGTATTCCAGCCTGAGAGAGTTTTTGTACAGGATGGAAAATCTGTTTATCATTGCACAGATGCCTTCTCCATAAGGCAACGTTTTGCTTTTTTTCTCTTAGTTCAATCTGGACACCAGATTCCTAAAAATTTAAATAATATAATCTTAGGTGAATTAAACCTTTTTAAAAAAAATTATGTCTTGAAGGAAATATAATGTGCCCTAATGAAACTTTAGTTGTCACCACAATATTGCATTTCAAAACATTTAGTTCATAAGTCTGTATTCTTCTTATTGCTCTTTTCTTCCTAAATCCAAACTCAACTTACTGATATTCAGAATCAATTAAGGTGCTTCTATGCTGCAAAGTTTCCATTACAATCTTGAAAAATATTATTATTGATATAGTCAACATAAACTTGCTAAATATAGAATATGTTCTGGGATTTTAAATTTTTAGTATTTTAAAATCTGTTCTTAAACCTTTTTGTTCCTACTACCATGATCTCGCTTCAGGTCCTCATTATCTCCATCTGGACTATTTTAATAAACCAGTCATATTTCACTCTTTCCCCCTCAAAAACATTTTCTACATTTTACAAATATTCCTAATTTTTTTTTAAAATAACATAATCTTCCTGAATTTCCATCAACAGCAGTCCAAATTTCTTGGCCCCACACATAAGAGTCTGGTCCTCACCAGCCTCTTCAGCTCATGGACTCTCCTTCTTTGCACTGATACTTACACTATAGGAATAATAAACTAATTACATTTTTTCAAACCATACCCTTTTTTCCTCTAGTCCTCCCTCATTTCCTCTGTATATATTACTAGTCATCATCACCACCTCCCTTATTCATTTTTTCCTCTCCTCCTCTTCTTCCTCCTTTGATTGGGCTAATGAATCAATCCCTCCAAAGAAAGTCTTTACTTCTGCTGAGACCAAGTTCTTCCTCTTCTCTCTCCCTACAGCATCCTATAATACATCTATATTAGCAGGTGTTATCTTTCTCCATTCTGCTGGAAATAAAGGTGTATCATAGAATTGGTTGTATTTTAGATTCAGTGAAATAGGGGAAGACATAGTATTATTTTGAGAAATATTTGGTCATTGTATTTTCCTTCTGTCAAGCCTAACTGTGTACTTGATCGAAAGTATAGCAACTTGATGTCTTCCAAAGCAAAATACCTAAATTAATATTTTGATCTTTATGTGCTCCCTAACAAAGTCTGCTGTTTGTCCTCAAGCAGACTCCCCGCTGAGTGCAGAGCACAACACAGGGCTTGACCTGAGCCGAAATCAAGTCGAACACTTAACTGACTGAGCCACCCAAGCGCCCCTGTTAGTCCTTCTATAAACTAAATCTTTTACATGATCCCGTAGACATGTTGCTGCCCTCATTAATATAGTCTTAACATTCAACTTTCATTTTTATCCCCCCCCAACAAATGCTGAAAATCACAATCAAATAGTGTCGGTTGTTATTTTTATTGTGTGTTTGTTTCTTTCTTTGGGGACAGGAATCTATTGCTTTGGTCCTATCCTCTGCCCTTTTGAACACACTACCCTACAGGCTATAAACATAACCTTAATTATTATCATTTTATTCTTTATTCCAAATGATTGACTCACTAATGCTTTAAGGTAGGCTTTTGTTATGAGAGACAGGATATTCATATGATGTATTGATCATTTTCTCAAATTGTGACTGCTTGTTTCACTTTACCAACATCTGTAACAACAGAGCCCATATGCCAGCTTGTTCCTCTTTATGTCTTCAACCATTCTGTTGATGCTATATTGAATATGTCCTCTGTGCATATGTTATTCTTTCATCTATTACAGGATGAGGTTCTTAAAGAACTAATGGTGATATTAAATTAAATATCTCTGTATCTGTGATTTTAGCTAATCTCTCCCAATGATGCATAAGGCCCAAATACTTTAAATATTTCCTTTCTTTTAAATGCATTTCTTTCAAAATGAAGTATATTTGGACATGTGTGACTTGGTGTTATTTCGCATTTTTAGATTACAGAATGCTTGTCAAATTTGTGTACATCTTGAAATTCTGTTAGAAAATAAACTAGGTAAATATTTTGTAGCCTTAAGCATGTCAACATCTTAGCAAAGTAGTTTTAGTATAACCAGATAAAATATGTTACTTCCAACACTTGGTGGACAGAACAACTTGAGAAATGTAGAGAAAGGAAACAGTGAAGTAGCAGAAGAAAGTATGAATTAGACTTATTTGTACATACTTAATAGGTCATATGACAGAATAGGTGAACTGAAAACTCCACTTTCTACCAACACTAAATATAAAGTACTTTTTTCATATGTAGGTCCTTCTGAACCTACAGTCCCAAAAACACAGAGCCTCCCTTCCCCGCCCCTGGAACTTGTACAGATAATGCCAGTCAACGTGGATAAAAGTTTTACAGCCAACACACAAATTCCTGGTCCTTAGACATTTCTTTTGAAGACAAAGTAGTGTGTGTGTGTGTGTGTGTGTGTTATGGGTGTTAGGGGAAACATAATTGTTGTCTTTGCTTATTTAAAGTCTGTTATGACAAGACAGATTGCTCCTCTCTTTTACTATCCAACAGGATAATTTTTTTTAAAAGATTTTATTTATTTTTATGAGAGAGAGAGAGAGGAATACCCAACAGGATTAATAAGCAGAGGCTAAAGTGAATATATTCGGCTCTATATAAATATTAGCTTTAAATAATCGGGATGCTAGAGACAAACTTTGCAGGTGATGTGTTATTGCTTGTTAGAACAGGTGTTCAAACATATATGGAATAATTGCTTGGCTGAAAGTTTTGGGGAAGATTAAAATATCAAATGAATGGCTTGTTTTAGAATGTCTTTGAGGTCCCTTCTAAACCTCAGATTACCTATTTAAAAAAAATATTCTCTTCCCAAATGGCCAGTTTAAATATTAAGTAGGAAATTTCTTCCCTAAATTTCTGCTATGAGAAAAATCAGATAGTTTATATTTCTGTGGGTAATATATAATACTACATGTATGAAATAATGTATTTATTTGATTTATGAATGCACTGTTTTTCAAGTACACTTGTTTTTACCTCTTTTTATCATTTATTTCAATGGTAAGAATGACATTTTTTCAAGAAGACTGCATTTATATTTTACTCTTGCATTTAATATTACCCACGTACTTAATAATGAAGGTATATTTCTTCCTTAACCAAGTTTTTCTAACATTTTTGCCAGACACTGAACTTCCCTTGTATCATATAATATCATATCATGTCATATCATGTAGGTTTAAGAACACATTTTACAGATAAAGAGACATGTACATATTAATAAACTAAATACTCATAGTCCCTCAATTAAGAGGAGAGGGTATTTTTTTAAAAATCAGAAGTACACCAAACCCTTGTTCTTAACAATTACATTATGTTTTATTTTTTATTTCTTAAAGATTTTATTACTTATTTGAGAGAGAGATTGTGTGTGTGTGAGTGAGAGAGAGAGAGAGAGACAGAGAGAGGAAAGGACCCAGGGGAGGAGCAGAGAAGCATACTCCCCACTGAGCAGGGAGCCCGACGTGGGACCGGATCCCAGGACCCTGGGATCATGACCTGAGCCGAAGGCAGATGCTTAACCAACTGAGCCACACAGGCACCCAACAATTACATTATGTTTTAAACAAACAAATAACAACAACGAAGAAGCATTTATTTTCTTTTTGAGACATCCACAAGCACAAAAGTTGTTAAAGGCAAACTCTTTCTTGGAAAAATTCTCTAGTTTATTTTCAACACAAAATATTCTCTTTACTAAGATTGTCTAGAAGAAGATATTTCTTTAAATACGAAGGCTTGAGATTCCCTAATTATCATTTTCAATAATTTCTATTAGCTTTAAAAAATAGGAAAAAACTTTTTATTTTCAGAAGAAAAATTTAAATCTGGAGCCTCTTTAAACCAACTGCTTCCAGGGATTAACGATTTTAAAAAAGAAAAGTTAATTTATTCTACATAAACTATGACTCCAAAATAATAGTTTGAGGATGCTTTTTGTCTGCTTTTAATTTAAAACACTTTTCAATTTAATACAAAAGGTTATATTATCTTATCTTTAGTTCCTTTATATCATTTAACAAATCAACAACTTACAAATTTATTTTATATAATTGAATATTTTTTCTCCATTCCTTAGATCTAGGACCATCCTGTTTTTAACTTTCTTCTTGGGATGCCTCGGTGGCTCAGTTGGTTAAGTGTCTGCCTTCTACTCAGGTCATGATCCCAGGGTCGCAGAATAGAGTCCTGCATCAGGCTCCCTGAGCCTGCTTCTCCCTCTGCCTGCTGCTCCTCGTGCTTGTAAACACACTCTCTCTCTCTGGCAAATAAATAAGTAAAATCTTAAAAAAAAAAAATGCTTTCTTTTTCTTAAGAGTTTTTCCCTCTTTTCTTCTTTTATTTCTTTCCTTTCCTTCCCTCTCTCCCCCTTTTCTTTCCCTTCCTTCCTCCCTTCCTTCCTTCCTTCCTTTCTTTTCCCTTCCTTCCTTCCTTCCCCTTCCTTCCTTCCTTCCTTCCTTCCTTCCTTCCTTCCTTCCTTCCTTCCTTCCTTCCTCCCTCCCTCCCTCCCTTCCTCCTTCCTTCCTTCCTCTCTCTCTTTTTTTGGGGGGGAAGGTATATTTTGTTGTTTGTTTTTTTGTTGAGGAAAGTATTGATTTTGTTGACTTTATATGAAGGCATATAAGACGGATGTAACTAGATGACTATCTCAGCTAAACTAAACTAAAACCAGAAGTTTTCTTCAAATTCCTATTTTTAGTTGATGCTATAATGTGGTATGAGACATTTTTTTTGTGTTTGGGATATAAATCTCAAATTATTAAATTAGTCTACTTTGTATGAATCTCTTATTTGTAAAAATTAAATAGAGAGGATTGCCTAAAGCAACAGTCCCCTTTAGCACAGTCAATAATCTGTTTAGAAACTTGAAATGAAATATGAAAATGTTTATACATAAAATATATTATTATTCTTATAATGAGTTAATTATTCAAAAATTGTTATCAGATCATTCAAATATAAATCAAAAGAGGGAGTACTAGAATGTACTCTGTTTTGTTGTATTTTAGTGATGTAATTCTTGATTTCAGAGAGCATTTTCTAGTTTTTTATCAATGACATTTTGAACTCATGAGGCTAGGCTGGTAACTGATTCTATGTACAGAATAAAAGGTTTGAGGGGAAATAGAAAACAAGTCAGTTAACCTTATATTGTTTTATGTGGAGAGGGTTAACAGGTTTGTTATGGCTAAGTTAGTTGTGACTAAGTCCATCCGTGTAAAATATTTCCACTGAAAAATCTAGATTTTCTTGCATGTCAAGCAATGAGTAGGCCATTAAATTGAATTAACTATTATTTTATAAGGATGGAATGGATGTACCCAAGTAAAATCATGATGGCAAGGAAGATGTTCTATATTAGTTTCCTCAGGCTGCCATAACAAAGTACCCCAAACAGGGTGGCTTGAACAACAGAAATTTATTTTTTCACAGTTCTGGAGGCCAGAAATTTGAGATCAAGGTTTTGGCAGAGTTGGTTCCTTCTGAGTACTATGAGGGAAGGATCCATTTAGGGATTTTTCTTTGACTTATAAATGGCCATCTCCTTATATCTTCACATTGTTTCCGCTTTGTCTACCATTGTGTCCAACTTTTTTTTTTTTTTCTTATAAGAGCTTTAGTCATATTGGATTAGGGTCCACCTAATAAACTCATTTTGACTTAATCAACTTTGGAAGGACCCTACCTTCAAATAAGCCACATTAGGGGGTTAGGACAAAATTAGGACATACTAATTTTAGTGAGGGACACAATTCACTTCATTAGTGGCCCTTTAGATATTTCCTTAAGTGCTTATAAAAGTGTCCTTAAAGATTTCCTGAGTAATTTATTTAGTGTTTTATATATAGCAGTGCAAAGTAAAGGATTTAGTGAAACCTAGAATGGGATGCTAGGGATCAACAAAATCAAGATGGATGATCTCAAATTGTAGGGCTGTGTGCCAAATTTTAGTGTGAACTAAAACTTAAGTTTCCATAATCTCATTTATCTGCTTAGTATCAGTCAAATAAAATACATTGTTTTCTTGTGATAGCCTCAATATTTCCTACCACAGATTTTATTGCGAATGGGCTATCTTTGTGATGATAAGAAAATCACACACACACACACACACAGACACAAAACGGACACTCACACACAAGTACTCACACACAAAATAATAAATTTTCATGTACACATCCGTGCACTAAAATTTACTAAGTCCCAGGAATTTTGCATAACATCTACATAATCCAGCTATTCAATAGTTCTTAAATTAATAAACTAAATATGTGGGAACTTTATAAACAATGACAGACTACCCATAGTCTACTGATAATTGGTGAAAAGTTAGATATCTGTCTAACTTAGAAAATGCCAGTCCTCATAATTTTTCATGCCTTAAATGCCTCCATCCAGTGCTGCAAAACAAGTACTTAGAGAATGCTATATTCAGTATTAAGCAAAGTGTGAATGATTGCTCCCTGATTTGTTTAAATATCTTTTCTAAGGGGATTAGGAAACAAAGTGTTAACATAAAAATAAAGAGCCACTATGATAGGCAAACAAACATTCATTAGGGATCAAAGAATTGCAGTTTAGGAAGCTGAGATTCTAGTAGAAACCCAAATAGTGTCCCACTTGCAGGATGAAAGCAAGGGGGTTTTTATGAGGAAAAGGAAGGGAGAATATAATTAAGTAAGTCAAAGAAAACAAAACAAAGTTTGCTATGGGTGTTAACTGGCTGAACTACTGTGGGTTATAAATTGACCACTGATTCCAACTTCAGAAAGTCCCCAACCATCAGTATTGTGATCAGAATGTCCATTCTCCTATCGACTTTTTTTAAGATTTTATTTATTTATTTATTTGAGAGAGAGAGAGAGAGGAAAGAGAGAGAGAGAAACAGCATGAGAGGGGAGAGGGTCAGAGGGAGAAGCAGACTCCCTGCTGAGCCGGGAGCCTGATGTGGGACTCGATCCCAGGTCTCCGGGATCATGACCCGAGCCGAAGGCAGTCGCCTAACCAACTGAGCCACCCAGACACCCCTCTCCCATTGACTTTTCAAGCAATTGCTTGTAACAATTGCAGTTTTGCCCCGTCCAAAGGTTTTGGCCCAGTTCAAAACAAAACAAATAAAATGCATTTTCTCTGCAGTGGCCACTCATGCTCTATTTTAAAATGACTCTAGTCATGTTGATTTTTCAAAAAAGGAATAAAAAATTATGGCCTCCTCAGTAGATATATAGGTCCTATTTTTTTCCAAATTTATTTCTACTGGGCATAGCAAATGCATATCTCAAGACAAATCCTATCTGGTCTTACATAGACTCTGAGTTACCACTTAGTTTGCTCTCTCTCTCTCTTTCTCTCTCTCCCTCTCCCCACCCTCCCCACAAATTAAATGAACAATTAATTACTTAAAAAGTAAAAAGTGAAATATACCGACGAATATTAATTCTCTCTCTAGTTGGGACAAAAATTCCATTTACCATTCCAAGGTGAAGTTACCAAAAGTCTTTGAGTTTCTCTTGGGCTCAAATGAGATTGCTAGAAGATGTAACTCCTTAAAATATATAAGGGTAGACCTATTCTCCAGTCCTATAAATTTAGGACACTTGAAAAATTGTTTAGAGGGTGGCCATATGCTTGAGATTCTGAATATAATTTTAAAAGAACCATGAATATTGAATGGAAGTTAAGGTCAAGGAACAAAGATAATGGGCCCATTAGAGATCTGAAGGATTAAGGTATAATAAAAAATTCAACATTCCCATGAATAAACATGTGTTTTAAAAAATATTCAAAACAATTAATGTATGCTTGCTAATAATCAGTTCTCCTTTAGATGTAATAATGCTTTAGGGGATATCTTAATAGTTTTACATTGACTTTGGATGTTTTCTTGTAATTAGATAAGCATTATGCTACTCTAGAATAAAATACAGCAATGTAATGATGAACAAACAATTAAGGATGATCTTACTTGTTACAGAGAAATTATTATGCTTTTCTAGGAGCTCAGGAAAAAAAATTCTGAGAAATAGTGACCACATGTGTTATAAAATTAGGAAATGTTTTATTCCAAATGTAACTGTTATAACTAGAAGCGAAAATTCATGTTTCACAAATTTCTATTATTATCCTGTTGTGTCCTAGAAGGCAAACAAAGGAAGGTATTAATATTTATAGACTAAGAATGAAGGAAATATTATAAATTAAATATTATCTGTTTTCATAGAAGAGCACAGTAACCTGACCAAAAGTCTGGCAGACGATTTCCTATGGTAACAGAAAAGCAAAAACCACAGGGGGTCTTTAAAAAGACATTTAACCTTCCATATTATTAAAGCTCTCACTTTTACTACATACAAGAGCCTGAGATTTCTTGAGGTAAATAATAAATAGCTAATCCCTAGAATTTCAGCTAAAACTTTGTATTCTTTAATTCAACATAATGTAACTTCATTGTGCTATGTGGTTTTCCTCTCAAAATCTACATGTAACTTGTAAACCATTTGTAAGGAGCTGCTGCAAAGCTCTGTAGAGTCTAATAAAGAATTTGATAAATTGATTGTTAATTAAATAATTAACAACCAATATCAGTGAGCTGAAGTGTGAAGATGTCATTTTCTGCTAGAGGTGAAATCTGACTTGAAATTTTCCACCTCAGTCGAATGATTGCCAATCCAGAATATACTCTCAGAGATATTCTTCAAATTATAATAAAAGCCACCTACAGTGCAGTGTCTTTATTTGATATCCATCATATTTCAGGGTCACATTAGAATTCAATAGGGACTAAAATCATTGCAAGTGTAAATAGTATTGAACATTCATAAAATTTAAATAAGGCTAGAGAAAAAAAGGATACTACCTAAAAGTTATCTTTCCTGAAATCTTTTCTCCCAATAATAAAAAAAACTGTACGTAATTGAGAATTCATGGAGATACAGTTTATATATATATATGTGTATATATATATATATATATATATATATATATATATATATATGAAAGTGCTCTCATCAGATCACTATTGCAACCAATTTCCAAAGTGTCTTAGTAAGTTCAGAAATTATTTAAATCACTTATCAGTATATTTTACAGTTAGCCATGTGTCAAGCATAAGTGGGGAAAAATGCCTTAAATTTGTTCAACATAGCATAGTATTATAATAATACTTAGGCAAGGCCATTAATTGGTAATAATAAGTTTGCACTTTGTGTTGAAAACAATAGGCAAACTTTTGTGAAAAAATATATATTTTAGGAACTCTTTCTATTGGATTGCATCAATCTCTTGCAGAAGTCAGACATTAGAAATGGAGAGTTCGTAGAAGCATATAGTTTAAAGAATCCCATATTTTATGTTATGATTTTCTTTATATGAGTGTCCAACTATAAACCCTAATTCAAGTTTCTGCGATATAATGTTTTTCTTTTAAATTTGGAAACGTCTTAGAGGATAATTAAATTTTCTAAGGAAGAGCCAAGGTTACTGTAGTATTTTAGTTGCAGCAAGCATTATGTGTAATAAATAACCCTGCAAATGAGGAAACTAGTTGTGAATGCTCTGTTTTGATTTATATTTTTAAAAATTCAAAATCAACTTTTTAAAAATACCCCTCTTATAAGTATATACAATATACGCAAGATTTCAGAAAAAACAATATCATTTTATCAAAGAACATTTTTGGTGTCTTGAAGAACAAAGGGAGACTTCCTATTTCACAGTTATTTTGAATTCATTTATAAGAAAGTGCAAGAAAAAAAACAGTAACTATCATCTACTATATTTAGATGCTCTGCATAACAATTTACTTAAACATTTCATTTTAATTTACCATAAACATTTCAATTTAATTTAATTTTAATTTAAGTGAGTTACTGTATTTCCTCTCTATTAGTAGTAAATTGGACTAAACAGAATGCAGCTAGCAAGTGGCATAGCTGGAATTCAAACTTAGTTAAATCCCAAAACTTATGCTTCCTCTTTCATAATAAGACCTACCTCTCAAAGTACAGTATACAACACATACATACACACCTTTATTTCCTCTCCTGAAATATCTTTGTAAATTAAAATATTCCTTAATTGGGTTCTAAACTTTTTTATAGCAAAATTTACATATATATAAACAGCATTTCAAATAATTATATATAATAACCAAACAATGCTTGTTAATTACATACATATACCTATGAAAATACATATCACTCTTGTTGTAAGATTCAGCTTTTAGAAGAATGGCCACCTTTATCTATAATTATAATAGTAGGGGGCTAGTTGAGAGAACGGAAAAATGGATTCTGATCTCCAAATCTCATGCCTAGAATATAAAATTTTTACGTCAATTTCCCTCAATTGGAAAATGAATGTGTTTAAATGATAGTCCTTCAAGTGCCTTGAGAAATGAAAGTTCTTTAGTTCTGTGGACATGGCTGAAATTGCAGTTAGTGATTATCTAAATAGCGGTTTAAAGAGTATTAAGGGCTCAGCTAATAAGCTGTCTCAGTGACAAAATTAAATTTAATTCATAGGCCCTGCCCTAAAGGAACTTAAAAGACAGGGCATCAACTTATGAAAACTAAAAGATGGATAATCAACAGTAAAGGTAATAATAAAAGATGCTATCATACAATGCCTTTAATCCATTTTCAAATGAGCAGTATGGACAATTATTCCTCTGAGTTCATAGAAAGGTACAAATTAGAGTGTTGGAGGGTTACAAAGAGGGAAAGAGATTTATTAGCTCTCAAAAAAGGAACAGTCTTGGCTAGAGTAGCAAGCAGAAAAGATTTTCTAATTCATATCAAAATAATTACACGCTGAGAACAATGTTAGGTTCTTAGACAAAATATTTAAAAGAGCAAGTGGGACTCCATTCTTAGGGAGCTTACAATCTATTTAGGAATGTTTATAGAAATAGTCAAATTTTATTGTGTACCTTTCTTAATATTTTAATATGGTAATTTTTTTTTAAATTTGAGAGTACACAAATACTTAAATAATTTATTAGATTTTACTCATATTTGACTTTTTCTGTGAATGTTTGGAGCTCAATTTTCATAAAACAAAAGGATTCTTTTGCAATAAATATCAATATTGTGTGTATTAATGTATATCAACATATATTGCTATATATAGCATAAGTAAAATAAATGTCAGACTAGTTGGTAGAGAATTAATTTATTTAAAATTCCATAAACTCACCCAATTAGGGTAATTAAATAAATTTTAAATTACAGTGTATGTTTTATGAATTTTAAAAATTATTTTGGTGGAATTAGGCCATGTAATAAACATAAGGACCATGATACAATTGTTAACTGAAGTTGGTAGGAAGAATTTTTTTTTATTAGTTATTTAAGTACTAATTGAGTTTTACAATATATAAATAAAGTTAATATCACCAAATTATCAACTTTGGAGTTCTGTTCTTTGGGGAAATCTTTGCTAACAGTTTTGGGGATTGAAAGTTTGCAAAGTTAAGATAATTTTAATTTAGTAAAAAATTATGGCTATTCAAAAAAGAGAAGAGATGCTTCAGAATTCAATCTTTATATATATAAAATATTCACATGTATTTCTTTCCAGGGTAAAATGATGACAATACCATTATTTATTTGCTTATTATCTCTTTTGGGCCAAATATACCCATTAAGGTAGTAACTATGCAATGATACCATTTAAAATTTTAAGATCTATTATAACCAAAGTTATCTCTTCAACTTTGCTTTCCTTTTGAAAACAAAGAGCAAAATAGAACAAATTAAAAACATATAGGCATATAATCAAAAGATTATATATAAGAAAGCTTCACAAAGTAGTTATATTTAGGGCGCCTGGGTGGCTCAGTTGGTTAAGCGACTGCCTTCGGCTCAGGTCATGATCCTGGAGTCCCGGGATCGAGTCCCGCATCGGGCTCCCTGCTCGGCGGGGAGTCTGCTTCTCCCTCTCCCACTCCCCATTTGTGTTCCCTCTCTCGTTGTGTCTTTCTCTGCCAAATAAATAAATAAAATCTTTAAAAAACAAACAAACAAAGTAGTTATATTTAAATTAGATATACATGTAGGGTAATAATTAAAATTTAGAAGTTTTCTTATTCAGGGTTCCTGGCTGACTTAGTTAGTGGAGCATGAGACTCCTGATCTCATCATTGTGAGCTGGAGCCCCACATTGGGTGTAGAGATTGCTTAAAAATAAAATCTTAAAAAAAAAAAAAAAGTTTTATATTCATTTACAAATGAATTCACAGCATTTCCTAATCTGTTTTCATCATGGTTGACAAATCTTCACAATTTTGAGTTGTTAGCTTAGTTTTCCCATTCATATCTGAACGTACTAAAATGATTTTTGCTTTAAACTTTCTTCTCAAAGTTTCTTACTCATTTAGTGCTATATCAGGCTTGTATTTGTTGGAAAATAGATACTTCAGCAGCAGTTCATTTCTGCCCTGAAATATATATATATTTATATTTAGTATATATATATATATATATATATATATATATTTAAATAAAATAGTATACTTAAAGTATAAATTATTATTTAGTAATAAATATTTAATTATTTAATGATAAATATTTAATTATTTAATATTATTTAATAAATTATTATTTTAAAACAAATTATTCAATAATAAATAGTATTATTAAATAAAATTATTTGATAATAGTTTAATAAAATGATTTAATAATAATAATAGGTATAGATCATTTAATATATATATACACATATATATATACATATATATATATATATATATATATACACTTTATATAGAGAAATTTCATTAGTTAAAGTATATTAAAATTCTAAGGGCGCCTGGGTGGCTCAGTTGCTTAGTTAAGCGTCTGCCTTCGGCTCAGGTCATGATCTCAGGGTTCTGGGATCAAGGCCTACGGCGGGCTTTCTGCTGAGCCTGCTTCTACCTCTCCTCTGTCCCCCGCTCATGCTCTCTCTCTTGCTCTCTATCTCAAATAAATAAATAAAATCTTTTAAAAAATAAAATAATTCTGCATATCACCATCTATTTCTGTTTTAGCATAGAACTAAATATTAGAAAAGCAAATAAACTAACTGAGCATTCCAGTGCCCAAACTTATTTTTATTTAACTACATTGTAGATAATAAATGTATATCTGCTCTCTTTTGCTTGATTTGGTATTTCAATGTGATCTTAGTTTGGGGCTTGGGAATACTTTGAAATGCTAGGTTTGTCATGCTGAGGATACAAGAAGCCAGAATTGGTCTTCTGTGTAAACTGCTCCCTGGATGTAAATTTAAAACATGGTTCATTCTTCTAGGAAACCAAGACACCACTTAGTGAATTACTGTTTGTGTTAAAAACCAATTCAATAACACACTTCTGAATTAGCTTTCTCAGACAGCCAATTCTCACCCAATAAATTGTGAGGCACAGAACTCTGAAGGGTGAAACATTATTGAAAAAAATATCCAAAACCATTTATACACCAAGAAACACCTCTAATCTAAATAGATGATATTTCTCACACATATATGCTACTTTTTGTTAATGTAATTGGAAATTGTTGAAATTATTAAAATAGATTAATTTAAAAGCTTGACTGAACTCCTTGCCATTGTTACCCTTTTTCAATCATTATTAGAACTTCTGTTGTACACAGGTCTATGTATTTTTAACATGAAAGTGTAGTTATCATGCACTAAATAGTTAAAACCTATTTACCTAAAGCATTTTATAACTATCTGAAGTAATATACCAGAATGTAGAATACTATTGGTTGTAAGACTTTATTTGGGTACAACAAAAACAAAAAATAAAATCTGTAAATTAAATCATTATGTCTATATTAAAATGTGGGAAAATGTGCACCTTAGAATCAAGTAAATGGGTGTACGTCTTTGAGAGTTATGTAAGCCTTTCTTGACCATAGCATAATAAAAATTGTCACCTTAAGTAAAATAATGGTTATATAAGAGTAAAAGTTTAAACTCTATGACAAAACTTGTGCTTCCGGCCAAGATGATAAAAAGGGTTCAGCTTCCTACCTGTAATGACTAGAAAATCAGGACAAAATATGTGATTTTTTTTTTCAAAGAACTTGGTCATCAGATCACTAAGGACAGTGATCCCTGAGCTACCAGTAATCAACAGTGTGAGAACTATGCTTGCCCCAGGTCTTGGGCTGGGAAGTTTCCAGATCATGGCCCAGTGAAAGTTCAAGAAACTAGAGAAAAGATTTAATGTGTTAACTAGAAATATGGAAGATTTAACTTCTAAAGTTGAGAACCACAATGCCTGATATGAAAAATCCAATGGAGGGATTGACAGCAAATCAGACTGCAGAGGAAAAGATGGCTAACAGTGAATATATATTAATATATTTATTATGTATTATATATTAATAATATTTATTATATATTAATAAAAATATATTATATATATTATATATTAATAACAATTATCCAAAATATAACAAAGAGACAGATTGGATTTAAAAAATATTAAGAACACCACTGTGCTGTGAGGCAACTTCAAGCAGCCTAATATATGTATAAATGGGAGTCCTAGAAATGCTATGTGTAATTGGAGCCCAGAAAATTATTTTTCAAATTTGAAAAAATTGTAAACTAACATACCCATGAAGCTCAACAATTCCTAAAGCCTGGAAAAATAAAAATAAGTGTCAGTTAAGTTACAGTTTAATATTTAAAGCTTATACATTAAGCTGTAATTTTTCAATTCATAAAATTTTACAGAAAAATTAAAAGTGTATATTTTAAACGTATGTAGTTAAATATATATCAGTTATACCTCAAAGCTGTTAAAAACAAACAAACAAACAAACTTAGGAGGATTCCATATAATGGTTATCTTAAATATGTTATTTCAAGACTGTTGAATCTCAGATCTGTACCTCTGAAACAAATAATGCAATATATGTTAAGAAAAAACAAAAAAGAAGAAGAAGAAGGTAGCGGGAGGGGAAGAATGAAGCGGGGGAAATCGGAGGGGTAGACGAACCATGAGAGACGATGGACTCTGAAAAACAAACAGGGTTCTAGAGGGGAGGGGTGTGGGAGGATGGGTTAGCCTGGTGGCGGGTATTGAGGAGGGCACATTCTGCATGGAGCACTGGGTGTTATGCACAAACAATGAATCATGGAACACTTCATCTAAAACTAATGATGTAATGTATGGGGATTAACATAAGAATTAAAAAATAAAAAAATGTTATTTCATGTAGTAGGACTTACTCTATTTGGGCTGCTGTAGGATGACTTTTACTCTCCCCACATGTCTCTCTCATCCCTTCAGTTGCTATTCTAAAAATTCTATTAGCTAAAGAAAGTCACATGAATAAGAGGAACAAAACCCGTATCACCCACTTGTTTTGAGGACTGATATGAGAGTTTAAGTACTACAACCACAATATAAAATGGAAGAATGATATGTTTATGCAAATGCCTGCTATTTAATTTACATTAATTCAAAAGTTTAGTGCTATATGATATGTACACAGTTTATATATTTTATATATTTTATGTATTTTATATACACAGTTTATAAATTATGTTCATTCACAGAATTAAAAACTGAAAAAAAAAACCCAAAAAACCACTCCATCAACCCATTCAATCCCACTATATATTTTCAGAGTTTTTTTTTTTTTAATAACTCTTGTTGTTTTAATAGGCCAGGAATGTCTTTCTATCTTAGTCAAAGCAGTCCATAAAAATCTAATTTAATTTTGTTAATTTTGATACTTTATATAACCAGCCCTTTTCCCATGGATATTTTTCACTATTAAAAACAATATTGTGACAAATTCCCTAAGCCTTATACTGATAAAGCTGAACTATTTTTTTTCTGTCAATAGATTAAAAGAAAAAATTGCTTATAGACTTTATGTATTTAAAATTTTGCTAAGTAGTACTCTAATAAACTCTAATAAATAGTACCAACTTAAATGTGTCATTATTTGAGAAATGCCAGTTTAAATACATTTTCTTCAAAATTTAGTGTTAAAACCTTTTATAATTTTAACTAGTCTGATGGGTAAAACATCAGTTTGCATTATTTTGCATACCTTTATTAGAAAGTTTCAGCTTTTTTCACATTGACTTAATGTTTCCTCTTCTATGCATTATTTGGCAGTATCATTTTCATAACTTTTCACTAAATTATGTGTTACCACTTGTTTGTAACAATGATTTACATATTGTAGATACTAATCCTTTATATTTTATGTGTTGTAAATATTTTTCTCTTCTTGTATTTTTTGAAATTTAGAAATATCCAAATTTTATTTGATAAAATCTGTCAATGTCCCCCTTTTTAATCTTGGAGATTTGTATAGGGCTTTCATGCATTCCTAAATATTATTTTTTGTATTATAGTAGATATAAAGTCATTTCGTGTGTCATTTATCAATTTTCACATATTTTGTCTCTATTTTAATTTTATTCTTATTTTTTAATAAGTAACCTATGTATTTACATTTTTAAAGAGCTAGACTTTTTGGTATGAGTTCTATTTACTTTAGAAATTCATTTATTTCTATTTTACTATCCATTCCTTCCTCAGTTCGACTTTGTTCAGTTGGCCATTTGTAACTTAAATCTTTATACAGACTTAAATGAATAAGAGGTTTCATTTGTGTTTCCTGGTAATAACACAGTAGGTAGCTGGGACAACAGCTTCACTATGACATCAGTGTCCCATGCCCTTTCTCTTTCTGTTAATGTTATTCTCATTCTTCCAGTTTCAAGGCTTCTGCCCTTCTTGGCATCTTTCTGTGTTCCAATAATGAAGAAGGGTAAAGAACAAGCATATATTTTATTTATTTATTTAATCCTCTTCTCTCTCTCTTATTATTAATCAAAACCATGTCACATGACCACCCCAGCTGCAAGGGTTCCAGATGCTGAATATCCTAAGCTGGACTCACACACTCCAAATGCTGGTTCTGTTTGCAGAAGAACAGGTCAATCCTTCTTAGCTAGGCTGCTAGTCATGTGTCCTTTGCTAGTTGTATATTTTCTGGGGATTCTCTTTTAATGTATTTTGTTATTCAATATTTATTTGCATGTAAGTATGCAATAAATACTTTCATATTTATATATGAAATTATAATCATATAAATGATTTACTTAGGTTAATTTATTTCAAGATTTTCACTGAATATTAAAGAACATAAGGGTGAACATTTCCCTTTGTGTGGGGTTTCTACATCCTCTGAGTATTGCTATACAATGTTACTGCTTTGCATTGATTTCTCAAAAGTTCTAATTTTAGTTTTTATTTAATGCAAGATTTATTTAGAATGGATTTTTTGGTTTTATTTAAATTATTTACTTGAACATGCTTTTTATTATTATTATTTATTTACCTTACTTGTCTTGAGGTCCAATAATGTGATATGAAGGAATTCAGCCTTCTGTAATTAATTAAGGGGTGTGTGTGTGTGTGCGTGTGTGTATGTTTAGGTACATAATGTTTTTAACTGTTCCTTACACATAAGAGAACTTCCCTTTTCTGTATGGAACATAGTATCTTTCTCTCTTTCTCTCTGTTTCTCTCTCCCAGAAATAAATATTGCCTGTAGAAAATTATACATTTATAATTTTTTAAAATATTTTTTAAGTAATCTATACACCCAACATGGGGCTCAAACTCAACCCCGAGACTAAGAGTCACATACTTTACCAACTGAGTCAGCCCGACATCCAATATTTTATAATTTGACTCATAAATTAAAACTATATTACTCAAAATACTTTAATATCAATGTGGCATAAAATTTCCAGAAGAGAAGGTTAAAATGTGGGAGTATGCCTTTTTTTATTTTATGCCTTTTGTTCTTGAATGTTTGCAGTTCTCAGTAAATTTTCCTCATGTATTTTATTATTTTTTCAGTGTTTTAATATGTATTATGTTTTCATTGCATAATTAAAACTTTTATCATCATGAAATATTTCCTCTTTTTCCATTTGCTATCTGGCCCTAAATTCCACATTATCTAACTTTAGTCCTTTCATGTCTTATTTTTTATACACTTTTTAATTTTTAATTTGCCTATGACATTTATTGGGACATATTTTAAGTGGTGGAATAATAGACATATATATATGCATATATATATGTACATTATATATGTGTGTATATGTATATATCTTATATGTGTGTATATATATGTATATATGTGTGTGTGTGTATATATATATATATATATATTTTTTTTTTTTTTAAGCAGACTCCACACACAACGTGAGGCTTGAACTCACAACCTTGAGATCAAGAGTCACATGATCTACCAACTGAGCCAGTCAGGTGCCCTAGACATATTTTAAATGGTAGACATATTTAAATGATAATTTATTGATTTCATTTCCAGGAGAATATGTGATGTGTTTGGCATAGATGAATAAAAACAGTGAAAAAAGAATTAAGAAAGGAAGGATAGAGTTACCTCACAGGAATATAAAACCCAGGCTTAGCATGATGATAGATGATAGATAGATAGATAGATAGATAGATAGATAGATAGATAGATAGATAGATGATAGATAGATAGATAGATAGATAGATAGATGATAGATAGAGATGGATGCACAGATACATTTCACACACACAAAGACACACACAAACATGGACACTTTACATGTAGAATCCAATATATAATATATGGCTTGAAGAGATCAATAGAATGATAGCTGAATTTATAGGCACTAATTTCCAAGTAGTTTATAAAAGTATCTGTGCTAATTATACATGGCAAGAAACTGGAAGCATTTGGTTTATGACTATTTTGGGATTTTGAAATAACCTCTTAAAATACTTTAATAATTTATATGTATTCTAGTTCTTAATATACAACTGACTTCATCTTATTGAAAAGATCCACTTACTAAAATTAAATTAGGAATAATTCATTTCTGTGAAAAATATCATTGGAATTTTGATAAGGAGAATATTGAATTTATAGATTACTTTGAGTAGTATAGAAATTTTAGCAGTGTTAATTATTCTAATCCATGAACATGGGTTATATTTTTATTTGTGTCTTGACTTCAACCTACAAAGTTATAGCAATCAAAACAACATGGTACTAGGATAAAAACAGACACATATACCAATAGAACAGAATCAATAGCCCAGAAATAAACCCACAAGTATATGGTAAACTAGTATTTGATAAGGGAATCAAAAATACTCAGTGGGGAAAAGGTAGTCTCTTCAATAAAAGATATGGGGAAAATTGGATATTCATATGCAAAAGAATTAAATTGAACCCCTATCTTACAGTACTCACAAAAATTAACTTGAAATGGTTTAAAACATTAATATAAGACCTGACACCATAAAATTTCTGGAAGAAAACATAAGGAAAAAGCTCAAAGTATTGGCAAAGATTTTTTTGGATATGACAACAAAACACAAGAACAAAGCAAAAATCTACAAGTGGGGACTATATCAAATTAAAAAGCTTCTGCAGAGCAAAAAAAAAAAAAAAAAGAAAAGAAAAAGAAATAACCAACACAATGAAAAGGTAATTTACAGAATGGGAGAAAATATTTGTAAGCGATATATTTGATAAGAGACTAATATGCAAACTATATAAGGAACTCCTATAATACAATAATAAAAATAAGCAAATAATCCACTTACAAATGAGCAAGTGATCTGGATAGACATTTTTCTAAAGAAAATACACAAATAGAAAACCTACAAATGGCCACCAGGAAATTGAGAAGATGTTCAGCATCACTAATTATCAGGGAAATGCAAATCAAAGCCACAATGAGATACCACCTCACACTGTTAGAATGACCATTACCAAAAGATGAGATAAGTGCTGGCAAGGATGTGGAGAAAAGGGAACCCTTGTGCAGTGTTGGTGAGGATGTTAATTGGTGCAGCAGCCATTATGGAAAACAGTATGGAGGCTCCTCAAAAATTAAAAATAGAACTACTCTATGATCCAGCAATCCCATTTCTGGTTATGTATGTGAAGAAAGGAAATTATTCTCAAAAATTATCTGCAATCCACTCCCATGTTCATTGCAGCATTATTCACAATAGCCAAGATGTAGGGAACAACCTGAGTATCCGTTGACAGCCGAATGAATAATGAAAATGTGATAGGTATACATGGTGTAATATATATGTATATATGCAAAGGAATACTCTTTGGCCATAGAAAAGGAAGAAAGTCTTGCAATTTGTGAGATGAATGGACCTTGAGGGAATTATGCTAAGTGAAATAAGCCAGACAAAGACAAACAAGACTGTACTGTATGATTTCACTTATATGGGTAATCTAGAGAAGTCAAATTCACAGAAACAGAGGGTAGCATGGTGGTTGCCAGAACCTGAGGGGTGGGAAAAATGGGAAGATGTTTGTCAGAGGGCACAGATTTTCATTTATAAGATGGTATGTTCTGGGGAATATAATGTGCAGCATGGTGACTGCTGTTAACAATATTGTGTTGTATACTTGAAATTTGCTGAGAGTATAAATCTCAAATGTTATCTCCCCGCCCCTGCCACATGCATATAAACAGTAACTATGTGAGGTGATAAATGTGTTAACTAACTTTGTTGTGGTAGTCATTCCACAATATATTTTCATTTGGTATATGCTCATTTTTTATGTTTTAAATAAATATTCTATTATTATTATTATAATTCTATTTTTCTGTAATATAGCTGAATCTTATAATATGGTCATTTTACATTATTCTCTGATACATAGCACTTAACTGAATAATGAACATTAATATTCAGTGGACCATCTAGTATATAATATTTCAGTAGCTTATATTGCACAGTTGATTACAGAACTATTTTAGTTGTTAGTGTTTTTTTTTTTTAAGATTCTATTTATTTATTTGAGAGAGAGAATGAGAGAGAGCACATGAGAGGGGGGAGGGCCAGAGGGAGAAGCAGACTCCCTGCTAAGCAGGGAGCCCGATGCGGGACTCGATCCAGGGACTCCAGGATCATGACCTGAGCCGAAGGCAGTTGCTTAACCAACTGAGCCACCCAGGCGCCCAGTTGTTAGTGTTTTAAATAATGAATATAAATTACTTTCTCTTTGGCAAAATAAAGCTCAAATTTAAATGCACTTTTTAAAAGTGTTCCCAGATACACCAAGTTTTATACCTTACATAGAAAACAGTTGAAAATCATTAGGAAAAAAAAATGTGGGATAATTATGGGGTTTGAAATACACAAAATGAAACAATTTTGTTTTTATTGCCTCTGAATTTAAATTATTTTTACCCAGTTTTTGAAAAGATGTGTTTGGTAATTCTGAAGTGAGCTAAAATTGTGCAATTTTATTAAAATAACATAAAATGATTGTTATTTGACTCTATCAAGGCAAAATTACCTACTTAAAGAAGTATGTCAGTTCTGTTAAGTATGTGACTAATTTGTGAATTGAATTCACATGGACCCATACAGCTTATAAGCTAGCAGTGTCCATTATACACTGTCTATATACATAAAATAAATGTCCTAAAAGTAAACTTTCCTATATTTCATAATATTTCAAATAACATAAGCATAACTTGTCACAAATTAATGGAATATAGAATTAAATTTTAAAGTTATAAATAAAAAAGCTGCATAATATTTGTATTTTATAGTTATCTAATCTTACTAAAATTTACATGAGTTCATTTTAAAGTTAACAGAAAGACTTGTGGCATTATTATTAGAGTTGTGTACTTGAATCGAATCCACAGACTCACACATATTACAGATTAGAGTGCAAATCTTCTAAATCTAGAAAGCAAACAACCATATTTTTTAAACAATTTTTTTCAAAGATTTTATTTATTTATTTGAGAGGAGTGAGAGCTAGAGAGAGAGAGCACACACAGAAGGAGAGGGAGAGGGAGAAGCAGACTCCCCGCGGAGCAGGGAGCCGGACATGGGACTCGATTCCAGCACCCTGGGATCATGACCTGAGCCGAAGGCAGACACTTAACTGGCTGAGCCACCCAGGCGCCCAAACAGCCATATTTTTAAGGTATGGTGTAAAGGACCTACTTAGATTGCCTGTGATAATACATTCTTAAGGGGATAAAAGGAAGTAAAATAAACCTGTGATAAGCCATCTATCTTCAGGGCCTTCAGGCAGATAAATGTCTACATCCTTCCTAAGAGCTGTGTCTTGTATTCATGAAGATAAGGAACCTTGCCTTGAGCCAACAGTAAATGGTCATATAATTTAATGTATGCTTAGCTCTCTATAAACCCATTGTATTTTTGTACATGGTTATTTTTTTAATAAAATGATAGTTCTTAAAGTTATGACTGTAATGTCTAAGTTTGATTTACATAAAGATCTTTTCAGAAGCAGTTAATGGGGATATTCCATTTACCTGACCTGATCAAAATTAAACGGTATCATTTAACACTGTGATCATTTTATTCCTTTACTGTGTCTAGTCATTCCTTACATATTTGTTAAATGAATGAATGAATTCAATTAATGCATTGATTTTTTAAAATTAACCTAAGACCTTAACCATATTTATTTACAAAGTCATGTAGCATTTTTCACTGCATAGGAATTTTTACATTAAAAAAATGATATAATTTCTTAAACTTTATAAGTTACTATCTGATACATGAAATAAAGCTTAACTAGAAGCTTCAGATATTTTTCAAGGCTTTGGCTAAAAGCACTAGACAGTATTTTTTTTTTTTTTTCTAATTATTATATGATGAGTTAAACTATTTTCCAATGACCTCAGATCAGTCTGTAATGATCACTTGAAAAATACTACATCATATCCTCCCTTCTTTCCCTTGTCCAGATTTTTATTTTCTCTCTCACTTTCCATCTCTAGTTCTCCTGAGACATATTTTTCAGTACGGTCAAATATAGAACTATTGATTGTGTCTGACAAGTGTCAAAAGTATTTTCTGTTAAAAAGAAAGAGAAGAGAACAATACCTGAAAGTCTAATCAAAGCTAGTGAGATGGATGGTGTTACATTTTAGAAAGGAAGATCCATTATTTCCCCATGTATAACTCTTAAGCTCTTAGTTATTTGTTGTTATATTTCTGTAAAGCTTTCTTTTTTCAGAGATTATTTTTAATTTAACAGTCTATCAAGGAGCTTATATTTTCATTACCTTCCATGAGTAAACATATAATACCTTGAAGGCTATATTACAACCAAATAAGGAATCTGTCAATTTGGCCCTACATACATCTAAATCTTTCTTATAAAATGGGAAGCCTATCTATCGATATAACTGAGTTGAGAATTATGTTAATAAAGACATTTCTATGAAAAGTCATTATTTTCCCAGTGCTATTATTCTAAAAAAAAATGTAATTCTCTTTTAAAAATAAAACTGCATTCCCATGTAAAGACAATGCTCTATGAAAATTCCCATGTACAAAATAGATAAATTTAAAATCTCAAAATGCATTTCAATAATTTTTCAGGAAAATATGTTATGAAATTCTTTAGTCAAAAGCTCTAGATCTTAATACATTATGTTATTTGACTTTTAAACTTTATTTACACTATTGTTTTTAATTTAATAGAGAAAATAATTTAAATATTAATAGCTAAGTTAATTTTGAAGATAGGCCTTTAGGTCAGAATTAGTACACACTTAATATCGAACATTGCAGACTTCTGCTTCTAAGACAGAGAATGTTTCAAGAGAATATAACTTTTACTTTAATAATGAAAAAACAAACAAAACAAAACAGATAACCAAGAAAATCGTAGTTTAAACAACCCATAAGAGAAATGAGGATGCAATGAAACTTTAATGAACTAAAACCTTTGAAGCAACAAGACCCTCCCAGGGGAAAAAGAGACCCAAGTCTGCTTTCATGCCTCATGGAGTAGATGGTGGAGGAGGAATTCACCAGAGAATGGGGTAAGGAGAAACAAGCCAAAATGTAAAATAAACTAGTAGCAGTAGTAATCGTAGTAGTAGCAGCACCAGCAGCAGCAGTAATGGTGGCCAAGTGGTGTCTGGTATGATGGTTTAAAATCCTGAGGTGCTCCACCCTCCAAGCAAGTCTTCACCTACCTGCCAACTCTCCAAATTCTTCAGTGAGAGCTGGAGTTGGAGCCAAAAGGCCAAAGACAGCAGAAGAGTTGATAGGGAGAAATTTCCTGAAGGATTTGGAATCCATTGAAGATGAAGGGCAGGTCAGGACAACTGAGAGAAACCAAAATGAGGCTTTCTGGGCCTTCAGTAACTAAGAGGCTGTGGCTGTTGAACATTGTGGGGAGGGAGAAACAATTAAGATAAATTCCATGGAAGTAAACATTCTGGGAAATATCAGGCAGGGCTGCTACAGACTGCGTAGCCCATGAACTGAAACAATGCCTCTGAGGCACATTGTGTCTTCTCAGAGGCTGAAGCACTGTATCCTAAGAATGTGACAAGATAGGAAAGTTGAGAAAAAAATTTTCCAAGGCTTTCACTGAATGCGAGACCATAGCCCTTCAAAGGATAGGCTCATGGCAGCAGGGTAGAGGAGAGCAAGCAAGAGAGAACACCTGAATATCTTAAGGACAGAAGTAGGAGTAGATAGCAAATAGAATTTTTCATAACCCAAATAGTTGAGAACCAAATCTCCTGTGGTTTAGAGTGTTGGTTCTGTGTGTAGATCAACAAAGAGATTTTTACAGTGTCTTTGGTAGTAAGATCCCATGCCCTACTGAAGTAAATGAACCTCAGCAGTACTGAACTCAATCTAAGCATTCACCTAGCCTAGAATTTCTCAACAATACATTTATTGTCTAAGAGACTCACATTATTGTTCAGAAAGAGAAAGGATGAACCCTTTTCTGAAGGTAATATTATTTATTTCATTCTCTTCCTGTTTTTTTTTTTTAAACTTATGAAAAGGAGCCATAAAATATAACATCATCAAGGGATGAAACCATTAATTGAAGCCAATGTAGAGATGGCCTAAATATTAGAATGATCAAACAGAGGATTTTAAAAATCTGTACTAAATATGTTTAAATATATAGCAGAAAAGAAAAGAACTTGAGTGAACAGAGGAAGAATTGAAGCAGAGAATGCCAACTATTTTTAAAAATCCAAATAGAGATGTTAGGAAAGACACATTTCAGTTTGGATATCAGAAAAATGGATGCAGGAAAGGAAAGAACCAGTGAATTTGAATAGTGAATGTAAAGATGATCTAAACAGGGGCGCCTGCATGGCTCAGTCGTTAGGCGTCTGCCTTCTGCTCTGGTCATGATCCCAGGGTTCTGGGATCGAGCCCCGCATCGGGCTCCCTGCTCCGTGGGAAGCCTGCTTCTCCCTCTCCCACTCCCCCTGCTGTGTTCCCTTTCTTACTGTGTCTCTCTCTGTCAAATAAATAAAATCTTAAAAAAAAAAAAAAAGATGATCTAAACTGAAGCACACAGATAATACAAAATATAACTATAGACAGAACATTTGAGATCTTTTGTACAATAAGATATATTCTATATATGTAAACTGAAATTCAAGAAGAAAAAAAGATTGGAATAGAAAAAAAATTGAAGATACAATTGCTAAGATTTTCAAAATTTGGAAAAGTACTTGTAGAATCAAGAATCTCAGCAGACATTATGGAGGAGGAAAAAAATGAAACCATACAGTTATATCGAAGTCAAATTGAAGCAAATCAAGTATAAAGAGAACATTTGTAAAAAGCAAAAAACAGGAAAACAACAACAAAAACAAACCAAAACAAAGAAACAAAACTATGTGTAGACACAATAGTAGCTCCCCAAAGACCTCCATATGCCAATCTCCAAAACCTGTGAATACCTTATTTTATGTGGCTAAGGAACTTTGAAGATGACATTAAGAGAAGGATATGGATATGGGGAGATTATCATGGATTATTTGGTGGGCTCAATATAATTACAAAGATCCTCCTTACAAGGGAAAATGTGGGACAAAAGACTGAGGGTCTGAGAAGACGATGAAAGCTGAGGACAGATAAAAGAGATATTGCTGTGTTGATGGTTTTAAACACAAAGGAAGGGACCACAACCAAGGAAATACAGGCAGCCCCTGGAGGCTGCAAAAGGCAGATACTCCCCTACACCCTCCAGAATAAACGCAATACTGCCAATGGCTAAATTTTAACTCAGTAGTTTTGAACTTTTCATTTCCAGAATCTTAAGAGAGTTAATTTGGGTTATTTAAGCTATCTAATTTGTGGTAATTTGTCACAGCATCAATAAGATAGTAATATAAGCTACCAAAGGAGAAACCCACAGATCATACTGAAAAACGATAAGAAAAGAAAAATGGCAAAATTTTCATCATAAAGAATGCAATTAAGAATATGATGGAAGAACATCTTTAAAAGGCTAAATTAAAAAAAAAATAAATTAAAATTCAAAAACTAATTAAACAGTCTATCCAGAATTCAATTTTTAGTAAAAATATTACTAAAAATTGAAGGTGAAAAACAAAACAAGACACTTTCAGAAGGATAAAAAATGAAAAAGAAATAAAAAAACCCAACAACTTTCTTTCCTACAGACCTACACTATTATTACACTAAGAATTATTAAAATAACAAACTATAGCAACAGAAGTTTTACAGGTTGAAGGGTAATTGTATTACATCAAAACTTAGATTTTCAGAAACAAAATAATGAAGAATATCAGAAAGAATGAATCAATCTCTCTTTTTCTTTCTTATTTAGAAAATAAAATAAAACAGCATTTAAAATTGCTTTAATATCAAGTAAATAAACATAAATTTAACAAAGCAGTGAAAAACCTCTCTATAGAAAACTTAAATAATGGAGAAGCATACCACATTCATGGATTGGGAAACAATATTATTATGATGTTTATTCTTCCAAATCAATCTATAGATTTAAATAAAGCTTGAAATCCTAGAAGATGTTTGTTGGTTTGTTTTTTTCTTTCATTTCAGTATGATTCTAAAAAATATATATGGAAATACAACAAATTTGAAATGGAGAAAACTATTTTGAGAGAAAATATGAAATAAAGAAAAGAAAATGCCATAGCCTTCACTCTACTTCACAATTTTGATGTAGGGAAAATAAAAAAAAAGACAAAAAAATTAACAGAATTTCATAGAAAATAAATTTATGTTCATTAAAAGACTCCATTAAAGAAATTCATAGGCATAAACAAGCCCCAGAATAAGATACACACATACACATATATCTGCCAAAAGAGTATATGCAGAACTTATAAAAATCACTATAAAATTATATATGACCTAATAAATATGGACAAAGGCTATTGAATAGAAACTTTGAAAAATGAACATATGAATGTCCAATAGCTACATTAAAAGATGTTCATCATCATTCATCAGGAAAATTAAAATAAATGTAAATATGAGATACCATTGCATACCTACTAGAAAAGCTAAAATTCAGAAGGGTGATAAGAACATGATTTAACGAAGATGTATCACATGTGTGAGTGTAAAATAAGAAGCTACCTTGAATAATAGCTTGGTAATATTTTATAAAATTAAATATACATCTACCTTATGACAAAGAAATTCCACCACTAAATATTTACTTAATAAATGAAAACATATTTCCAAAAATATTTGTCCATAAATGTCCCTCACAGCCTTGTTCATAACAGCCCCAAACAGGAAAACAATTCAAGTAATTATCCACAGGAGAGTAGATAAGTAGATATTAACATATTCATATAATGGAATACCAGTCATCATTACAAATGGAAGAACAGATATGGTAACATGGATAATTCTCAGCAAAAAAAAAGTGTTGAATGAAAGATGCCAAACACAAAAGAGAACATACGGCATGATTAATTTCATGAAGTCCAAAGCAGACAAAAATTTTCTATGGTGAAAGAAATCAAGGGCTGCATTATGACTTTTGGGGTCCTAAGCACATTTACCTTGATGGGTTCTTTCCCTCACTTGCAAAAAAATAAAAAATAAATAAATAAATAAATAAATAAATAAATAAATAAATAGTATATGTACTTTATGACTCTTCTAGTGTAATGACAAAAATAGTAATATTATATAACATTTCCTTTGACCTATAACTTATTTTTTCTTTCCTGATTTAAAATAAAACATTTCCATGGGCACCAAAGAGTACTGAGAGCACCAGGTAGTATGTTTTGAATGGTGCTTCTCTCTGAGGTTGGGAGTTGAGCTTGGAATTGACAGGAAAGATCAGAAGTGAGCTTGATGTGGATGGAAATATTATATATAAAGGTAGTGTTGATAGTGTGTAAGATTGTCAACACTGCATTACTTGAGATCTATGCATTTGCTAATATATAAATTCTATCTCAATACAAGCTAAATATATAAATCAAAATACCCAAATTCAAATTTATCATATGCCCAAATATGTCTAAAGAAAATTAAAATAACGGGTGAGATTAGAAATTAATTCTTGCCTTCCTGAAAGACCATTTTATCCCCTTATTCTCATGGCTCTGTGCTTCTTATCCCAGATATCCCAAGAAATGTTAAAGCCTCGCAAAGTCCATGCTTTTGGTCCAGCTTAATGTTGTCTTTATGTATATGACATAATCATTTCAGAGTGAGAAACCAATGGCTTAATCTCTGTAAGTTAGCAGAGCTAAACAATAATTAGTAATTTAAAAGGAATTTTCCTTACTTCTCTTTCTCAAGACAGAAAATGTGATACTCTTTTTTTTTTGCCCTATAATATTTATTTTTAGAAATTGCCTTGTCCATCTGATAAGCCTATGTAGCAACCTGCCCATGCTTTATTATAAAGAAGAAGAGTGTATGCCACTCGACCTAACCTATCAGATTACCCCTTTTTTCTAGACAAATTGATTAATCAGGCATGGACATCTGATCCAAATCGGATTAGAAGATTAGAAACATTTTGAAGAGGTTGATATCCCAAATGATGGTTATCTCTTCTACTTAGATAAATGGTGGTAAGACCATGTTAAGTCTGGAGTTAACTTGTAATCATCATTGCTGCTGCTTGGAAGGAGTACTGCAGAAAATGAGGCCAACAGTAAGGAAAATAGTTTCAGAGAAAAAAAAAAAGATTCAAGATGACATTGAAGACTATCTGAAAAGAGCATGTCTAATATTAGAAACAACCCTGGGCTTTGAGTTACAAGGGCCAGAGATTCTCTTTCATATAGAATGAAAGGAAGGCTATGAACATTTCTACACTAATAATTTTTCTTTCTCTTTTCCTGCAAGAATTGTTAGAAATATAATCTTGTTTACAACCATAATTATCATTAGCTATTTATAATAAATTCAGTGTTGAAATAAAACACACATTGTATATTAAATTTTAATTTTAAATAAAATAAATGCAAAAATACCGTATGAACAATCATTTATGTTTATTTATATAATTATGCACATTCATATGGGTATAAATAAATGGCATCCATGGCTAAGATATATTAACATATTTGTCATCTATATATTATTTAAAGATAAAGTTAGCTTTTCTCAGCTAAGTACACTTGCATTTTACTTTTTCAGTAGATCCTAAATTACTATGGTATATTTTAGAAACTTTTGCAGGTAAATTTTTAAAACAATATAAAGCAGAGCTAAGCAGCCATATAGATGTATTAACAGAAATTAACATGTGTGGCTTTGTGGTGTTTTTGGAGCAACATTTCTTAGACAAGGAAGGTTAAAAGGTAATCTATTAGTCTTTGAACATTTTTGTGTGTGCTCTGTAATTCTGCATCCATTATGTATATTAAGGAGTAGGGCATGGGACAGTTCTTTTATATTCCATATTCCTGTAGGTGTGCTGAACTCAAGGAATGTTACACATAACTAAAGTATAACATTGAGAATTATTTTCTCGATAGTTACATTAATATAATTTTTAAAAATTTATAATTGTATTTGCAAGAACAGAAATTAACTCAAGTTGCTTTAAGTGATAGCAAGAACAAGAGAATTTTGAATTAAGCTTATCTTATGAAACCAGCCAAAAGCACGACGTAGAACTGTACTTGATCCACAAGTAGGGACTTGAACAAGGATACATGGAGTCATTAGATATCCAGATAGTATTTTTTTTTTTTTTGCCATTGTCAATTCCCTCAGCAGAAAGCTGTCCATGCTCTGTATAGAAGCACCGATGAGCCCACATCCTCCAATTTGCACGTTAGACTTCCTCAACCAGATGCAGACACCATCTAGTAGTCTCTCAGTTCCAACTCCAAATTTGAGAGAAAGCAAAATCTAACGAACAGATTTGGGATTAGTCCTCTCCCTTCATTAAATTAGCTATAGTCCAGGTGTGCACATTCTTATTTGAGCCCTTTGTAAGACATCTCATACCCACTGTTCTTAAATTACATTCTGTAAACCAGATCATGTTGTATTAAAAACAAATCCACAACACCCAAATAAACCTATTTCCTCTTTTTGCTAGGTTCTGAATGTTGGTTCCTCTCTAAGCATTCTATCAAATGTAGAGTTCAAAATTTGAAGCTAAGTTACAACTCTATATAGAACAGTACAGTCCAAACACCTCCCCTTTCCAGACGTGCTTACTAAAGCAAGCAAATGGAATGACTCATTATGTTATACTTAGAGATTCCACAGAAGGTATGCTAACATGATTAATAGCTGTGAGACATTTTTACTCTTTGTAGACTTGCAATCCATAGTATTTTAAATGGAGAATGAAAACTGATTTAGATCTTAAAGAATGGATCCGCAATCCTCTTGGGTGGTCTTCAAAGTTTTGAAATTATTACAAGTTACAATTACAATACTTCAAAAAGACAAACTAATTTAAACTCACAATCTGATTTCATCAAAGTATCAGAAATTCAGTAAATATTTTGCATTAGGTAACTCAGTTTTAAAAAGCACAGCAACTTTTAAGAGAGTAATATAACATCATACTAGTGCTTTTAAGAGTATGAGAGGAAAGCAGCTTTTCCTCTTTCCTCTTATTTCAGTACCTGGGTGCCTAAGAATTAAGCTGACAAAAAGGACTAACAGGAGAAAAAGGTTTATATGTATGTATTCTATGCATGGAGCCAACAAAAGAAGTAACTGTTTCCTTAAATGATTAAAGTTACAAGCTTATAGACCTAATGTAGTAGGGAAAAGGAAGGGGGATAAAAGGTTTTTATAGGAAGAATAAAAAGGTTTATTTAAGAAAGATAAGTGGGTTTTTAGGAGAACAAAGGGGAGATAAAGTATATATTTGTCTATACAGATATGAGCAGTCTCTCCGTCAGTGCTTTATGTAGGCTCATTTTTATTCCTCCTCCTGGAGTAGACCCACCTTGAAGAGGGAATTTATTACAGCCTCATTTCCAGGAAGTTGCTGATTTTAGTCAAATCAGGGAAGCTCAGAGTAGGCTTCCTTCTGCATGTGTTGAATTTCAAATGTCTTCAGTTTAAAAATGAAAAAGAAGATAGAAAGAAGGGAGAAATGAAGGGGGGGAAATCGGAGGGGTAGACGAACCATGAGAGACTATGGACTCTGAGAAACAAACTGAGGGCTCTAGAGGGGAGGGGGGTGGGGGATGGGTTAGCCTGGTGATGGGTATTAAAGATGGCACGTACTGAATGGGGCACTGGGTGTTATACGCAAACAATGAATCCTGGAACACTACATCAAAAAAAAAAAAAAAAAGAAATGTTTTGTTGGGCTAGCTAAAAAAATAAAATAAAATAAAATAATCTTCACACCAACTCTGGGACTCACAGTAGGTTTCTGCAGAAACAAATGGAAAACATTGAGAAAAGGTAAACTGAGGAATATTAAAAATTTTAAGTTTGTTGGGGCAGAATTCAGTTTGAATTAGGCAGTACCAAACTGGAAGTGTTTAGCAACATTCCACTACTGGGCGCCAAGAAAGACTTATACAGGGAAAATATGGAAACAAAGAAAGGAAATTGTTTGATTATCTGTAGTTCAAAGCCTAGTTGGCTGTCTGTGATTATGATTGGTTATCCTTGTGTTTTGATTTTGGAACTTTGAGGCATTTACAGGCTTAGACTTTTGCTTTGCTTATGTCAGCTGCCACAGCATTAGAGCTACCTTGGTCTAATGGCCTCCATGCTTAATTTATTTAACATCTATGATGTAAATTTGCTCACGAGAGTTCTACATTATTTAAAAACTCTGTAAAACCTTTGTATCTTCTGAAGCCATATCAAGAGAAGGAGGTGAGAGAAGGATAGCAATTAGTGAATACAAAATTAATCATTTATTACTCAAAGTTCAAAAGTTACCAGATAGAACTGGAGACCATAAAATTTAGATATGCCATTTGAAAAATAAGTTAATGAATGAACACATCAGACTGGATTATAACCAGTTTGACGAAGGAATTTGAAATATGGATTATAGTATACAGGGAGAAATATATGATGAGTTTGTAAAGAAACCTTTGACAAGCTTGGGTTACATCCTTTTTGTGTAAGTGTATACCAAAAATTATTTTATCCATACAAATTTTAATATTAGTAGTATTGATTAGAACAGGAAAAGATAAAGCAAGATTTACAATTAGCAATAGTAAAGTAAAATTATAATATGACGATGTTCAGAAATATTCTAAAAAATGTCTTTAGCTCCCTTCCTCTTTCTCTCTCCCTTTCCACTTTGAGGTCCTCTCTCAGAATTCTACTTTTTTTGTTGTTGTTGTTTGTTCTTAGGTTTCTCTGACTTGACTCAAATGTTGTAACATTCTTTTCTTCATTCCTTATCTGTAGTTTGTGGAATTGGGAAGGGGAAAAGAGATGTAGATGGGATTCTCCCTCATATAAAGGAAATCTAAAAATTAGCAATTTTATTGTTTGACCATGGGTAAATTCTGGGAGGAAAAGATTCCAGATCTACATATAATATAGCATTTGGCTTTGGAAAAGAATATAATAGTTGCCCATTCTTTGACTAATCAGAAGCCTTCAGCCTTTGCTGAAATTTTTTTGTGTGTGTATTATTAGAGAATAAATTTCTCTTAGATACAAATAAAAGTGTCACCTGAGGTAAGCAGAATTGTGCTAGTTTCCCCATCCCTGCTCATTGAAGGTTTGGGAATTTTCTAAAAAAATTCCCTACTTCTAGCCTTGTATCTACTAACCAAACTATAAAATCAGTAATATCAAATTTATATCATTATTTTAATTTAACAGACATTATTTTGCTAAAATAAAATCATTATTTTCAATGTATATATGATACATGATACCATGATGATAGCTCTGAGTATAAAATATGTATGTTCACTTTTTATAAAGCAATTTTTCTACTCAGTTTCTCTATTTATACAACTATATGATGCTTACTACTATAGCAGGCTGTGACACCATGTGGGCTTGTCTGACTAAAATACATACTGAATTCTTTATGTCTGCTTCCATACATTTCTAATTAGCCAAGAACAACTAATCAATTACTTCCCCATTGTATTATTTCATGATGTCAAATATATCTCACTTTATGAAACAATATAAGACAGTGTTCATTTTTGAAATTTCCATTCAATTTTTAATTATACATGTAAAATAGACATTTTTAAACTGGCAAAAATATTTCAGCGTGAATTCTGAGGCTAACACAGATGATTACTGGCAGTTGATGTTAGTATGTACATGTGTAATGATAACCATGATTACATCCTGGAATCTTTTTGCAAAATGGTAGACTATGTTGTTATCCAGAAGCACATTTTAGCTATAAATACATTAAATTTCAGAATGAAATACAAGCGCATGTAGTGAACTCAAGAGTTTCATATCAAGACAGAACTTAGAAGCTGAGATTGGCATTTCAGAGAAAGGAACAGTTAATTTATACCTCAGAAGACTGGAAACTTAGATGTTGTAACCCTGAAGAAAGACTGAAGCCTTAAATTGATCCTCTGCCTGGTAAAGAGACCCAGAAAAACTCTGAAACTCCAATCCTCAACTTAAGACAGTGGAAAAAGAAAATCAGTTCTTTTTATGAGAAGTTGATGGAAAGGAAAATTTTTAAAAAGATTAGTATAGAGTGGTTAAAGATATAGAGGTTATGGTGGGAAATAACCAACAGAAAACTTTAGGACTTCTGGGAATGTGATTGAAGTAATAGCCCCAAGAGATGTTAGTCAGTAATTTTCCAGATTTTTTAAAAATGTGCCAATCATCTAAATGATCGTAAAAGAAAACACTGAGCAAAATAAATGAAAACAAATTTCTATTCAACCATATCACATTAAAACTACAAAAATAACCAGAACACCTTAGAAATAATGACATCTATACTATAAGCATGTTTCTCATCAGCATTAAAAAAAAAAACAAAGGTTAAAATAGGGGCACCTGGGTGGCTCAGTGGATTAAGCATCCGACTCTTGATTTCAGCTCAGGATATGATCTCAGAGTCTTGATATTGAGCCCTGGCTGGACTCTGCACTCGGCTGGGAATCTGCTTCTGATTCTCTCTCTCCCTCTCCTTCTGTCCCTTCCCTTTGCTCCCTCTTTCTCTCTTTCAAATAAATAAATAAATAATATATTTTTTTAAGGTCAAAATAAAGTAAAATAATAATAATAGGTAGCCACAATGGAAACTTTGAGTAGTATTGCGATCTTAACAATAGTTAGTCTTCAAATCCATCAACATAGAATATCTTTGTAATCGACCTTCAAATAGGTCATTTTAAATTTTAGCAATGTGTTTAGTTTCTTTTTTTTTTTAAAGATTTTATTTATTTATTTGAGAGAGAGAGAATGAGAGACAGAGAGCACGAGAGGGAAGAGGGTCAGAGGGAGAAGCAGACCCCCTGCTGAGCAGGGAGCCCGATGTGGAACTTGATCCCGGGACTCCAGGATCATGACCTGAGCCGAAGGCAGTCGCTTAACCAACTGAGCCACCCAGGCGCCCCATTGTGTTTAGTTTCTAATGTGTAAGATTTTCACTGGTTAATTTTATCCCTAGATATTTTATTATTTTACATGCCATATTGTAAAGGAATGGTTTTCTTAATATCTGTTACCATTTTGGATTGTTCATTGATAGTTTATAAAAACTGATTTTCTGTGTTTATATTGTGTCTGCAACTGTGCTGAATTTGTTGATTAACTCTGTTTTCCAAGGCTTCTTTAGCATTTCTCTTTATAAGATGATGCCATATGTAAATTAAGATACTTTTATTTCTTCCTTTCTAATTTGTGTCTTTTATTCATCCCCCCCCCCCCACCCCAGCCCAAATTGCTCTTTCTAGAACTTCCAGTAAAATGTTGAATAGACTGGTGAAACTGGTAGTTTATGTCTTGTTCTTGATCGTAGTGGGGAGACTTTCAGTCATTCTACATTAGTTAGCAGTGAGTTGTCTCCTAAATGACCTTTATCAGGTTGAGGAAATTCCCTTCCATCCCTAGTTTATTAAGTGTTTTTATAATTAAAAAAACAAGTTGGAATTTGTCAAATGCTTTTTTTTTGCACTAACTTATATAATCATCTGTTCCCCTCTTTTATTCTATTAATATGGTGAATTATATTGTATTCTCTCTTCTTCTATTTTTGGAAATGAATGGAAAAGAATGACTGGGTAATTTTCCTTAAATGATTGATAGATGAAATCAGTAAAGTCTCCTAGTCCTGGGCTTTTTTGTTGGTAGGTTTTTGATCACTGAATCAATCTCTTTACTTATTTTTTTAGTTATCCTTTATATTTCAGTGAGGTGGTAGTCATGACCCCACTTTAATTTAAGAATTTGACTCTTCTCTCCCCACACCTTATTTTTTATCAGTGAATCAAGATAAATGTTTGTAAATTGTGTTGATTTTTTCAAAGAATAAACTTTGGTTTAATTAATCTCCATTGGTTTTCTATTCTCTAATTTATCTCTGCAATCATCTTTATCTGCTGGCTTTGAGTTTATTTTTCTCTTCTTATTCCAGTTCTTTGAAGTGTACAGTTAGCTTACTGATTTAAGATTTTTTTAATGTAGACATTTGTAGCTATGACTTTCCTCTTAGCTATTCTCTCTTTGAATCCTATAAATTTGGTTTATTATGTTTTCATTTTCATTAATCTGAAAGTATTTTTTTAATTTCTATTTTGATATCTCCTTGACCCTTTGGCTATTTAAATATATATTGTTTAATTTCTACATATTTGTGAATAGTTCATTGTGTTATTGATTTCTAGTTTTATTCCCTTGTAGTTGGAGAAGATACTTTGGAGCACTTCATTTTTTTTTAATGTATTGAGACTTCTCATGTGGTTTAACATATAGTTTTCCTGGGGACTATTTTACATGCACTTGAAAGAAAAAGTGTGTATTCTGCTATATGGGGGTGAAGTTTTCTGAATATGTCTATTATGTGTAGTTGGTTTACAGTGTTATATGTTTTTTTAATTTCATTATTGATCTTCTCTCTAAGTTTTTTTTTTTTTATTTTCCCATTATTAAAAGTGGGTGTTGAAGTCTGCAATTATCATTATCAACTGTAAATTTTTCTTTTCAATTCTATTAGGATTTGCTTCATGTATTTTGGAGGTCTGATGTTTATTACATGTATGTTTGTCATTATTATATCTTCTTGGTGAAATGATCCTTTTATCAATGTGTAATGTCATTCTTTGTCTCTTCTAACAATTTTAGACTTACTTTTTATTTTGTCTGATAATGTTATAATCACCCCACCTCTCTTTTTTTTAAATTTTATTATGTTATGTTAATCACCATATATTACATCATTAGTTTTTGATATAGTGTTCCATGATTCATTGTTTTCCTATGACACCCAGTGCTCCATTCAGTACGTGCCCTCTTTAATACCCATCACCAGGCTAACCAACCCCCCCAACCCTCTCCCCTCTAGAACCCTCAGTTAGTTTCTCAGAGTCCATAGTCCCTCATGGTTCGTCTCGCCCTCCGATTTCCCCCGCTTCATTTTTCCCTTCCTACTATCTTCTTCTTTTTTTTTTTTTTTTAATATATAATGTATTATTTGTGTCAGAGGTACCCATCTCTCTTTTGATTACTATTTGCATGGAATGTTATTTTCCATCCTTTGACTTTCAATTTGTATCATGAAAGTGCATTTCTGATAGACAGTATATAGTTGAATCACCTTTTTTTTACCCATTCATCCAGCCTCTGCTTTTTGATTGAAGAATTTAATCCATTTAAATTTAAAGGAATTAATGATAAGGAAGGACTTCTCTGTTTTCCTACTTTTTCCATATGTCTTATTATCTTTTCTGTTCCCCAGTTTCTTCTATTATTGCCTCATTTTGTGTCCAGCTGTTTTTTTTTTTTTTTTGTAGTGTCCCATTTTGATTCTTTTCTCATTTCTTTTTATATATACTTTTAGATATATTCTTGGTTGATCCCTGGGAATTGTAATTAACCTCTTAAACTTACAGTATTTATTTTGAATAAATATCACCTTAGCCTTAACAGTGCATAAAACCACTATTCTATACAGCTCCATTCCTCACCCTTTTATTGTTGTTTTCACAAATTAATCTCTATCCATTATATGTACACTAATATAGATTTAAAATGATTGGTTTTTTGCTTTTTCTTAAATCATACAGTTAAAGAAAAGAGGAGTTACCACTCCAAAATGCAGTAATACTGACTTTTGCATTTCCCTATGTAGTTACCTTTATCAATGCCTTCAGTTTCTTTATATAGCATTTAGTTATTATCTAGTATCCTCTTTTTCCATCAAGAGTCCCTTTGCTACTTCTTGGAAGTCAAGTGTACAACTACCAGCTTCTCATAGGCTTATGTTATCTGAGAATGTCTTAATTTCCCCGTCTTTTAAAAATTTATTTTATTGTTATGTTAATCACCATACATTACATCATTAGTTTTTGATTGATGTAGTGCTCCATGATTCATTGTTTGTGTATAACACCCAGTGCTCCATGCAGAACGTGCCCTCTTTAATACCCATCACCAGGCTAACCTATCCCCCCACCCCCCTCCCCTCGAGAACCCTCAGTTTGTTTTTCAGAGTCCATCGTCTCTCATGGTTCGTCTCCCCCTCTGATTTCCCCACCCTTCATTCTTCCCTTCCTGCTATCTTCTTCTTCTTCTTTTTTTTTTGAAGGATAGTTTTACCTAATATGGAATTCTTGTTTGTCAGTATTTCTATTTCAACAGATTATAGTTATCCTCCCACGACTTTTTGTCCTCCATGGTTTCTGCTTAGAAATCAGCTGTTATTTTTACTGATGATTTAGTTTATAGAAGTCCCTTATATCTTGCTGCTTTCAAGATTCTTTGTCTTTCAAAAGTTCAATTAATGTGTATCTCAGTGTGAATATTTGTGCATTTCTCTTTCTTGGACTCAATTGGATGTGAAAATTTATGTTTTTTTTAATTAAATCTGGGAAGAATTTGGTTATCATTTCTGCAAATATTTTTCTCTGTCATCTCCTTCTTGGACTACCATTATACTACTCATTTTGTATTTTTGATGGTGTCCTATGGGTCTCTTAAGCTTTATTCATTTTTTAATTTTTATTCCTTTTTATTTTTGTTCTTTAAACTGGATAATTTCAATTGACTTATCTTTGAGTTTTCTGGTTCTTTCCTCTGCTTACTAAAATCTGCTATTGAAAGCCCCTAGTGAATTTTTCATTTTAGTTATAATGATTAGAGCCAGAATGGTTGGAAAAAATGGGCTGGTATCTTTAACATTACCACTGAGCTGGGAAAGAGAGATAGGCAAGAGCGAATGAAAATGTCACAACGACTTTCTACTATTTTTAAGGTGACGTTTCATGGATTCAGCACTCTTTTGGTTTCTATAAATTCTTTTTTTTTTTTTTTAAAGATTTTATTTATTTATTTGAGACAGAGAGAATGAGAGACAGAGAGCATGAGAGGGAGAAGCAGACTCCCCGCCGAGCAGGGAGCCCGATGCGGGACTCGATCCAGGGACTCCGGGATCATGACCTGAGCCGAAAGCAGTCGCTTAACCAACTGAGCCACCCAGGCGCCCCGGTTTCTATAAATTCTTGACTATTTCCTGGAGTTCAGATAAAGCTTATTCTGAGAGTTTATGCTCAAATATTTTTTTTATTTTTTTTCTGAAGGAACAGGCCCTTGGAGCTACCTAGCTCACTATCACTGACATCATCTTGCACATAACTTTAAAAGTAACTTTTCGGATTCACTATTTTATTCATGTTACCACTTGTTCAGTAATTCAGAATGATACCTTATTTCCTGTCAAATCTAGCCAAACTCCAAACTGGCAGTAAGAATTGCTACACATAAATAACAAAAATCAAGTCCTCCTGTACAGTCCTTTTCATTACATGGTCATTTTTATGCCTAAGTGTGTTAGCCAGCTTAATGAGCCTGAGTACTAACTATCTAGAATCAGCCAAAGATTATAAAGAAGAAAACTTACCGAAACCATTGGCTGAATAAACCTAAAATAGAATTAAGTCTTATCTTGATTATTTGGGATTTAAATAAAGAGAAAATATCCTAAACATATATATATATACAGTGAAAAGAAAGCTTCTCATATTACAAATATTTTCAATATAATTTCAAGTTATAGGTGCTCCAACAATAAGGAATATGTATTTTAGGAATTCACCGTAATTTTTGCTCTGTTATAATTTTAATACACAAAAACATAATTTCCTTACATCTATTCTAAGAAAATTATAACTTCCAAATTCATCCTCTTTTATTATTAAATATTTCAACAATTTTCTGTGCCATTATAGAAAGTGATAGCACTACAATAGTTAACTTGTGTCAATTTTTTCATCTTTAGATGATATAATTAATAATATCCATTATAACTAGGAAAGTTATGTATTATGCTCAGTGTCATTCTCTTTTTTTATCACTACATCCTTTAAATATATTTCCATATTACTAACTGCTCTCTGCTGAGGACTGAAGCAACAAATGTACATTTTTAAATTACTGATTAATAAGTTAGTGAAAATTAACCACTGGAAAACCTTTTGTATGGCTTATATCACCAATAAAAGAAAATTTAAGTTTAAGAATAATTTATTCCCTATAGCAAAGAGCTTTAAATAAGTATAATACTTATTCATAAGAATGCTTCTATTAAATTATTAAAAGCATCTTATAACCAAAGTGCTCAGAGAAAATGGGGATTGGGGACAATCATTTTCATATGTATGCACATTGCAGTATTTCTTTAGTTATGTCACATTTTTGTAAACTATTTTATTTATTCAATTTATTATTTTTTAACATCGCACATTTTACTACTCTGACTTAACACTGGTATTACCATTTTAACCAACCATGATATACAGAAAATGATGTGCACCAGTGTTTCATATCACAAATCTTCTCATGTAATGTTTCTCATAGATAAAATTTGTGCCAAATTTATGGGGTTTTAAAATAATAATTTTAACTGAATATCTATGTATCTGTCACTTTAAAAGATAATGTGCGTGTATACATAAAATAAAATAGATATGTATATATAAATATTTCACTATGTAATTCAATTTGTTGATTCATTTTGATCTTTTTGGATACAGTATCAACTAGTGTATCAAGCATTCATTTATTCACTTTATTAAGATTCAACAGGGACTCTGCTAGGGGATGAGGATACAGTTGTTGAACAAATAGGCAGCATCTTTGCTCTGTTGGAACCCAGATTTACTAAGACGCGGACATTAAACAAATATTCAAGCAAGTAGCCTTATAATCACAGTTTTGTTTTAGGTGGTAGGGAGAAAAGATATGGAGTTCTACAAAAGTACATTGACACTGATGACCAGTGGTGGAGTTACTCTAGTAGTTAAGTAGCGTAAAGACAGATATAAAGGAAGGCTGTGAATGAAGGTCTCTGATGAGAAGCCATGTAATGTGAGACCTGTGTGATGAGTGGGAGTTAGACAAAGAATGTTGGTGTGTTGGTAAGGAGGTGAGATGATTTCAAAGGGATCACCGTAATAGAATGTCTTAAAGACCTGGAAGTTTGCAGTAAGGCAGTTGGCAGGGCTGCTACTGCTGGGAAATCAGAAGCTATTCTGTTTCCTAATCCATTTTGTGTGACTGAACATTTATTTATTTTCCTTTTGGAAGCTTGTAGAAAATTCTCTTTATTTTCAATATGTTTAAATTTCACAATGTCATTGTATGAGTCTATTCTAATTCATTTTACTGGGTACTGGATGAACACTGTCAATTTGGCGATTAATGCCTTTTAGTTCTGGGAAATATTTTAATAATTTTATTATTTCCTACCATCTGTTTTTCTTCCCTCTCCATCTGAACCTTCTATTATTTGGACTTTGGAATTCTAGAAGTGATATCCATTTTGCTTTAAAGTTTTATTTTTTTATTCCTATGTGTTATCATTTTTTCTATTTATTTTCTGTAAGTGTGTCTTGACTTTGTTATCCAGACTTCCTTTTGAAATTTTAACTATCAGGGTTTTAATCCCAATAACTGTTTTGGTTTTTAAAAAATTTCTTATTGCTCTTATTTCAAGGATTAAATATTATCTTTTATTTCTATCAGAATATAAATTACAGGTTTGGTTGGTTTGATTTATGTAGTATTTTTCTCCCTGCACATTCTCATTTCACACTGGATTTGTCTATGTGTTTATTTTGGCCTTATTTTCCATGTTAGACAGTTTACTCAGATGTCCAGTTAATGTTGGCTTTCTGCTTTGGATCATGAGAGAGATAACAAAAAGCTGACTTGGAATTTCTGAGTACCGGGTAAGGATTTTCAACTGTAAACTTCTCTGTGAGTGACCTGGGTAAATGTTAAGGAACTCCCAATACTAGGTTCTAAATCCCTCAGAGAATAGTTTTTGAATCACCTGCTTGAGGGCTAATGCTTATGACTGCCGATATTCTTGCATGATGCTAGGATTGAATGCACTGTGGGGAGAGAACTTCTCTTCACTGCATTCAACATCCAGTATTCTTCAGATTCCATATAGTATGTGTCTTGAGTGAATTAACCTTGAGACTTCTACCAGGGTTGTTCAGTGGAGAGAATCTAGTAATTGAACAACTTATCCAATAACTTTCTTCTTTTTTTTTTTTTTTAGATTTTACTTAAATTCAAATTAGTCTATTCTCCAATAATTTTCAGCAGGCCTCTATATTTTTTGAGATATACTTGGTCTTGTTAGTTTATATAGTTTTCTGAGGAATTTGTGCAGTAAATAAGGTTTTCAACTTTACCAGCATAGGGTTCAGATTCAGTTTCCTTAGAGCCACTAAGTCAGCTCCCACTTATTTATATGCTTTCAAACTTCTAATATTTTGTTGCTTTTTTCCCAGTTCTCCTCATCCTTGTACATATCTTTTTTTTTAAATTTTATTTATTTATTTGAGAGAGAGAGAGAGAGAGCACGAGTGAGAGAAAGAGAGAGCACAAGCAGGAGGGAGGGGCAGAGGGAGAGGAAGAAGGATCCTCCCTGCTGAGCAGGGAGCCTGACGCGGGACTCGATTCTAGGACCCTGGGATCATGACTGGGCTGAAGGCAGATGCTTAACCAACTGAGCCACCCAGGCACCCTATCTTTTAATATAATTTCCTCTTAGTGCTGTTGAAGGGCTTAAGCTGAGAACAAAATGATGTTCATATGTTCAATATGTCATAGTAAATGAGAAGTGCACTAAAGAGGAAAATATATGTGTGGTAGTGTATATGTACATACACATGAACATACTTAGATTATGTATGCAGTACGTATGTGTGAAATATATGTAAAAAAAACTTTGTTGTTTTCTTAATTTCTGCAATTCGCCAAGGCAACAACTATTAAGAAACTTTAATCTGTATTTCATTAAGGGAAGATCTGTACTAGGTGAACATAGTTCCTGTTGTTTGTTTAATAAAATGTTCAGAGGAGGGTCTTTAAGTCTATGTATTTCTCATAAGATTATTTGTGAAGGATATATGGGTTTATCCTGTTGGTTGCCATAAGGACCATTGAGCAACCTAGGAAAAAAGTCTGCTTTTTGGGCCTGAATGGATAAAAATTGAATATAAGGAAACTGATACAGAGCAAAAATGACTGAGAATCAGAAGCTACAGAGACATGTGCAAAAGAGGAGGCAGAATGTGACATCCAACAATTAGGAAACAGTCCTTGTATTCTCTAGAAGAGTTCAGTGAACAGTCCTGTAAAGATGCCCAACTTTTAATTACTTCTTACTGGTAATTAAAGAGATAACTCTGACCAAGTAACCCTAGATATCAATCAGAAGTTTCATCAAGAGATGCATTCAGTGACCACCAACTTCCTTATGTCAATGAAGCAGACATTGGTCAGCAGATGGATAGAAAGCACCAAAAGATTGCCTTTTTCAGAAAGACATCATGGGATGTTTGGACACCCCTTATTGAGGAAAGGCAGGGAGTTTCGCACCATTGATGCTATGTACCCTAGAACAGAGAATAAATTGGAAATAAAGGTTCTCTGGGAATCAAAATTAACTGTAATGACTCATCTCCAAAGTTTTCTGTCCCTACTATCTTGATGTTCTCATTTTTCTTTTTACCAACCCCTTACAAATGCCCTGCCAAACTAGAGCTCTTGTATCAATAAAATCATTAAGTAGAAACTGGAGGTGTTCTTACTTCCGTTACATGATAAGCTGACAGTGTGGGCAGGAAATCTTCTACAAAAGAAGAAATATGGTCATAAGATGCAAAGTTAAACTGCTGGCCACAGTTTTGCTGGAGAACATTTTCTGTAATATCATCAATATGGTACCATAGTAGTGAATCATCAAGGCTTAAGTAGAGTTTGTAGGATAACCTGAGAGCTTATCTTGTTAAATATTGTTCCAATGAGTATTAAATAGCACATAAGCTTTGGATCGTTACTCTTTTGAAAGTCGCCTCCTTTTTTGGTTATCCATTAAAATGAAATAAAATAACAACAATAACAACAGCAGCAATAATATTGATGTTAATAATAACTAACAGTAATATTGTACTTATTAATAGATAGTATTTTAAGGGCTTTATGTGCACTAATTTATAATAAGTCTATGAAATCAGTTTTATTACCATCTCCATTTTGCAGATGAGAAAACTAAAGTAAAAAGAAACCAAGAAAATTTTCAAGATTATACAGTTACTGATGGAGCCTGGTTTTAAACCCAGGCAGTGGAACTCCTGGTCCAATCTCCTAACCACTAGTGAACAAATACCCCCCTCCTTTCTTTTTTCTAATTATAAGTTTTTTTATGACTAAAGGTGAAGGTATTCTCAGTCTTGTGAAAAACTTTCCAAAGTCCAAGTTGCTATACTTCCAACTCATTCTTCCATATATACTTCTTTTTTTTTTTTTTACAAAGCATTCATTTAGTTTATCACCTATCATTTTATATAGATGGCTGTCAAATTCAGATTCTTAGACTTTCTACTAAGCTCAACTTTTACCTTTCCAGTTGCCTATAATCATATTTCCTATATATAACAACAGAATTATAAAAATCAATAGGAACAAAATCCAGGCAAAATAATGTAATGGTCAATATTTCAAATGATATGACTTTGAAGCCTGGTGCAATCGCTTACCAATTGCATGACCTAGGACATGATAAGTAACCATTTAGAGCTACTTTCTTTCTTTCTTTCTTTTTTTTTTTTGTAAAACAGAAAACAAATCAAATTAGTTCATAGGTTGCAAAGATTAAGAAAGGGAAAATACTTAGGAAAATGCTTTAGTTCGTATTCATAAATGATAGTTGTTATTAGAAAGGAAATTTGGTTTGGAGGTGTTTCTCTATTTCAGAGCTATCACTTAAAGAACAACATAGAAAAAACTATATTGCTACTTTTTATGTAATTTTTTAAATATATGTTAAGTAATTACCTAAAAATAAATCATTTAAGAAAAGATATGCTAAGTTCTGTTAGCTTTCCTTCATTGGGACAATGATAAAGATTGGCTTACCAACCTTGGAAATTATCATTCTGAAACTACTTGTAGGGTTCATATAAAAATGAATAAAGAGCCAAGTTTTATGGGACACAAAATACTGCTTTTCTGTGTTCCATGCTCTTCCTTTCCAACCAATTTCCACCTTTCAAAATCCTAGCCAATTTTTTAAAATCTCTGATCCAATATAATTTCTATTAAGAAGCTTTTGTTATTACTTTCCCTCAGAATGAATCTCCTACACTAACATTTCGTATTGCTTTGTATCTCCCATGTGACAAGTTTTTTTTTTTTTTTTACCTTATAAAACATTTATGTTTTAATTATCCTATATCCCTACTAAAACGTAAGGTCCTTTGGAACCTAAGTACAAATGACACGTATGTTAGTATACTTTCTAGGACTTGGCTGGTCACCTTCTTGTAGAGAGTTCTATAACACAACCTCTACATCCAAGAAAGAGAGGATGGGTAGAGGAAAGAAACAAGGATAGTCACCAAGTTATAAACACCATATAATATCAGTCCAGTGGGATCATGTGGCCTGGGAGCCTAAAAGGCATAATGAGAGAGAAACCCCTGGAAAAGAGTAGCAGTGCCAGATATGTTGGCAGGGTAGGGAAAGTGAGGTGCCAGATCATGAAATAACTTCTAAATTTACACCAAATCTGCCATATCTGTCTGCCAGTACTGTAAAATGGAAAATTATCTAAGCAAATTGTACATGATATGAAGGTGTGTGTAGAGATTATCATGTGCATATAGAAATTGAATCATTTATAAAAAGATAAAATATTTCTTTATATATTGTAGCATAATATTGTGTTTTGTTATATAACTTACAGTTTATCAGTGGTTTGAAAGTAACCAACATCCAGTGATTGGGAGAACACCACAATCAAAATATTTGGAATGCTAAGAAAACAGCGCAATTATTTAATAAAATTAATAATCTTTAAAAATAACTGAAAAAGCTTTTGTATTGGTTACACAATGAATTAAAAATATTTATTTTATTTTGTGGAAAAATGAGATTGCAAATATGCAGATGCGATAAACATGGAATAAGTTGAAAAGCCAAATTGTTTTTTTAGAAAGTGGGAAATAATAAACGGTGATATGAAGCAAAACAACAATAATAAACAAAAAACAAAAAACAAAATATGTAAAGCTAGAGAATAGAGAATAGAGGTAAATCAGTAAGACCAAAGACCTAGAAATCATAATGAAATATAAACTAAGTAAGATTTTAAATAGAAATATTTTAAGGTAATGTTAACCTCATAGAATGAATTTGGAAGTTTTCCTTCCTTTTCTATTTTTTGGAATAGTTTGAGAATAGGTATTAACTCTTCTTTAAATGTTTGGTAGCATGCCTCTGTGAAACCATCTGGCCTTGAACTTTTGTTTTTTTGATTACTGATTCAATTTCTTTGCTGGTTATTGGTAGGTTCAAGTTTTCTATTTCTTCTTGTTTCAGTTTTGGTAGTTTATATGTTTCTAGGAACTTACTCATTTCTTCCAGGTTATCCAATTCACTAGCATAGTTTTTCAGAATATTCTATAATAATTGTTGATATTTCTATGGTGTTGGTTGTTATTTCTCCTCTCTCATTTGTGATTGAATTTATTTGGGTCCTTTCTCTTTTCTTTTTGATAAGTCTGGCTAGAAGTTTATCAGTTTTTTTTTTTTTTTTCAAGAACTAGCTCCTGGTTTCATCAATCTGTTCTATTGATTTTTTTTCTTTTCTTTTTTTTGTTTCTGTATCATTTATTTCTGCTCTAATTTTTATTATTTCTTCTTTTCTGCTGGCTTTAGACTCTGCTTATTGTTCTTTTTCTAGTTCCTTTAGGTGTAAGGTTAGGTTGCTTATTGAATTTTTTCTTACTTCTTGAGGTGGGCCTAAATTGCTATATACAAGGAAATATCCCCTCACACCTGTCAGAATGGCTAAAATAAACAACAACACAAGAAACAACAGGTGTTGGGTAAGGATGTGGAATTAGGGGAAGGAACCTTGTTGCACTATCCATGGGAATGCAACCTGGTGCAGCCAATCTGGAAAACAGTATGGAGGTTCCTCAAAAAGTTAAAAATAGGGGCGCCTGGGTGGCTCAGTCGTTAAGCCTCTGCCTTCGGCTCAAGTCATGATCCCAGGATCCTGGGATCGATCCCTGCACTGGGCTCCCTGCTCCATGGGAAGCCTGCTTCTTCCTCTCCCACTCCCCCTGCTTGTGTTCCCTCTCTCGCTGTGTCTCTCTGTCAAATAAATAAAATCTTTAAAAAAAAAAGGTTAAAAATAGAACTACCCTACAATTCAGCAATACTAGATATCTACCAAAAGGATACAAAAATATTAATTCAAGTGATCTATATACCCCGGTGTTTATAGCAACATTATCTATAATAGCCAAATTATGGAAACAGCCCAAGTGTCCATCTACTGATAAGTGGATAAAGAAGTGATACATATATTATATATATAACTTCAGTTTTGGTAGTTTATATGTATGTGTATATATACACACACACACACACATACACATACATACACACACACACACAAACTGGAATATTTCTCAGCCATGAAAAAGAATGAAATCTTGTCATTTGCAATGATACAGATAGAGCTAGAGAGTACAATACTAAGTGAAATAAGTCAGTCAGAGAAAGAGACAATATGTGGAATTAAGAAACAAAACAAACAGGCAATGGAAAAAACAAAACAAAACAAAAAAACAGAGAGGGAGGCAAACCAAGAAACAGACTCTTAACTATAGAGAACACACTGATGGTTACCAGAGGGGTAGGTGGGTGGGGGAATGGGTTAAATAGGTGTTAGGGATTAAGGAGTGAACTTGTTAGGATGAGCACTGGGTGTTGTATGGAAGTACTGAATCACTATATTTTATACCTGAAACTAATATTACACTGTATGTTCCTTAATTGGAATTTAAATAAGAACTTAAAAAATTTTAAGTAAGATTTTAAAAACAAATATACTAAAAATTCTAATATGACAAATTTTATTGTTAGACTAATTAATTTTAAGCTATGTAAATTATATTTCTGCTAGATACAGCTTAATTTTCAGACACATGAAAAAGGCACATATGTATTAGAGCTTCTTAATATAAAGGAGATAATAAACAATAACTTAAATAGAAGACTCAAGACTCTGGCAATTTTACATATAAAAAAGTCTCCTGTTATTTGGGTGGATGGAAGGAGAATTTTTTATTTTCCATATGTATTAAAGAAACATCATAATAGATTGTCATTTCAGCTGAAAAGAATATGTTGGACTTAATTCCTTGATTATAAGTGATATTAAAGTACTAAAACAATTTACCAGGCAAGAACTCAGAAAACTGCTTTTTCCCCCTATCTGTACCCTGTTTGCAGTACTTTCTTTTGAGTTGCTTCTGCTTTACACTCATTCAAATCCTTCCACCATGTCCTCCTCATCAGTATCATGGTGAGTATCCCTGCCTGTCAAATCCTTCCACCACACTTGACAAGTAGAACTATTACTCTGAATAATGCCATAGTCTTATTTCCCCACTCTTGTATATGAGATGCCTGAGTGTTAATGAAAAATAACAAAATGATGTAAATTGATGCAACTAAAGGCATTTGAATTCCACCCTCAACTGTATCATTTTAATCCACAGCCAATTATTTATTGTGCTTACTGTTATTATTATTCAAGACTATTGAGACTGTTAAGAATTTCTTCAGCTGCTTACAATGCTATTCACAAAGTTATCTTTATTTATAACTACTCTTCAACTCTTTCCTTATGTTCAAAGCTACTCTTTTTGCTTCCTCTCTTTATGACTGAAACTATACTGCTCCATAAATTGATTTTCTTATAGCTATCCTTGTTCTGACTCACATTATTTCCACGAAGGCCAGGCTGGTAGCTTCCTGACTGGTCTTTCTTTTTTATCCACCACATAGAATCCTTCTTAAAACTATCAAATACCAGCTTCCACTGCCATAGTAGCACATCCTCAACATAGTCTTCAGGGCTGTTCATTATAATTCTTTCCCTAATTTGCTAACCACATCTGCTAACAATCTCAACCATAATCTCTGTATTCTGGTAACATGGAATCATCGTGTGCATATATTCATACCTTTGTTCAAAATCTCCTTTTTAGATTATCTTCTTTACATGACTAATTCCCATATAGTGTGGACCTTTTCTCCTCTAGAATCCCTTCTAGAACCCTACTGGGCTGGGTTATGTGTCCTTATATTATAAGGTGGTGACACAATATTTTTGAGGCAGTGTTCTTTTATTTCCTCCTTGAACTTTGTCCAATTCAAGCTGTAGATTGAACCTATGTCTGTTACCCCTAAGAAGTTAAGTGCATGAAAATCCAAAAACATCTGATTTTATTCCAAACACTTAAGCCAGGGGAATTGACAGAATTTAGAAGATAAATTTATGGAGAAATTATATATGAAGTAGATTTAAGCCACAGTTGGTAGAGGGGAGAGGTAGGTGGTTGGTTGAAAGAAATGAGTTGATGAGAGACAGTGCTTTATGTTTCGATTGTTTGTTTGTTTTAATGTGCAAAGAATTTGAGAGACCATGGGAATAGGAGCTAGAGTTGTAAAGTAATGAACTGTGTATTCTGAAACTGACAATCAGATGTATTTGATTTCTCATGCCTTGCTGTTTCAGAAAGCCCTCCCTTACACTGACTTACACCATCAAAGAGGAAAAAAAGAACCTCAAAACTGACAGAGATTGAAGTTTTATAACTTAATCATGGAAGTATAGTGTCCTGGATGTGGTAATAAGTTGATTCTTAGGAACCAAAGGGTCTTTTTTTTGCAAATAGCAGATGATCAAGTTTTGTTGATGGTGGAGAAGGTTGTGTGCTTTGGAGGGAGGGGATACAGGGGGATAGGAACTCTTTGTACTTTAATTTTTTTTCCAAATTTTTATTGTGGTAAAACACATATAAAACTACATTTTTTAACCATTGTTAAGTGTACAACTCAGTGGTACTAAGTACAGTGATATTGTGCAACCATCAACGCCACTCTTCAGAGTTCTCCAGATCTCTTTTCATCTTGTAAAACTAAAACTCTGTACCCATTAAGCAATAACTCCCCATTCCCCCCTCCCAGACCTTGTCAAACTACCATCCTACTTTATGTCTGTATGATTTTCACTCCCTAGGGAGCTCATAATTGGAATCATATCATATTTGCCTTTTTGTGATTGGATTATGGAACTCTCTGTACTTCCCACACAACTTTGCTATGAACCTAAAAATGCTCAAAAAAGTTAAAGTCTATTAATTAAAAACATAAAATCAAGGTATTAAAAACACTTTTTATAAAGAAAAATAATTTTTCTTTTTTTTTAAAGATTTTATTTATTTGAGAGAGAGATAGAGACAGACAGCACAAATGGGTAGGAGGAGCAGAGGGAGAGTGAGAAGCAGAATCCCAACCCAACCGGCTGAACTACTCAGATGCCCCAAGAAAAATAATTTTTCAAAGGAAATGAAGCATATTAAAAATATTTTTTGAAGTGGATTTTAAAATTGAAACTTTAAGTTCTAAAAGCAATATTCTTCTAGCAGTCATTCTTACAGTTCTAACAGAAATTGTTGTCTTTTCTCCCTCAATTCCCTATCAGCCATGTGGTTGGTCTGACTCCAACAATCAGCATTATAATGAATCTGAAGATTACCTACTCAAATCTACCCTTCTATTACAATGTTTGATCTTCACTTAAATATTTTATTTTGTTATTTAATATTCCTTTTTTTTTTAGATTTATTTATTTGAGAGAGAGAGAGAAAGCACAAGCAAAGGGGAGAGGCAGAGGGAGAGGGAGAAGCAGGCTCCCTGCAAAGCAAGGAGCCTGATGTGGGGCTGGATCCCAGGACCCTGGGACATGACCTGAGCCAGAAGGCAGATGCTTAACCAATGGAGCCACCCAGGAGTCCCATTGTTGTTTAATATTCTTTATCAAGTGTGAAAATATCTACATATTTGCAAATAATCCAACTACTGTTTTAAATTTTTAAATAAATAAGAAATAAGGTATTTTTTTAAAGTTCTGGGTTTATTCCAAAGCTTGAAGTATTTTAAGTATCACAGATGATTTAGCATATGTTTTTACTCTCATTGCATATACTTCTATAAAATAAAGCTTTTATTTTATGTCTGCTAATTGATTTATTTTCTTATTTGTTGTATCAATCAATATCATTTATAGAGGACAGTAGCAGCTATTAAGCAAAAGAAATACTTCTTTCTTTTAATATCACTCAAAATCTTTACAGAACTAAAATATGTAAAAGTAAATATTTTGTTTTTAATAATCACTCTTATCTAAAAAAAAAAGGTCTTAAATGCCATATATTCACCTCTGATCTATCCATCTGTTTCTTAAGTTATCCATCTACTGACCTATTCATAATGCCAATGCATTTCTAGCTACTAAAGGAAAGTATTTTCAAGTGAGATTTCTTTAGCTTCCAACCCATTTCCTTGATCTAAATAAATCACACAGATGATGTGAATATTTTTATCTGGTAAAGTGTATAACCACAAGTACTACTCTAAGCTCTCAACAGGATAGAAATATTAAGTAAATAGAGAAATCCTGGCTCCTAGATGGGATTTGGAAAGGATAAAATTAATGATGGGGAAACACTTTTGTGTGTTTTGTTATCAAGGTCACTAGTTGGGGTTGGAAAGAGTTTTGAGAGTGCATCTTAAGCTCTTTCAGTGTTCTGCTGTTGGAATTATACTGCAGTTGAGAACATCAAATAAGAAGTAATAACTGTTAGCATATTAGCTAGTGATAACTTCTTAAAATGACACATCAAAAATCATCTGTGCTGGCAAAAATTTCTTTGATTTAAACAGAAACTATAATTTGGATGGTTAGAACTTATCTGAATTCCTGTTTATTTATTTTTTCTTATCTTTTTTTTGTATGTACTTCTTTTAAAATACATCTGATTGCAGAATTACATGAAGATGTTTACTGAAGTCCAATGGGCTGTCTAAAATAAGATGGGGAAGAAGTTTCCAAATTCACTGAAGTACAGACATGTGACCCTTCAAACTGTATTTCAATAGTGGTACACTGGGCAAACTATCATTCAGGCAGGCTTATTTTGACCAACTTCACAAAGTAGCAGGAGGACATATATATCTCAATCATTAAAGGCCATGAAAGGTCATACTATGCTCAGTCTTCTTCAGGCTTTGGGATATTTACTTGAACTGTTACTTGCCATGAAGTTTGTGAGGACTAAATGTGTTTTGTTAGAGTTTGCAGTGTGCAACAAGAAATTGTATTTACTGAAAGTAAATTGTATTTACTAGAAAGTTTTGAAATTTTTCTATATGTGGGTAACAAAATGTCACCAAAGTATTATACTTATTTATAAAATATGTAAATCATATAAATATGTAATCATATAAATTTGAGAGTTTTTTTGTTTTGTTTTGTATTGTTTTTGCAGATGAGGGAAATTCATATGTAGTGGATACTCTTGAAAATTTTAGATATGTTATTTGGGAAAAACATATTTCCACACTCCCATAAATACATTTCTAATGGACATATTAAAAGCTAGAGTTGTCAAAAGTTGTTCTTTATTCATTCCAGTAATTTTAAGTCAATATATTGTACATGTCAAGTCTATAGTAAAGATAATTCTTAATAATTATAACTATATTTATTAAACACATACTCTAAGCCAAGCACGTGCAGTGCATTATCTTACAGAGTCCTCTTGTAGGATCAATCATATAATACTATGGCCATTATTATTATCCTCATTTTATTTATTCATTAAATAATACTTACCGAGGTTCTTTTATGTTATAGTTAGGGAAACTGAGGCTCACCAATTTTAACTAATTGCCTAAAAATTACATTTGTAGTGACAGTTGGAATACAAATTAAAGGACTCTGATTTTATGATCCATTGTTGTAATTATTAACATGATACAAAAGTGACTATATAATGACAAAATCTTAGGAAAGAGAAATACAAAATGTATGTGAATAATAATTTTACATTTTATATGGCTGAGGCTGTTTTTAGAATATGAGAATATTTAAACTAGAGAATTATAAGTATATGATTGTTTAATGTAGTTGAGTTTCAATATGAAGCATTCTAGAGAAAGCTTATTAACATATTTCTCAGATAATAGCTTTTATTAAAATCAAAATCATGTGGGGCGCCTGGGTGGCGTCTGCCTTCGGCTCAGGTCCTGATCCCAGGGTCCTGGGATCGAGCCCCGCATCGGGCTCCCTGCTCCGCGGGAAGCCTGCTTCTCCCTCTCCCCCTCCCCCTGCTTGTGTTCCCACTCTGGCTGTGTCTCTCTCTCAAAAAAGAAATAAAATCTTTAAAAAAAAAAAAAGCATGCTTGGCAAAACATGATTTTGATTTTATTTATTTTTTTATTTTCATTTTTTTTTAAAGATTTTATTTCTTTGACAGAGAGAGACCCAGCGAAGAGAGGGAACACAAGCAGGGGGAGTGGGAGAGGGAGAAGCAGGCTTCCCGCTGAGCAGGGAGCCCGATGCGGGGCTCGATCCCACGACCCTGGGACCATGACCTGAGCCGAAGGCAGACGCTTAACGACTGAGCCACCCAGGCGCCCCTTAACAAGCATTCTTAAATGAAGGGATTGGACGAGAGTAACTAAAGATAATTTATTAGTTCCCTCTTAGCTTACCATTTGAATATCAGGCCTAAAGACATTACAGCCTGGATGAGGTCAGACAAATAGGTAATGGAAAAGCAAAGACTGTAACCCTGTTCTCTGACCAAAAATCTTTTGTTTTCTTTAACAAATCAAAGTTAACATAATACTTATATTTTGTACTTTAGCATTATACATTTTTATGAGACAATTAACACCTCAAATAACTCGGCACTCTAAATTAATTATGTTTATATTCCATTGGAATCATTAGAGGTAGTTAGCTCATCAAAATCTGGTTTTTTTCTTCCTCTGCTGTTCCTATTTTCAATTCAGTATCAATCTATTTCATACCCTGTCTATCCCTAGAGCAGCCTTCTGAACTCCTAACCCATTTGTAAGACATAACCTCAACAGGACATGATACACTGCTTGTGAGTTTTACCTGTTGTTATCCATCTCACTCTTCTTTGTGCCCCTAAATATGCCCATAAATCTTTGCCCCACTATTTGGGCACACTCAAATCCTGCCCTATGCCCTTTGTAAGCCACTAAAAAAAAGTGTCAATGACTATTGTTTTCATCTGTCCTATAGCAAGTAACATAGAACCTTGCAAATAAAAATAAGTATAGTTTATTAAAGTTTATTTCAATTTACATCAATTCTATATTAAGTATTATTTGATAAATTGCGTATTATATATATAAATGACTTGAAGAGGAATGCATCATGATTGGGAATCTGAAAAGACCATCTATAGAATTATTTTGCTTTATGAATTGGTGTCTTTCATCTTTTAAGGTTTCATCTTTGTTTTAAATCTGTTTGAAGAGTTTTTATAATGCTCTGAAGGCATAGAAATTATAAAATGATGTGTGTGTTAAATATACAGCACTTTTTTTGGGAACAAATGCTATTTTATCAAGTTATGAGAGAGTATGATATAAGTTGTTGATTAAAATTCATTTAGTCTGTCATCTGACTGAATGTACTTAAAAAAAATCTTTGACATGTTGATCAGTATAAAATTGATTTAATCTCAGCTGAAACTTAAGTTCAGCGTTAGTCATGGATAATTACTGTCAGAAAGGGTATGTTCTAGCTATTCATTTACATAATATGAGCTTTCTTTTGGATTGCATATGAATTAATTAAATTTCCTTTAATTGTAGCAACTACATTCAATATGCAGCTTCTAGCTAGTTCATTAACTTCTAGAAAATGACCAATATCCTAATACAAATCTCTGAACTGGACTACAGGCTTTGAGAGGAAAAAATTAAGAGGAGAGATTCTAAGAAAGTAATTCACCAACCTAGATATATGAGAAATGACTTCATTTTTAGCACAACATTCCTCCCCAAAAAGATAACTACTGATTCAGTTAGCCAACTCACTTGTGACTAAAATGTAAAATGATCAGACTCTCAATAAACATTAAACTCATTCTTTGATAGTAAAAAATTATTCTCTTGATAAATCTTAAACTATTTGATAGCAAAAAAAAAAACAACACACACACAATTTAGAATTAGATAGTAAGAACACAAAGAAAATATAACGTATGAAATTATACAAAATACAAGTATGTGAGTCAGATTCCTGAGAGTCACATCTTGGACTCTATAAACATTAGATCAACAATTGGCATAAATACTGGCATAAGGTTGAGGAAAAAGATTTTCCAAATTGAAATCAGTCATTATTTTATGGTCACAATTGACGTAACTTTGGACTTTTTTTAATGTATTGCATTGAACATTAAAAAGCAATAATGCCAACAGAAAAATTTACCCAGTATTATATTCACCTAGCTAATTGTTTTTCTTTATCTTTTCTTAGTTGCTTCTAAATACTTGCATTATTTTATGTTTTTAATCATAGCATAAACTTCTCATCTTTTCCACTTAAGAACATTGCCTAATGGTTTACCTAGGCTTTTTCTTTGTGTTATATTTATTTTAAATATAAAATAGAATTTCAATAAATCAAAGACCCTAAAGTATGATCCCATCATCACATGAGAACTTGGAAATATAAATTTTGGGCTACATATAGTCCAGATCTACTGAATCAAAAACTCTGAGGTGGATTGAAGGCAGAATCAATGTTCTAACAACTTCTCTAGGTCATTTTCATGCATGCCAAACTTCAGAACTACCACACTAAATATATTTTATAAAATTTACTAAAATATTTCAGTGAGTTATCATATAAAATAACACTGCATGGGGAAGATTTGTTCAGTAAATTATGTATCTTTTTATTTCTTTTTCTTCTTTTTTTAATTTTATAGATTGTGTTCTCAACAATTGGAATGTGGTATCAAAGAGTTCAAATATTTAAAAATTGGGGCGCCTGGGTGGCTCAGTCATTAAGCGTCTACCTTTGGCTCAGGTCGTGGTCCCAGGGTCCTGGGATCAAGCCCTGCATCAGGCTCCCTGCTTGGCGGGAAGCCTGCTTCTCCCTCTCCCACTCCCCCTGCTTGTGTTCCTTCTCTCACTTTGTCTCTCTCTCTGTTAAATAAATAAATAATAACTTAAAAAAAACAAGTATTTAAAAATTGTTTTCAAGAAGATTTATTCTAATTCATACTGCTATCAAAAGATGTACTTTAAAAAAAACACAGTTGATAGTATTGGTCTTTTCTTTTTGTAATATTAAATTTGCTACACTCCATTTGGAAATACATGTATGTATTAAAGTAAAAGTACTGTGTAGGTTTCATTTAAAAACAAATAAAGTTTATTTTTTAAATACTTGTCATTTGTATATATCTGTCCTTATGAAAATTAGTCTCTAAAAAGGTAGTTATAATAATAATAATAACAACTAACAATTAAAAGAAGTTTTATATGTGCCAAGCCCTTTAATTTTTTAAAAATTTTTATTCTTATGTTAATTACCATACATTACATCATTAGTTTTTGATGTAGTGTTCCATGATTCATTGTGCATAATACCCAGTGCTCTATGCAGAATGTGCCCTCTTTAATACCCATCACCAGGCTAACCCATCCCCCCACCCCCTCCCCTCAAGAACCCTCAGTTTGTTTTTCAGAGTCCATCGTCTCTCATGATTCATCTCCCCCTCCGATTTCCCCCTCTTCATTCTTCCCCTCCTGCTATCTTCTTTTTTTTTTTTCTTAACATGTATTGCATTATTTGTTTCAGAGGTACAGATCTGTGATTCAACAGTCTTGCACAATTCACAGCACTCACCATAACACATACCCTCCCCAATGTCTATCACCCAGCCACCCCATCCCTCCCACCCCACCCCCCACTCCAGCAACCCTCAGTTTGTTTCCTAAGATTAAGAATTCCTCATATCAGTGAGGTCATATGATACATGTCTTTCTCTGATTGACTTATTTCGCTCAGCATAACACCCTCCAGTTCCATCCATGTTGTTGCAAATGGCAAGATCTCATTCCTTTTGATGGCTGCATAATATTCCATTTTGTATATATATACCACTTCTTCTTTATCCATTCATCTGTCGATGGACATCTTGGCTCTTTCCAGAGTTTGGCTATTGTGAACATTGCTGCTATAAACATGGGGGTGCACGTACCCCTTCGGATCCCTACATTTGTATCTTTGGGGTAAATACCCAGTAGTGCAATTGCTGGATCGTATGGTAGCTCTATTTTCAACATTTGAGGAACCTCCGTACTGTTTTCCAGAGTGGCTGCACCAGCTTGCATTTCCACCAACAGTGTAGAAGGGTCCCCCTTTCTCGGCATCCCCGCCAACATCTGTCGTTTCCTGATTTGTTAATTTTAGCCATTCTGACGGGTGTGAGGTGGTATCTCATTGAGGTTTTGATTTCCAAGCCCTTTAATTTTGATAACCCTATGAGAATATGGTATTATCCCCATTTTACAGATGAGGAAACTGAGTTACAGATGTTTAGGTACTTGCCCAAGGTCCTGAAGATTGTAACTGGTTGGGTTATGGTTTAAACTCTGGATCAGAATCTATGTTCTTAATGATACGATGTCATCATGTGGAGAGATGGTTTTAAATCAACAAGCCCAAAATATACACTAAATACCTAATAAAATTACTGTCATTTATTACCTCATAAATGTTTTCTTTCTTTTTTACAAAATATAGGTGTCACTGATGGTTATACACACACACACACACACATATATACACACATGCTTATGTGTGTGTGTATATATATATATATATATATATATATATATATCTGTGTGTGTGTCTCATATGTGTGTTAGTTTATTGACATTTTTTTACTTTCCAGTTAAATTCTCAAAGGAGAAAAGCCAAATCTGTCTATAAAAGTGTAGGGATTCAAGTTGATTAGTTTGGTTTTAGTACAAGACTGCTGGACACACCTACTCTTTTCTGATGCCAATGGAGATTGTTAAACTGAATAAGTAGCAAGAAAATTGAATTATTCATGATTTATTCATTTAGTTGAGAAATGTATTAGTGATTGTCCAGTGGCAAAGGTCAAAATAAGAAAAGATCAGCTGTCAGAACCCACCAAGAAGTTTTCAAGACACAATTATTTTCCATTCCTATTTCCTGCTGTATATACATACATGTCATTTCTCCTATCCAGAATTCTCTTAATGTAAAAGTTGACATTTATTTAACACTTACTATATGACAAGGAAGTGATTCCTGCAGATTATTACAGGTAGTACTTTGTACAACTTTAGGAGGTGGTCTGTAGTATTACCATCATTTAACAGATGAGACAACTTGGCACAAAGAAGTAATTTCTCCAAAGACAGAGCTAATAAATGGTAGAACCAGGATTTGAACTCAGGCAGTTTAATTTTGTGGATCATTTTCTTAAGGACCACACTACTCATTGGAGAGGGAGGAGAGAGCTACATCACAGGGGATTAGGAGGGGGAGAATGTTGAGAGTGTTTTCAAAAGGTCATCTACCTGTCTGATACAAGTCTCTTTTGCACGGAGAACAACTGAACCTTGATTATACTATATTTCTCTTAGACTTCTTTTTATTTTATACTTTGACATGCACATATTATTTAGACATATGACTACAAATGATTTTCCTCTTCTTTATCTTCAGGACTCCTAATTCAGGATGGCCCTTTGGGGTCTTGTGAAAATAAATACTGTGGTTTGGGAAGGCACTGTGTCATCAGCAGAGAGACAGGGCAAGCAGAATGTGCCTGTATGGACCTTTGCAAGCGGCACTACAAACCTGTGTGTGGATCGGATGGAGAATTTTATGAAAACCACTGTGAAGTACATAGAGCTGCTTGCCTGAAAAAGCAAAAGATTACCATTGTTCACAATGAAGACTGCTTCTTTAAAGGTAAATACAGGGTGAACCTAAAGTGTCACCCTCTATTTCTTTCCTTTTCTCAACTACTGCCTTTAAGTTTAAATTCTAGCATGATTTTATATCAGCAAGTATTTAAAAAGGGACAGGAAAAATCTGAGTTTACATCAATAAACAGTAAGTGTATAGAAATGTACACAGATACAATTCTGAATCTCAATTATGAGTACAAAGTTGGCCAAAATATGACTCAAATTTAATATAGCTTACAGCATTGCACCATATGGCTTCCCAATCATGGCAGTTATCTTAGGACACAGGGAGACCAATTCAGTCAACAGGCCAAATCCACCCAGTAAAAAGCACCTGGAATGGAATTGAGTGAATAGTGAATGCCAAGCCATGCTGTGATAACATTGCATTTCTTCCTGATTAAAAACGATGGGTTTCAGTTTGCACCACATAATTCAGATTATATGGAACCTGTAAATGCCCACTGAAATAACTCTGAAAAACTCTGCTAAATTTAATTAGTAAATCTGGGATTACAGTAATTTAAAAACCTAAAAAATATTGGTATTCACTTTCATGGTACTCAAAACAATTGGTTACTGTTTATGAAAAAGTACTGCTGAATTAGTAATTTGAGAAATTATTTTAACATGCTATATAAGTAAATAAATCATTGAACATTTCTAATGTCATTTATTCATAAACTTATTTTGTCTTTATTTGTTTCTACTGGAGAAAATATTTGCTTATTCATAGTCATAACCCAGACTGAAATACAGAACTTCCCTCATTCAAATAGGTTAGTGATCAACCTGATTTCTAGTCTTCAATTGATTCCTATCCCATGTTTTCATAATTTTCCTCAAGCTTATTTACATTTAAGACTTATCTGATATTCCAGTAAAATGACTAAAAACTTTCCTTTTTCAAACATGGTAGAATAAATAAAATATTATTTCCAAGGTGATAATAAAATGATACACAGAGTTTTTCAAATGTTATAAGGTGCAATACTCTGTAGTCAGTGTGGCTACTAGAAGCCCATTGATATAATTGAAGTAAAATGATAATAGTTTCTTTACCACAGTGAACTATGTGCAACTTGAATTCATGCACAGAGTATTTTATATCAGGTTCTCTTCTTGTACAGAAAGAATAGCAGTTGCTTTTGTTTCAGTTCAATTTATTCCCTTCTATCAAATCTATTTTACAAATAACTAAAATTAATTCTATTAGCATGTGCTTTAAAACTCATGAAAGTGTATTGTGTGTGTATGTGTGTGTGTGTGAGTATTTATTCTGTCATTTTGACATGAGATGCTATATTGGCAATACCGCTATATAAATAATATTCTATTAAGGTAATTTAGAAACATTCTCAAAATGAAGTTTTGTCCAACTGACACCCAGCAATCGATTATGTGGAAACATATGATATTAAATAGCATGTGAGAAAAAAACACTTGTGTATTTTAATGTTCAACTTTATTGCTGGATGCTTAGGCATAATGCAACTTCAATATGTATGTCAGTATGGACATAGATGAACTGGATATAGCTAGGAATTTTGTCTTCCTGTGAGTTCATAAAACAATGGTTTGAAAAACTTTTGTGTTTCAGACTTATACTGAGTATATTTATCAAATCTATGATTGTTTCAAAATACTTTCTCATCATATATAAGTCAAAATACTTTCTTATCTCATTATACGTAGCATTAAAATTTCATTTATATTATCTGGGTTAGTTACCAAGAGTTTACACATTTCTCAGGTCTCAGAATTTGTGTCTTCTGCTTATTTATTTTGGGATTTTGCCTAACACATATCTACCTCACAAAAGAACTTCACTTCAGCAGAAAGGAACTAAGTGATATACAACAAAACAATAAGTGGCTTGTCTTATGGGTGTGCACTTGGCCAAGTTTTAGGTGTACAACAAGATTCATTATAGCTAAAGGACTGACATGGTTGTGATGGCCAAAATTAATCCTTGTGATTGTGAACTTTATTTTCCGTAGAATGTCTGCAATTATATTGTTTCCAATAATGGTCCAATGGAAAAAGCAAATCAAAATATTAAGTTCAAGAACTGCTAAAAACCTATGTTTAATTAGATTTTTTAATAGAAAAAAATCAAACTAGATAATAGGAATGAGTTTTCCTCCACAAAAAAACATTTCGTGTTTTAGATCTAATAAAAGGTAATTATGCGGGGTGCCTGGGTGGCTCAGTCGGTTAAACCTCTGCCTTCTGCTCAGGTCATGATCCCAGAGTCCTGGATTGAGCCCCAGGTCAGGCTCCTTGCTCACTGGGGAGCCCGCCTCTCCCTCTCCTCCCCACTCGTGTGCTCTCTCTCGCTGCCTCTGTCTTTCTCTCTCAAATACATAAAAGTCTTTTAAAAAAAGGTAATTATGCAAACCTTAGAATAAAAGTCAACAAACAAGAACCTAGAGACCAAACCCAGGTTGCAGTCCACTTTTTTTTTTAAGCAATGTGTTATTGGAACAGAGCCACATCCATTTATTTAGGAATTTCCTTTGGGCGTTTTGCAAAACAAAAGGAGAGTTGAGTATTTATAACAGAGATAGTGTGGCCTGCAAAGCATAGAAAACATTTCGTCTAGTCTTCCCATAAAAAGTTTGTTAACCTCTGCTTTAAAAGATTACCAGTGCCTTAAAATTAATTTTTAAAAATATTGAAAGATCTTTTCTATATCTTCTTGGCTATGGTGGTAAATATAGAGACCTACTCATGTGTTCCATTTGAATAAAAATAAACACATACCCATAAACAAATTGATACATGTAAAACAGGAAATCTGAGTAAGATCAGTGGATAGTGTTAAAAATGATATCCTGGTTATGATATTGTACTATGGTTTTTCAAAATCTTACTATTGGTAGAAACTGGGTGAAGGGTACATGGAATCTCTATTATTTCTTTTAACCCCATATGACTCTACAGTTATCTCAAAATAAAAAGAGTAATGCAGAATAACTACTGGAAAAATATTAGCAAATACTTAAGATAATTTTAAAGAAAGTATGGTTTGCATTATTCATTAATTATTTCAACTTTAAGCTAAGTCTTATTTCATATATCAAATTTATCAGGTTTATGTTTGCCATTTATATTTAAACTTAATAAAATGAATTATATCTGTACAATCATGTTTATTGATTGTATTAAAATTAAGATTAGAGTACAAGTTAAAGAGATTTATATCTATATTTACATTTACATCTTTATATCTATGCATATATTTATGCTTATAACCATATCTATATAGCTCCCTTCTATTATATGTGTTAAATATTTAAATGCCTCTATAGTATGCTTAGCATTTACTATTACTAACTCTTAAATAGAGACATGGATTCACTAAGAATTTTCTTTAATGATTTATGATTTGTGGAACTATAAATGAAACATATAATAGATCTAGGAGTATAGCATCTTTAAATTTATTTCTATTCACATTTATGTGATTACAAAGAAACTGGCTAAAATAGGATATAGAATATTGTAGTATTTGTTTATTGGCATCAAATACTTTAAGATGATACTTGATATACGTTGGGGAGGAAAGAAGTTTTCTCTACTTTTCTAAATTCTTATGGCTGGCCTCATACTCAAATTGACATAAGACAGGTAAGAAGGGAAAAATAAATTTAATTACATACAAATAGGGCCCCATAAGTATATGAAACTCATTGACAGGGAATTGAGGTCTATATGCGTCCTGAAGTAAGAAGAGGGTAAGGGTCTGGGACTTCAAACTGGAGAAGAAAATTCACAGGGAGATGGAAGAACTAAGGTTTGGTAAGCAAATGTTTGCCATGTCTTGCTGAGAAGTTTTCCTTATGTTAAAAAAAAAAAAAAGTTATCTTAAGTAATAACTCTCTTCTAGGTATAGGCCCCCTATCTAAATTCTTTTAGACAACTATGGGGTGGGGGTACCAAAAAGCTCTTCTTGAGTCTGTAGGGCCTTTAATGTCTTCAAATAAGATTGTCTGGAAATAATCCTCATGCCAAAGCAGCACATTCTGAGGTGAACTGTACTGAACCCCATCACATAGCATAAGACATTCTATTTTTGTGTAGTGTCTAGCTATTTCTTGTGATGGCAGTTTTGGCTTAAAGTCATCTCCCATCCTCACTCCACCCCCAAAGGACTTCTAACTTCTGCAATTCACATCACTAATAACAAGTATAATTTTCTCTCACCCTGACTCCAGGTCAGTCTATCTTACACAGCAGAATTTACTCAGAGAATAAATAGAAGCTAGAGTAAGAAACTCAAGATACAACCTATGCCAAAATGAATAAGGAATTAAACCTTTTATGAGAAAGTCAATTGAACAGAAACCTTTTGCCATTTATTGTGCTGAGAATAAAACTGCCATAAAAGCAAATGTTCTGTGCACTTAATTGTTCATCACAAACAATAACAACTTGGGAAATATGGTTTTTATGGCTATGTGTGCACTATTTGAATGAGATCTGACATTGTGTTCTTTTTCTTTGGTATAATCTGGAGAGACTTTCATATTCCATTTTTTAATTGGTTCTTTTACCTGATTTCTTTTTAAAGATGGGACTCATAGAACTTGGGCTAGAAAACTAAGCTGCCAATGACACAATGATATTTTAAAATATAATAGTAATTTCTGTGTTAATACATGTGGGATTTTAGATTACCTTTTTATTTATTTTTGAAGGGAGGCTTTGTAAAGCCTCTGTTTTATGTCTAGTCTTTTATGCCATTTCATGAAAAATAGTAATCTTGATAAATATTTAAACTTTGGAAAATAACGAACAGCTATTTGTTTTGGTTTGGTTTTTGGTCAGTATTAGCCAAGTGCAGGATGGTAGTGAAATTAATAAATTGGTCAACTACAAATATGCATTAACTATTTAAGACCATAATGCAGACACAGAAACTCTAGGTCTCTTGAATGCCCTCAGTACACCCAACATTAAAACCAATTTGATTAATCCCCAAAGTTTGGGTGGATTTACAGTAAAACTTCCTGAATTTGGTGATATAAAATTGATTGTGTTTCACTTTTAAGGTTTATCTCACATTTAACGTTTAATCAAAGTTAACAATATAGTTTTGTTGCCACTCTAATCAAAATATGAAATATAGAATTCTATGTATTGCTCATTACATCTATAGAAATCATTGTAATGTGTGCACTCAGAAAGTTACCATTTGTTATTAAAATCATACCAAATGTTTATTTCTCCTCTGATTTTTGAAAACTCTGTAACGGATTCTGTAAACATTACATATTACATGGACTTACTTTCCACTTATAGATAGATAGTAGATAAATGATAGATTTTACATAGAATATGAAAAATGATCCAAAAGAAAGAGATTTAGATACTGACTACTTAACAAATGCATTAAAAGATATTACCGGAAAGTACTGGTTATAATAATAATACATTGAATATTATTTATTTCAAAACACTTTCATAAGTATTATATTATTGTTTCATCATAATAACAAGCCAATGTACTATAGAGAAGGCAACAAGACTAAGATTTTAAAAATGGCCTGCCAACACTTGCATAGCAAGTTAAGGCTACTGGGATAAGAACCAAGAGATTCTGTCTTCTCCTATAGTGCACGTATGTTCCAAATATTCTGCTGAAATATGTAATACCATGATATCTTGCTTGCTTATGATTTTTAAAACTTTACTTTCAATAGTGATTTCCACGAATATGTGACATTATTTAGAAACATTCTTGCTCACTGCGGTATTTTAAATCATGCATTTGATACAGTTCTTAGCCAACTGAAGAACATAGTAACAGATAATAATTATTTAAGACTGTAACTTTTTGGGCGCCTGGGTGGCTCAGTCGTTAAGCGTCTGCCTTCGGCTCGGGTCATGATCCCAGGGTCCTGGGATCGAGGCCGGCATCTGGCCCCCTGCTCGGCGGGAAGCCTGCTTCTCCCTCTCCCACTCCCCCTGCTTGTGTTCCCTCTCTCGCTGTGTCTCTCTCTGTCAAATAAATAAATAAAATCTTAAAAAAAAAAAAGACTGTAACTTTTATATAATAACTGTGAACATTTGATTTGCAATAAATTCTCAAATTTGAATCTGTAAAGCCACACATATTTTCTTTTTAGTCAAAAGACTCTGCTTAAATTATTATATAACTGAATTTTCCAGGTTATAATAGGCTAATTTATGGTAGTAAATTTTCTGATTGTCGATAAGACTACTTAAAAAATAACTAACTTGAGTTTAGAAATATATTTATTATTAGTTTCTTGGTTGACATTTGAGAAGCTATCTTATAGTCACCTTCCTCACAGATTTATTTTAAGCTGATTTTTCTTATCTTAGGCTGTAAATAGAATATCTATTAGATATATGACAATATTACTTTACTTCCCTACACCCCTGCAAAACCCCTAAAACTTTAGAGAATAAGTGCATTTCTTGAAGCATTTAACTTTTGTCAAATGTTCCCATTTCTTTCCCCTCTTATGAGAACTAAATTTAACATTCAAATACATGGATAGTCTTACTTTGTTTTTATATATTTTCATGTGATATCATTTTTCTTCAGTTTCAAGTTATAGAATAAATATTTTAGTTTAACATTTTATTTCATGTTTTCTATGGGTGTATGAATATTCCATTAACAGTTATAAGCACTATATTCAATAGTGACAGAAAAATGAGAACACTTTATACATTTTATTACTTCAAATAATTTTTCTTCTCTCTTGAGACTTTAAATATTATATCAGTCATTACCTCTCACTGACACCTTCACTTATCGTGTTTATTTTCTCAGTATGCTATTTTCAAATGCAAAATGTGACATTCTGTAACTTACAAAGTGAAGAACATTTTATGGAACCATTGTTTTTTAATGTAGTTAAAATTTCTTTAATATTTCTTTGCAAAAATAGGATAATGAAAATCTTTCCATTGATTATACTCAGCATATATAATTGGGACTAAAATGTTCTAGAAAATGCAATTGAAAATTTTTCTCTATTAGTCTGATTTATATTTCACTTTTAAAATCCTTTCTGGGGGTGCCTGGGTGGCTCAGTCGGTTAAGCATCTGCCTTTGGCTCAGGTCATGATCCCGGGTCCTGGGATCAAGCCCCACACAAGGCTCCCTGCTCAGCAGGAGCCTGCTTCTCCCTCTCCTCTCCGCTTGTGCTCTCTCTTGCTATGTCAGTCACTATCTGTCTCTCTCTCAAATGAATAAATAAATAAATCTTAAAAAAAAAAAATCCTTTGGGAGGGGGTTGTGCCTGTGTGGCTCAGTCGGTTAAGTGTCTAACTCCTGATTTCCACTCAGGTCATGATCTCAGGGTCATAAAATCGAGCCCTGTGTTGGGCTTCACGCTGGGTGTGGAGTCTGATTAAGATTCTCTCTCTCCCTCTCCCTCTGTCCCTCCCCTGATCTCTTGCTCTCTCTCTCTCTCAAATAAATAAATAAATAAATAAATAATAAATAAATAAATAAATAAATAAATAAATAAATAAAAGAAATCCTTTCTGAAGTGTGTCAATAGATACTTTAGAAGACATTTGAAAACCTATTAATAATAAAAATTTAGAACCAAATGGGAAAAGTGGGAAACTTTGTGGTTATCATCCAGATAATTATGTGGAAAAAATATTTGTAGGTAATCAATTGAAGAAAGGAGATTTGGCATTTTCCAGCACAATATAAGGCTAAGGTAATTAACAGTGCTGCTCTTTTGGTTAAGCAAAATATAAGGAACTTCAATTAATAAAAATTCAAATTAATTTGATACAATAATATGCAGTTTGTTTTTAGTTCAAGACACCACATCATCTAGCTATAAATTACTTACCAAACTCATAGTTACGATAGAAGGTGGTGTGTACTCAGACAAATGTGAAGCATTTCATGTGTTCCCCTATGTGATAATCACTTTAAAGATTTGTTTCTACATGTTTCTTTCACAATATGTGAATTTCCAGTGATTTGTATAATGTCTCTCTAAAAGTCTCCCCCCAAAATCTAGGCATGAGTTGTGATTACATTTTGTCAGTATTTTTTTCCTCTTGATGACATCTAAAGAGATGTTGAATAAGAATTCATTAGTACAGAAAAGCAAGGTGTAAGTCAAGAGGTCAATTTGTATCTAATTGTAGTTGCCGAAAAGAGAGAGAGATGATGGTGGTTTGAATCAAGGTGACAGAAGTGCCACTGGCAGTACAAAGTTGTCTGACTATCTGACACACTTCCCTGTGGCGGGGACATGGAGTTTGTGGGAATTAAAAAAATATAAGCTAACCTAAAAAAAACCTTGAGGAGTCATTTACGGAAATGTGAAACACTGGGGACTCACACTTTTGAAAGTGGATGTGAGGAGAAAATATATACATATCCATACGCATTTAAGATTAGTTAAATTTAAATCTCTTTTAGACAAGCAAGGGAAAATGCCATTTATTCAGTTGGATATGTGTCAGGAAATCAAAGAAAAATTTGGAGGAAAGTATGTACATATAGGATTTATAAGTATATTAATAGAGAGACAAGGCAAAGGACTCCATAGTTGAGATGAGCAAGAGAAGGAGTGCATGTTGGGAAGCAAAGAGTGCTGGGGATAGAAGTCTATTGCACTTCAACCTTCAGAGATCAGGAGATGGAGAAGGACAAGTAAAGCAGACATATACGTAGTCTTCAGTGATAGGGGAGGAAAACCAAGAGAGTATAGCTATATAGAAGCTAATTAAGGAAGTTTTCATGGAGGACAGAGTAATGAGCTGAACTAAATGTTGCTGAAACCAAGTATGAAGGAGATTAGGAAGTGACCTTTGATTTGGTTAACTTGGGTAAGAGAGTTTGTGAGAGAAAATAGGAGCTGAGGAAGTAAGATAGCAAGCACTTTCCAGAAAGCTCATTGGAAAAGTGTTTCTGTAAAGAGAAGCAGATATATGTGTGGATATGTAGTGCAGATATACATAGTGATCAGGAGAGAGAGACATGTGGATGGGAATAAGAGAACAGAGAGAGGAAAATTTATAGGACAAAAGAAAGTGGAGATAGTTGTCAGAGCAGAACCATTGGATAAGTCAGAGGGAATGGGATCCCATGGACAAGAGTTAGATTTGACTTTAGATGAGGGCATGGATTCTTCATCCATTAAATAGAAAAGGATTAGAAAACTAAGCACTTTGGGGTGCAGGTATATGGACCTATTTTATGATGTAAAAGTGTGTTGTTCTTATCTGGTTACATATGTATATATGCATATACATTCAAATGTAGAGATGCAACCAGATAAGAACACATTACTTCTTATATATTTCATATGTTTCTTATAAGAAGTAAGAAATGAAGCATCAGTTGAAAGTGACAGAGGAAAAGGTTTTGGAGATTTGAGAAAAACAAACAAAAGAGTTTGTGAAGGGCACCTGGGTGGCTCAGTTGGTTGAGCGACTGCCTTCGGCTCAGGTCATGATCCCAGGGTCCTGGGATCAAGTCCCACGTCAGGCTCCCTGCTCTGCGGGGAGCCTGCTTCTCCCTCTCCCACTTCCCCTGCTTGTGTTCCCTCTCTCGCTGTGTCTCTCTCTGTCAAATAAATAAATAAAATCTTTAAAAAATAAAAAAAAA
>NW_023270454.1:24714630-24796833 GCF_011800145.1 Mirounga leonina
GGTGGCTCAGTTGGTTGAGCGACTGCCTTCGGCTCAGGTCATGATCCTGGAGTCCCTGGATCAAGTCCCGCATCGGGCTCCCTGCTCAGCAGGGAGTCTGCTTCTCCCTCTGACCCTCCCCCCTCTCATGCTCTCTCTATCTCATTCTCTCTCTCAAATAAATAAATAAATAAATAAATAAATAAATAAATAAATAAATAAAATCTTTAAAAAAATAAAAAAAATTAAAGTGAGAGTAGTCTTTTGTGTTTGTATATTTTAGTCAGCTGCTTAAATTAAGGCATCATAAAGATGAAAAATTAGGTTTAACCAGGACTTCCCCCCACCAAGAAATAGATGAGAAAAGAGTCCAAAGCTGTATTTTCCATATCTTTCAGGGGCAGTATGATTATCTTATCTCTGCTTTTTTGTGTATACCTCCTCTGCTATCCAGAGATCTTTTGCCTCAGCTTGCATATAGGCAAGAATGAATTCCTCAAACATCTCTACATTCTGGAAATTGTATCACATATTTTGGCTTAACTTCTTTATGCTAACATTCAGTTTACATCTGTGCCTCTTAGTTAAAATTTCCAGTAATTAAATCTGTTTATACTAGTTAGCCAGGTCATACCTTTCCAAGATCTTTGGAAAGCATATAGGTCTATAATAGCTGTTTTATTTCAATGGCTCTCTACCTCTCTGATCAATTAGCAGTGACTGTGATGAGCATGGGGACAAGATCTATATGCATATCTATATCATATATATCATCTATCTTTCTATCTCTGTCTCTATCTCTATCTCTAACTCTATCTATATAGATAGATATTTTGGAAAAAAAAGAGGGACAATTGGCAAATAATTCTCCAAAACAGAGTGTGGATGAGAAATGACCTTAAAACATATCTAACATAATATCACTTTATTATTAATTCTATAAGTCAATGTTCTTGACAGTAGAAATTGCTTTGTTTAGCTAAGCAAATTATTTGAAAATGTGAAGCAGCTCAAAATTTTCTAATGTTTCTACATTTGAACATATTCTGTTTTTCTTTTTTTTTTTTTTTAAGATTTTATTTATTTATTTGAGACAGAGAGAATGAGAGAGAGAGAGCACATGAGAGGGGGGAGGGTCAGAGGGAGAAGCAGGCTCCCCACCGAGCAGGGAGCCTGATGCGGGACTCGATCCCGGGACTCCAGGATCATGACCTGAGCCGAAGGCAGTCGCTCAACCGACTGAGCCACCCAGGCGCCCCATATTCTGTTTTTCTATATGCTTTAATCGATCTGGCTGCCAATAACGTTGGAATATAGACTAATTTAATGTGGATATTTCTGGGGTTGTTGGCATTTAATTCATTTTTGAAACATTTTTTTTTCCCCAAAAGAAGAAAGTGCTATTAAAGATTCAGAAAGATGCATGAGCATTTCATGCATTTAATTGATCATTAGTGTAATTAACAATATTACATATGCTTGATTAATTTTATAAATGCTCAAAATGTTACATGCTTGTCAAAAGACTTCAGGTAATAATTATTGTAAAATACCTGTAGAAATAAAATATATCCATATGTACACTATGGATAGGTATGTATGGGCAAACTAACTATTCACAGTGATTATTTATTGACACCTAATTCTGTGGCAGACAGACCCACTCTTAATGCTGTGTCCAAAAATGGAAATGACAACAGTTCTTATTTTTGCTAACTGGGTGGAAATGAGTGGCTAGACAAATCAATTAATGACCAATGATGATTTCCACCATTTCTGGACTCATGATCTGAGGTTAGGTTAGCATCTGAACCTAATATTCAAGTACGTGAAATTGTTCTGTGTCAAAACAAACATATTTGCCCTTTGTTTAAGTGAAACATTGTTTTTTTCCTCATAGGGTGTATGTGCCACATTACATCCAGTTGTTGTCTACGGACATTTAGGTTTTTTTCTTGGAGGTTTATTGAGTATGAGGTCCAAATTAAAAGAGGGATCCCTGTGGGGCGCCTGAGTGGCTCAGTCGTTAAGTGTCTGCCTTCGGCTCAGGTCATGATCCCGGGGTCCTGGGATCGAGCCCTGCATCGGGCTCCCTGCTCCACGGGAAGCCTGCTTCTCCCTCTCCCACTCCCCCTGCTTGTGTCCCCTCTCTCGCTGTGTCTGTCTCTGTCAAATAAATAAATAAAATCTTAAAAAAGAAAAAAAAAGAACCCAGAGAACCTAATGCCACATATGTAGTGCATGGCATATTTTGACTCCGTAAATATTCCAAGGAGGAGAAAGACATTTGGGACTACTTGTTGACATTATATCTATCAGGTCATTAGACCTTTATCTGCCCCAAACAAGCATAGAATATTAACACTAGAACTCTAGCTTTCAGGTGGAGATTTTATGCCTTATCAAAACCCATTTCTTTTGTGTATTCCCACTTTTACTTATTTTCAAAACAGACAAATGTATGTAAATTAATTATATAAGACAAAATGATTATTGTTTAATTTTCACTTGAAAAATGCTAATAGGCTCACATCAACTGCACTTTTAGTGAAATGTAAAGGAACCTGTAGGTTGGTATGGGATGTGTTTTCCAGTGTTCAGAATAGTAACTATGGCATTTAGCTGTGATGACACTCTCTAACACATAAGAGTAGGATTTGGGGGTTTAATTAAATTTATGTCAAAATTACTTTCAAATCCTGGGGAAAAATATGCTTGAAAAATACAGCACATGTTTGGCCTTTAAAAATTTTAACAAGTGGAAACATTTACATGACACATTGGCACAACTCCATAGCTCAGAAACAGCTAGTATACAACATAGCGACAGCTTTGTTCATTAATTCCATAGTAAACATGCACACCGACTCCGGTATATATTTGTCAGTGCTGCGTCTACATCCACAGGAAGTAGCAGGCATGGAAGTGAGTTTCCGCTCCACATATCAATAAATATGTGAAAGAAAGATTATGCCATGCCCTTTCTATGTAATTCTAATTATTTCAACATCAGAATACCACAATAAATAAATAATAAATAAATAAATAAATAAATAAATAAATAAATAAATACATATCTTATTTAGACATCCAGACATTATACAGCAAGCAATAGGGAGCAGAAGGTTAGTATATTTGACCCCAGGTTATCCTAAATATTTAGAAAAAAAAAATTTAAGATTTTATTTATTTGACAGAAAGTCAAATTCCCTCGAGAGAGGGTACATAAGCAAGGGGGGTGGGAGAGGGAGAAGGAGACTCCCGCTGAGCAAGAAGCTGGATGTGGGGCTCGATCCCAGGACCCTGGGACCATGACCTGAGCCGAAGACAGATGCTTAACGACTGAGCCACCCAGGCACCCAATATTTAGAAAATTTATTGCAGGTGTAGAAAGTGGTTTGTTACTCAAAGCCTCTTGACACCCTACCCCTCCCCAGGCCTCCTCGCCTCCGGGACCAAAGGATTCACTGTTCTCTGAGACTTGAAACCAGTGGCCCTAACAAGGAAAAAAAATAAAAGTTATTACACTGTGACTTTTGGAAGAGGCCAAGGCATCAACCCCATTTATAACTCAATCTCCTGACCCTCTTCTTAAGAAAAGCTCAGAAGGACCGAACTGTTAAATTCATAAAAAGCAGCCTCTATTCCAACCTTATTTCCAATCAAATTAAAGTGAATGAATCAATTTGAGCTAGAGCCTTTAGCTATTTCAAAAATGTATCTTCTTTTCACCAAAGTGCTTAACCTGAATTCCTTTGTTTTTGTCATTCTACTGCTGTCATTTTTCCTACTCCTGGATATCGGCACAGTCTCATTACTACATCTTATCAATGACAACTAAGAATGAAGAAGGAAAAGATGGTCATCATTAATGGTATCAATGAGCATTCATAAGATGTGACTTGGCTGGTTTCTTGTCATTTTCTTGGGGCACTTAAGTATGTGTTTTCCTTAGGACACTCAAGTCTTTTTTCCCACTTTTCTATCACAGAATCTGTAAATCTTTTATACTCTCTCAGGAGCTTGGAATTTTGACTCTTTGAACTTATCTCAGGTTTGCACGTGTTGGGCTCTAATTTCAGAGTTCGTATGTCAACATCATAGGTTAAAACATTGTCCAAAGGCAGGTTCCTGGAAGCTTTCAGTCTCAGCCACACTCTAGGTCTAAAAAAAAAAAGCCTCTCTCACAAACCTATCCATTCCTCCTTCTCTTCTGCTTGGCTGTGTTTTGAATGTTCCGTGTCCTCTACAGTCAATAAATCTCAACCAGGACTCTACTAGTCCACTCCTTCAGGTTTTACTCGTTTTGAATATCAGTGGCAAAGGATATACCTTTCATTCTTACCTACCTGTGCATCCCCAGTGTCTCCACATCAACAGAGAAAACAGTGTTTTGTGGGGGTTTTGTTCTTCTTTTTTTGCTTCACGTATTCACTAATTTTGATGATAATCTTCTTTCAAAATAAATGTGGTTTGTGTGCTTTATATTCACATTTTAAAAAGGCCATTCAAGGGTCTCTTTCCTGATCACAGAACCTCTGTGATGTGGTAGCAGCATCTCTAGGTAAACACACAAATTTCAGTTATTTCTGACCAAGTACCTATTACACATGAAGTTTCATAGCAGATAGATTTTATAGTCCACCAAAATTGTCTATGATAATTACATATAAGGTTAACAATTTTTTTTAACTTTAAAGGAGCTACATGTGAAATAACATCTCCTATAAAATGAAAATTACTTGGCAAAATGATCATTTTTTCTTATTTATTATAAAGTGAATTTTTTATATATCATGTTTTTTAAAGTACAATATCACCCAACTGCCTATTATTGTGATAGACATATAATAAATTCATAATAGGAGACAAGAATTAAGTAATTTGAGTATAAATTGAAAAATAAAAGATATAAGTACATATATACACATTTATATGAAACTATAAAATGTACAGTAATATTGTTAATCTTTATTGTCCCACATATTATAACAATAGAACAATCACTTTTTCAAAGACTGCCATTCGTGTATACATATATGCCTCAGTACTTGACCTGTTGAGGATCCAGTGATTTTTAGCATGCAATATCAAATTAAATGAGCAGGTATATTTATTTTTATTTTATTTATTTTTTTTATGAAGTGAAAATGTGTGTGTATTTCATGGGGGTTTTTTGTGGTCTTCGGTTTTCTAAGAATAACATATAGGCATCCTTTGTTGGTCTGAGTTTCTGCTGAATGCCAAACCTGGCCCCACCCCTTTAAAATAAAAAGAACTTCAGGGGTGCCTGGGTGGCTCAGCCGGTTAAGCGTTTGCCTTTTCAGCTCAGGTCATGATCTTGGGGTCCTGGGATCGAGCCCCACATCAGGCTCCCTGTCCAGCAGGGAGCCCTCTTCTCCCTCTGCCGCTGACGCTCCCCCTCTTGTGTTCTCTCTCTCTCTCTCTGACAAATAAATAAGTAAATAAAAATCTTAAAAAAGGACATCTTAAAAAAAGATTAAAAAATAAATAATTAAAAATAATTTTATATACATTGAACACTACTAGTATTGCTTTGCATAAATTATTTAAAATAAAGTTTCAACAATAAATTTTCTTATTCTGAGAAAAGAAGACTGAGATATTTTAAGTAATTAACTCTCAGCACTAATCAATAATGGGTTGAATTTTGAGAAAACAAACTTCCTATTTTTAATTATCAAATCCTAAGGCACTTGAATAAATTAAATTGTGAACCAATTTAAGAATGAACCTCTTGAATCCTTCACTGTGTTAAGGAAAAATCATCACATTCATGTTGTACACCTGTAATTTCATGCTAAGATTGATACTTAACTGCCAAGGCCTGTGAGTTTAAAAGTGACAGAATTGGGGCCCCTGGGTGGCTCAGTCGGTTGAGCGTCTGATTTTTGATTTTGGCTCGTGTCATGATTCAGGGTCATGAGACATCAGGCCCCACACTCGCAGAGACTGCTTGAGATTCTCTCTCTCCTTCTCTCTCCGCACCTCCCCCCATTCACGTACTCACACCAATGAATGAATGAAAAAATAAATAAAATCTCTGAAAAATAAAAGTGACAGAATTCATCAGAATTTTGTCTGCTTGTGAATCTAAATTAACAGGTCTGGAAATTGTAATGAAAGTTGAGAAAACTTATTTCTTGAAGTTTTAGAATTTGAGACTATTGACAAAAGTGAGCACTGTTTTTTTTCATATGGGACTTTCTAATGCATGTTAGGATATTCAAGGAGATGTTTCTTTTTCTTGACTTCTTTCCTCCAAAATTTGGCTCTTGAGTTTGTCTAGCAATACTGTTTCTATCACTGTCATAAAGTTGCCTTTTACCTCCTGCTATCTTTACATGATTGAAGCAAGGACTGAAGACTTGGAAGATAAATGAAGGGACCAGAGTAACACTTTTTTTTTTTTTAAGATTTTATTTATTTATTTGAGAGAGAGGATGAGAGGAGAGAGAGAGCACATGAGAGGGGGGAGGGTCAGAGGGAGAAGCAGACCCCCCGCCGAGCAGGGAGCCCGATGCAGGACTCGATCCCGGATTCCAGGATCATGACCTGAGCCGAAGGCAGTCGCTTAACCAACTGAGCCACCCAGGCACCCCCCAGAGTAACACTTTAAGGGTTTGGGTGGCCAAGGATATGCAGTGTCTGAATTTCAGCTAATTAGTGATTGATCTATGCACCTTATGCTTTTGGAGAAAAAAAGCTAAGTATACTTTGAGAAAATGTGCATACTATTTCCCCAAGAGAGACTTATTGCCTATAGATATACATGCACACACACACACACACACACACACGCCTCATGCCCTCAGTAAAACACTGATGTCTAATTTGGGGGGAAATCCAGTGTGACATCAATAATTGAGCTTTCCGGCTTTTGATAAGAATTTAAAAAAAAATATTGAGGTATTATACCTAAGATTCATGATGTGTGACTGTAGTTGTTAAAAAAAAAAAAACATATTCTACTAAAGGTTTATTATAGTTACAACAAGGGTGTTTTAATCCATTATACCTAAAATGGAGTAGGAGTAAAGAAAAAATAAATGAAAGGGTGGTTTCATGTAATAATACTTGAGGATGTGAATAAAAAAAGGGTTTCTCATTTTTCTTATTTTTATGGGACAAAGGTGTAATGGCTTTTGAGGGGTCTAGAAAAAGAAGGTTTTAAAAAATTCTCTTTATGCCAGAAGGAAATGAAAATTATGGTTGAATAGAACACTTGGGACCAGTCACATCAATAGTGTCTTTTAAAATGTGTTAAAAGTGCTGGCACATAAAATGAGGAGGGAAAGTTATAGAAGACTTAATAACCTCATCAAAAGAAAAAAATGAATGAACTACATGGAAAAAAAAAATGTTAGAGCTGGGATTTGATATCCCGGAGGAATAACACCTATTAAAACCATCACAATAAAAATCCTGAAAAGGTGTTTAAAATAGTGTACTGTCAACTCTCACTAGGGTGAGTAGCCTGACTTTGCTGATTAATTAGACCTCACCATTCCCACATCTCAAAACAGTTATCAAAATCTTAATATTGGTGGACAAGCTAGCAAAATGTAAGAAAGCAGATATGAGAGTAGCAAGGATTAAATATATTCACAAAATGTATTCTTTTGGAAATTATTTAAAAAAGAAAAGCTTTATACATTAATCCTTTTATCCTCAATTTAATAAGACAAATTCATTGAAGATGAAGAAAAAGAGAATCACTGTTACATTCAAATTTAACCTTATTGCCTTTATTATTTAAATATGCATATGTTCCCTTATCTGACCGTTTAAATATTATGTATTTAAAAAAAAAAACTCGACTACTATAGGAAACAGAAAAATATTTTGGCTAAGGCTTATTAACACATGAAACATGTCTGTGGGATTCTCCATCTTCTCTTAGTGGACTTGAATAATTATTTATCAGATTAGATGTCATATGATTTTACAGAGTGTCTTTTAGGTAGGTACAATAGTCATTAAACTTAATAAAATCTAGGCAAAATACTGTTTGTATAATTTATAATTGGTAATAATATTAAGTTGGTAGGTATTTTAAAGGACTGAGAACAATTAAGTTTACCAGAATACATGTAACAGAGTATATGTAGATAAAGAAACTAAAGATTGGAAATATTCCACATATATACTCATCTTTAGTGGGGTTTAATTTATGTAAACCTAGTCTTACCCTAGGTTTTTTTTTTCTAACCACATATCCATTTCAAAGATCAGAATGAAATTTATAAAATACAAAATTATGTTACTCTGTCTCCCAAAACACCCCAAACGCATTTTGATCCCCCAAACAAAACGCATTGTTTTAGCCACAATGTAGAAGGTTTCATGCAATCTGATCAATATCCGTATCAATGTCCATCCTCTTTTATAAGTCTCTCTAACTGCTTACTCATTTCAGCCTTCAGATCTATTTTCATTGACACTAAAACACAGCAAGCTTGTTCCTACCTCAGGACCTTTACATTTCCTGTTTTTGAGCTACTGGTAATGTTATTCCTCGGATCTGTGCATGGCTCCTTCCCTTACTTCATTCAGCTCTCATATACCACCTCCTCACAGGATACCCTTTATAAAATACCTTTTGATATTATCTTCAAAATACATTAAGTATTCTCTACTTAATTTTCAAAATACAAAACATTTTAAGTATACATTTGAAACATTGCCAGAAATGTGACTATCAATTTATGTCTTTTTTTTTTTTTTTTTTTTTTTGGCAGGCTTTACTACTAAAATATAATCTCAGTGAGGCCTGGGACATTTTTCTTGTAGATCATCTGTGCCAAGTCTAGAACTGAGGGAGTCCCTCAGTTAATATGTGACGAATGAATGAAGGAAGGAATGAATGAACACATATTAAAAAATATCCCTTCAGATGCCTTTAATAATAACAATAAAAGTGGTGTAAGAAAACAGTGACAGACTATGAATAAATTAACTGACTTCTAAAGAGTTAAATAGCACAGATAATATCGAACATATTTAATAATTCCCATAATCTCTTTACAATTGAGAATTGTGCTAACTAACCACATAGAACTAGCCAAATACCACAGTTCTACTGTTATGAGTGTATTTGCAGCTTCTTATGTTTCAAGGTATACACAGACAGCTTCGGCAAGGTTCAGTGTCTACCCATTGCTATCCTTATTAAGGGTTTTCTGTTCTTTCTGAGAATTCATTATTAATCGCTCTTTTGGTTGTTCCTGCCACTCCCCGGGCTTCATTTATTATGTGGTTTTGTTCTGTGACTCTCCAAATGTGTCTTCTGTGGACAACATGACATGCTTGTTCAACTACTGTTTAAAGCGGAGGTTTTCTAAACTCAATCTACAGCCTCACTTTTGCGTTCCTAGATTGAGAACTTCGGTGATAATGCTGTTAACATGTTTTTTAAAATGTGGAATCTCATGGGCAAGTTGCTTTGGTGTTTTTTTGTTTGTTTTGTTTTGTGTTTTTGTTTTCACAAAAGTCTGGCTACACTGAAGAAAGGGTTTACTTGTCTCTGGTTTATTTACTTGTTGACATATATTGTCTGTTTTTCTGTTTTTATTTTTCCTCACTAAAATGACATTCCATGAAGTCAGAGACTTTTTTTTTTTTGATTTTTCATCAGTATATCCTCAAACCCTAGAACAGTATCTGACACATGGCAGATGTTCAATAAATGAGCATTAGCTAAAACAACTAGATGAATAGGAAGAGAGAAGCTTCCTGGAAGTTCTACTGTGACTGGTAGAAGAATTTTAGACCTTTTAATGACACCTATGTTTGAATGTATCTGTTAACAACAGCTTTCGGACTTGACAGAAAAATCCAATGAATTGGTTTGAGCAAATAGTAGAAAATTTAGTGGTATATACAATTAAAATTGCAAGAGTAGAATACAGCTGGATACAGAGGTTCTAATAACATCCTAGTGTGTCCTCTATCCATGTCCTTCCTCTGTTCTCTGCATCAGCTCTACCTGAGAAGCAGGAATAGACATCTCAGCAGACATTTTCTCAAGTGTCTGCAGAACCCTGTGACTTCGTTTTTCCTAGTTTCCTGTCCAATGGAAAGATAGCTTCTCTTTCACACAAATTCCAATGAGAATGTTAGTTGACACAGTTGGGTTATATATCCCTGATTCTTTGCCTACTGCCTCACTCCCTATGCCAGGCATGCTTCAAATATTAAATATGGAATTACTCCTTCCAAGAGGATATAGAATGGAGGAAAGTATCTTCCTAAAAGAAAACGGAAGTATAGGTAGCTGAAGAAAGTGGTTGGAGATTGAGCAGTGATGCACACCTCAGTAAAGGAGATAAACAGGTAGCAAATAGTGTAAGATGCTCCACATCATTTTTCATTTAGAAATTGCAAATATATATAACAATTGGATACTAATACATGCCTATTAGAATGGCTAAATAAATAAATAAATACACCCCTAAACTGACAATAACGAATGGTAGTTTGTTTCTAAAGGACTTGACACAAACTTAAATTTGACATAAAATGGAACCCTTCAATTTGCTGCCACTTATTGACTTTTGCATTCTGGTTGTTTAAAAAATATAAGAATTACACTTTACACTTGAGAGCTTGTACTAATTAAAATCTCAAGACTGAATTACACTTTCTTGCAATCTGAATATAAGAAGATTGAATTATTTACTTTGTGTTATCTGTGCAGGTACCATAGACCTGATTTATTGCTGCTAATCGTATTCAATCGTAGATTAGCACTCCGAATATTCAAAATGTAAACACATCTTAATAATTGTTGAAAGTCTCCTGATAACTAATATCTGATTTAAAAAATAAGAGGGGCACCTGTGTGGCTCAGTCATTAAGCATCTGCCTTCGGCTCAGGTCATGATCCCAGGGTCCTGGGATCGAGTCCCGCATCGGGCTCCCTGCTCAGCAGGAAGCCTGCTTCTCCCTCTCCCACTCCCGCTGCTTGTGTTCCCTCTCTCGCTGTGTGTCTCTCTGTCAAATAAATAAATAATATCTTAAAAAAAATAAGAAAGCATATGTTGGGTTGATAGATGCAGGTTTTAAAACATAAATGTAGACTAGTCAGAAGTGTACCCTACTGTTATAATATCCAATGCTTCAAAATTTCAAACTCTCTGACCCCAAATATTTGAAAGTTTGACAGTTTCTTACAAAACCAAACATGCTCTTACCATATGACCTAGGTATTTGTCCACTTGAGTTGAAAACTTACATCCACAAAAAACAACAAACTCTGTACACCAATATTTATAGAAGCTTTATTCATAGTTGCCTCAAACTGGAAGTAATCAAGATGTATTTTAATGGATGAATGGATAGAGTACCATATCCATATGATAAATACATATATGCATATATAATATAAATAGGAATATAAGATATAGATTAAAATTTTAAAATACATTTATATTTATTTCATATATTTCAAATATACAAATGTATGTCTAACATAAATAAAATATATTTACATGTTATATTTATTTTTAATGTGAATTTCATAATATTGATAAAATACAATAAACATATAACTATATAAGCATATAAATATGTATATTTATATATCCATAAAAATAAAAAGAAATGAGGTATCAAGCCACAAAAGGACTTAACAGAACGTTAAATGCATACTGTTAAGTTAAAAGGATACACATGGGGGTCGCCTGGGTGGCTCAGTCATTAAGCGTCTGCCTTTGGCTCAGGTCATGATCCCAGGGTCCTGGTTCGAGCCCCGCATCAGGCTCCCTGCTTCTCCCTCTCCCACTACCCCCTGCTTTTGTTCCCTCTCTCGCTGTGTCGCTCTCTGTCAAATAAATAAAATCTTAAAAAAAAAAAAAGGCTACACATGGCATGATTCCAACTATATGACATGCTGGAAAAGGCAAAACTATTGAGACAGTAAAAAGATTAGTGTTTGTCAAGTACTTAGAAATGAAAGGAGGAATGAATGGGTGAAACCTAGGTGATTTTTAGAGCCCTTGAAACTATTCTGTACGATACTGTAATGATGATTACGTTATGCTTTTACCAGAACCCATAAAACTGTACAACACAAAGAGTGAAGCTTAATGTAAACTATAGACTTTAGTTAATAATAAAGTATCATTATCAGTTCATTAATTGTAACAGATACACCAAAGTAAGGCGATATGTTAATAATAGAGGAAAATGTAGGAGTTGGTGGGTAGAAGGACCTCTCTGTACTACGCAATTTCTCTGTAGACATCAACTTTTCTAAATATCAGCCTATTAATTAAAACGACAACAAAAACAACAACAGCTTTTCACTGTAAGTTATAGGAATCTTGCCACAAAGAACTTAGGAACTTTATTTTTATTATTTTTTAAGATTTTTATTTATTTATTGAGAGAGAGAGAGAATGATAGAGAGAGAGCATGAGAGGGAGGAGGGTCAGAGGGAGAAGCAGACTCCCTGCTGAGCAGGGAGCCCAATGAAGGACTCAATCCTGGGACCCCAGGATCATGACCTGAGCCGAAGGCAGTCGCTTAACCAACTGAGCCACCCAGGCGCCCGAACTTAGGAACTTTAGTTACACAGTGGATACATACAAAAAAAAAAAAAAAAGAATGAATTACTTTAAAAAATATATAGGCCATTAGAACATATATTATTTAGTATTCCCCCAGTTACCTATTATAAATAAAATGAATGAAATATATAATTTCATATATTATTCCTCCAATAATATTATTTCACAAACAGTATGATCTAGTTGAATTCTAATGTTTGATGTTTTCCTTATTTTAAAGATATATAATATTAACATATATTTATTATTTTGAAAATATTTGTTTATCATATGTATATCAGATTCTATATGCTGATGGAATCCTTAACACCTAAGGAAAAACAATTAATACATTCAGGGTGTATAATTGATTGATGTTTTCACACTGGAATTAAAAATGTGGAATGTAAATATAACACAATAAAATCTCTATAAATCAAAAGGTTCAGGGAATAAAAGCAGGATCTTTTAAAATATTTTCATAAACATTCTTCTTATGGAATTACGTAGATGCCTGATTATCTAAATAGAAAAAAAAACGTAATATTTTTCAGGTTTAAGATATTAAAATTTTCATGTTTTATCACCTTGTGCAGCTGCAGCATTATTAGATGCAAACTCCATTGTATATATTATAATTACTAATATTTATTGAGAAATAAAAACAAATTTTTAATATGATATAAAATAAAATCAAAGATTGAACTTTTCTCAGTTGCATTAAGCTGCTTTAATACCAATTTGGGTGCATATGCAGTTGGGTGGGAAACATCTCTCCAGTATTTAAATTAAAATTTTCATAAAGCATTAATACATTAGTGGAGGTGAATTAGGAAAGTACTACCTGATAATCAAAGTTAGCATGAACGTTTTAGGAAATAATGTTTTCAGTTCAAAGCCTAAGCAATTGCTAATATTTACCATTTTCACCTACAAAACAATTTGGTATGTTTCAGTCTAACTTGTATCATTTTTACCATTGGTTAAAGAATGAAATAGTTCAAGTAACAAACCAATGAAGAAGATGTCAAAAGATGCCTATATTATTCTTAGCAGTATTTCTGAGAGTTTAACATTATTATGGAATTCAGAGGCCATGACAAAATATCAAAAATATTAAGTCTAAACTGATACTTAATGATTAATTATCTAGACACATATTGATCCTATGAATCAACTATATATTTCCATGACCATACAGGTGGAGGAGGAAAACAGGACTCTTTTGTGATTCAGGTGGCTGTTCTGTGTTTGTGATAAAGCACAATATTGTCAGATATCCGAAGGAAAGGCATATAGGAAGGAAAGCAGCAGATACACTCCTCTGTATTTTTGCTTGTTGCTCACCAGAAAAATGCAAGCTCTGGATTCCAGAATACTCATTCTGAATCCCATCACTGCCATTTTGAAGCCAGTGGTCCTCTGGTCAATAATGAAGACAAGCAAAAAAATATTGTGCCATGTAAAAATAATTCTAATAGTCTGTAAGTGAAGATTAAACATCATAATGTGTAAACACCTTTATTATGGTAGTTGGCACAAAGTTAAGCGCACTCTAAAGTAACGTAAAATTAACTTTATTATTTTCTTTTTTGCTCTTGGCCGTATTTCTGCTCTGATATATCATAGATAGCATCACAGTTACAACTGCTTTGGATGGAGTCTCAGGCAACTCCAAAAACTCTGTATGAATTCAACCTCATATTTCTCTATTTAAGATAGCTCTGGACTTAAACTCAAAAGATTGGGTTCAGTTTCTCTCCTTGCTACTTACTAACAGTGTGGAAAGTCTTGCAACTTAATTGAGCTCCTCAATTAAATGTGAATCATACATCTCACTTAAAAGCTGTTTCCAAATAAGAGAACATGACACATAATAGTTTTTTTTTTTAATTAATGCTTCTTTGAAAGGTAGAAAGAACTGAACAATAGATTTTTTTCCATATTCATGCAGAAAAAGGGACATTTATTTATTTATTTATTTTAGATTTGTTTGTTTGAGAGAGAAAGAGAGAGCAGGAGGAGGGACAGAGAGAGGGAGTGAGAGAATCTCAAGCCAGCTCCATGCTGAGCACAGAGCTCCATGGGGAGCTCGATCTCACCACCCTGAGATCATGACCTGAGACAAAAAACAAGAGTTGGACACTCACCTGACTGCGCCACCCAGGCACCCCAGAAAGAATGTTTCTAATATACAATATTGGAATGTTCTAATGGAATTCATTGAGCTAAGTGGATGGAAGGAAGGACACTGGAATCAGATCATACCTGGTTGTCATGCTCCTGCTACTTCTTTGTTGCGAGATCTTGGGCAAGTCTGCCAACATTCAAGTCTGAATTTGCTTATCTGCAAAATGGACATAATAACAATCGCTACCCCACACAGTAGTTGTGCTGGCTGAACACCCTATAAGAGTGGAGCTTACAGATCACAAGTACAGATTGGCAAGTACTGATATAGCCAAGAGAGCTTGACTAAATAGTGTGCACATTCTTGAAGAAAATAATTTCCTGTCTTAGAGAAGCTTCCTGTACAACATGGGATATAGTATAAATATGCACCACATAAATTAATGTGTGTGTGCCTGTGTGTCTCATAAGTATATTTTGAAAAAGCATATGTATCTTTGCCCACAGGCAGACACATAGAAATGACCAAGAAAGGATGTTTTGTGTGCGTGTGTGTGTGTGAATTGCCCAAATACTACACCAAAATGGACACTTGTAGTGGTCCAGTAATGATGTGAGCATGAACTAAGAAGAATTCTGACTTTTCTAAAGTCAGAACTAATGCTTTTATAGTGTAATGGAGAGGAACTGGAACTCTGGAGTCGGGGAGGCCTGACATTAATCTATGCTCTACCTCTTACAGTGTAATTTTATCCAAACACTCACCTCAGACATAAATTTCCACATCCGTGGACATAACGTTGGCTTAGATGAATGGTACTATCTTCTTCATGTAAAATTCTAAAACCAAGAACTATATACTAGCCTCTGACTTCATTAAGTTTATAGTACAGCCTGTACAGAAAACACACCTGTTTTTCTACAGTGGATAGAATTTAGGCTCTGCAGGCATTCCCTAGGAAAGTCTGACTACTATTAAGTTAGCAGGAGTAAAAAGTTGGTTTTACCCTCCAGTCTGGAACATCATTAAAATATTTAGGCACCAGGATTATTGAATCTTTAGAGAAAGAAAAAGCTACCAATTAATAAAAATTGCTGATGTCAATTTAGAGCACTGGAAATTCTTAAGTGTGATTTCTAAGGGATTGCTGCTCATATTGTAAATCAGTCAGCAGTATGATGTGCTCATTTGTTCTGTTTTAATGGACCTTATATAGCTTCTCAGGAATTATCCTGTTAACAGAGAACCCAATAAATATCCAATGTTCAGAAATATTTTTGAATTACCTGATAAGAAAACAAAAGTGTATATCTGCTTATTTTTTACTAGGCAAAAAACATTTGGTGTTTTCTTTCTCTATTGTGCTATTTAATTGGAAATAGTATGAAAGCATTCTGATAATTTCAGTGGTTTGGTTGTTAACGATGATGTGATGGCTTTAGCTTACATTGACGACATTAGAAAAATGAAGCAAAACCATAATCAAAGAATTATGGTAAGATGGCAAGTTTAAAATATCAGAATGGAATATAGAACTTGAAAACAATCTTTCCAGTGTTAAAAGCTAATTGTGACTTAGAAGTTTCATTATCTGTCTTAAATTTAAAACAACTGCTAAATGGATCATTTCTTTGTTATTTAGCCATTTGCGCTTCTCTTTGATAAAGGTCCTTGCCATCCAAACGGAACATAAAGATTTTATTGGTCTCTAATGATGCCAACTACAGCTGTACAATCATCGTTTTGGAGTCCAAGCTCTGTCTGCTCTTAGATCTGCTGTCACTTGATCACAATTGCAAAAGTATCTTTAAGTGTATTTGTTTAACCAGATGGTAAATGGCTGTACAGGGATTCCATCCATCTTTTTTACTGTATGACTAAGTGTTAAAACAGAAATTTTAGCTATGGTGGGGAAATACAGACTTGTATCATACAAAAAAATAGTTTTTCTTTATTTACTGCAAGAAGCAGATATAAATATTTACAGCATAAGAGTACAACATTGTGGCAAATGTTTTTATAATACATACTTTAATATATGAATGATACTTTTAGTTAGAATATAAGTAAACCATAAAATATTGGTATAAAATATTATGCAATGCCTGACATGTTATTTTCAAAAGGAAACCTGAAGAATTTCTACTTGCTATATTCTTCTTTAACTGTTAATTTAAATTATGAGAATGATGGACCTAGAAATCATGATATCCAAAGCATTTTAATTTTCTACCTATAAATAATGACATTTCACGTTTGTAAAAGCAAATAAACTTATAGTGTGATATGAGAATTATTAAGAGTTTATATTAAATACTTACAGTTGATTTGGGGTTAATTATTCAAATTTGAAAAGCTATGGAGAATATGTGCATAGATATATTCAATATGTATTTAAACCTATAGACTTTACATGGTTTATATATTTAGAGACAGCTAGGATTGAAATCTCTGTGGCAAAGAAGCAACTTTGGTGGTGTTCTTTTTTTAAATCATTTTTTTTAAATTTAAATTCAGTTATGTATTATTGGTTTCAGAGGTAGAGGTCAGTGATTCATCAGTCTTATATAATATCCAGTGCTCATTATATCACGTGCCCTCCTTAATGTCCATTACCCAGTTACCGCATTCCCCCATACCCCCTCCAGCAACTCTCAGTTTGTTTCCTATGATTGAGTCTCTTATGGTTTGTCTCCCTCTCTGATTTCATCTTGTTTTATTTTTTCCTCTCTTCCCCTATGATCCTCTGTTTTGTTCCTTAAGTTCCACATATCAGTGAGATCATGTAATTGTCTTTTTCTGATTGACTTATATTGATTAGCATAATACCCTCTAGTTCCATCCACGTTGTTACAAATGGCAAGATTTCATTTTTTTTAAAGATTTTATTTATTTATTTGACAGAGAGAGACACAGCGAGAGAGGGAACACAAGCAGGGGGAGTGGGAAAGGGAGAAGCAGGCAGACACTTAACGACTGAGCCACCCAGGCGCCCCAAGATTTCATTTTTTTTTTTTTTTGATGGCTGTGTAGTATCCCATCTTCTTTATCCGTTCATCTTTGATGGACATCTGGGCTCATTCCATAGTTTAGCTATTGTAGACATTGATGCTATAAACATTGGGGTGCAGATGCCCCTTCAGATCAACACATTTTTATCTTTGGGGTAAATACCCAGTAGTGCAATTGCTGGGTTGTGGGGAAGCTCTACTTTCAACTTTTTGAGAAACCTCCATACTGTTTTCCTGAGTGGTTGCACCAGCTTGCATTCCCACCAACAGTGTAGGAGGGTTCCCCTTTCTCCGCATCCTCACCCCCATCTGTCGTTTCCTGGCTTGTTAATTTTAGCCATTCTGACTGGTGTGAGGTGGTATCTCATTGTGGTTTTGATTTGTATTTCCCTGATGCTGAGTGATGTGGACCATTTTTTCATGTCTGTTGGCCATTTGTATATCTTCTTTGGAGAAATGTCTGTTCATATCTTCTGCCCATTTATTGATTGGATTATTTGTTCTTTGGGTATTGAATTTCATAATTTCTGTATAGATTTTTTGATATTAATCCCTTACTTGATAAAATGTTTACAAATATCTTCTCCCATTCTGTCCATTGTCTTTTAGTTTTGTCAACTGTTTCCTTTGCTGTGCAGAAGATTTTATCTTGATGAAGTCCCAATAGTTCATTTTTGCCTTTGTTTCCCTTGCCTTTTGAAATGTGTCTAGCAAGTAGTTGCTGTGGCCAAGGTCACAGAGATTGTTGCCTGTGTTCACCTCTAGGATTTTGACTGGGTGGTGTTCTATAGTAATAAGTATGAACTAAAGAAGAATTACAAAATGTTAAATAAACTTACAAGCTTTTGTCGCCCCCCCCTATTTTTTAACTGGGCTAATAGAAATAAAATGTAATGGCAAAATTAATGCATCTTGAATTATTTTAATAACTAAAATAATGTGACCAGTGATTTTTATTCCCACATAACAGAATGAACATCCAGCTTCAGTAGAGCTGTCATTGCTATTGAGAGTAGATTTAAGGTGAAAAGTTAGTAGAAAATGAGAAGGTTATTGGTGGTCATATTAAAGTCTAAGCTGGTAGTTGTTCAAATAATAATGTGATTGAAATAAAAGCACAACAATTTATAATCACAGGATACTGGAGTGTAAGATATTGGAGAACAAGCATACATCAGAAAAACAAAATCCAAGATGCATTCATGAACATGGATAGCTAATGTGGACTGGAAATAAGTGCCATTAAGTGCCAATCAGGCAAATAGTGGCATGTGAACTTCCTTGGTTTATTTATTCTTTTATTTTTTAGAGAGAGAACAAGAGAGTGTGTGTGCGAGGGGAGGGGCAGAGGGAAAGGGAGAGAGAGAGGCCTAAGCAGGCTCCACGCTCAGTGCAGAGCCCAGTGCAGGGCTTGATCTCAGGACCCTGTAATCATGACCTGAGCCAAAATCAAATGTCAGATACCTAATCGACGGGGCCACGCAGACGCCCCTGAGCTTCCTTTGTTTTATACCTTAACAGAGTTCATTGGAACTGATTGTAAACATTGATCTGTTATATAGATGGATTCATTTCCATTCGCTGATAGAGAGCAAAGAGGGATAAAAATGGAGATGTTTTACTTTGTAAATCTTACATAATTCAGAGCCATATCGACTAGAATCTCCCCTTCAATGTGTGTGTTACTGACACTAACTTTCTTACCTTCTGATATATTTTAAAATTATGAGATCAGGTTATAAAACCACAGATTTTTGTTATAATAAAAATAAACAACTAAAGTTTTTTATTTCCTTTTATAAAAAAAAATCTTATGGTTATAGGAGAGAGGCAATATTATTCATGGAAAGTCTAGTAGAGAAAACCTCTATTCGAAGGTAGGCAAAGATGGTAGGTATTTTTTTTTATTTTCAAATTTTTGTTTAAATTCCAGTTAGCTTACATATAGTATAATACTAGTTTCAGGTGTAGAATTTAGTGATTCAAGATGGCAAGTACTCTTAGGCCATTTAACTTCCAAGTCTCTATCATATTTTTCAACTAGCTGGACTACAACCATGTACATCAGAAACAGGAGCAGAAACAACTTACTTACATGTAAGTGAATTTACTTACATTTCCAATAAGGTTATCATCCTCTTAAAACATATTTATTTCATGCTTCCCCAGGATGTTCAAGGACAAACATGAATTATCATTACCCTGGATTTCTTCAACCAAATGATATCCAAATGATTCCATTGTATTACTATAAGATAGAACATTTTGTCTTTCAACAAAACCAAATATTATTTAAAGAAGAGCATTCAGACCTCGTCCTTGTGATGAATGATCATAAATTGCTTTTCAAAGCTTTGCTAAATCTAAGATAGTTTGACTGCTATCTAATTGTGAATGAAAAACAAATTAAATATTGTTCCTTCTTATTTATAAACAAAAAAGTCACATATATTTTGTAATCACATCCATAAATAAATTCCTTTTAACATCTATAAATAAATTCTTTTTTTTTAAAGATTTTATTTATTTATTTGAGAGAGAGAATGAGATGGAGAGAGCATGAGAGGGGGGAGGGTCAGAGGGAGAAGCAGACTCGCCGCCGAGCGGGGAGCCCGATGCGGGACTCGATCCCGGGACTCCAGGATCATGACCTGAGCCGAAGGCAGTCGCTTAACCAACTGAGCCACCCAGGCGCCCTAAATAAATTCTTTTTTTAAAGATTTTATTTATTTATTTGACAGAGGAAGACCCAGCGAGAGAGGGAACACAGGCAGGGGGAGTGGGAGAGGGAGAAGCAGGCTTCCTGCTGAGCAGGGAGCCCCATGCGGGGCTCAATCCCAGGACCCTGGGATCATGACCTGAGCCGAAGGCAGACGCTTAATGACTGAGCCACCCAGGCGCCCCTATAAATAAATTCTTAATTGCTACTACAACCAATATCAGAAATTCAAATAACAATATCCGTTGTGGCACAGGAACAATTCTCTTCATGATGTGTTTTGCGAAAAGATTAAAAAAGAATATGCTGTATACATAGATGACTCATAAAGAAATCCTGAGTTAATTATTTTATAAGGGAAATTTGAATCATCAATGAATTCATTTGAAATTATAAAGTTAATAATCATTTCCCAGTATTTATATCTTACAAAATTCTTTCTTCCTATTGTGTTTTTTTCCAATAAAGGAAATAGTAGTTGAAGTATACAGAAAACTAAACATAAGATCTATAGAAAAATATGTATATATTTAGTACTCTATTTGAATCATTCTTTTTGTATAGACAAAACAAAGAGATAACAAAGCTACTGAACATGTCAAGCCAAAAGGATTTAATGGTACTAACTAAATATCTGTGCGTTAATGTGCTCGCTTCGGCAGCACATATACTAAATATCTGTGCGTTATTGTTTGGCTGTAGTCATACAATAAAGCAGTGACAGAATTTGTCACTAATTTCTCTGCCTAAAGCATAAAAATTAATTACAAAAATTCGAGTATGTGTTAAATACAATTTCACATTCATGTCACCCATTATCCATTAGAATATTCACTATTTTTGAATAAAGACAGCATTTTCATTAATGTATACTTCAGTGAAAGTTCTGTCAAAACACTCTCCTAAAAATCACCCAGGGCAAAAATCCAAGGTACCCAATGTGTGTTATCAATACAGATTTATTGCTCAAGTATGCTACTTTCTATAACAAAAAATTCCCAAATCAGTTGTGATGTAACACAATAAAATGTTATTTCTTGTACCTATTATAGTCCAGTATGGGTTTTCCAAGTTTAGATGGGCTCTGCTTCATGTTGTATTTCAGAGACCCAGGCTTCTTCCATCTTATACCCCTGATCTATATCAGCTGCTATAAGTTCTCTCCATTCAGTCAGTGAATGGAGAAAGAATGAGGATCACTGCTGGGAGATTCTAAGGAGCCAAACTGAAAGTGGCACACCATACTCTACCACATCACATTGACCAGACTCAATCACTTGGCTGTACCTCACTTAAAGGGAGGCTGGGAAATAAAGCTTGGTATATGCATAGAAGGAAGAAAAACGGGTTTGAGGAACATTAATTAATCTTTAACAACCTCATGACCTTATTTGTTCTACTAGAGTAGAAGTGGGACAACCTCCAGTTGGACTTCGGTGAAATCAGTGGATTATGGGGGAGGAAAGGCAAAGAAAAAATAAACTTAAACAGATATTGGTACCCGGGGACTGAGTGAGTCTTGATACTTTGACAAGGCATTATCCTTTCTGGACTTAGATGTCCTCACCTGTAAAATGAATTAACTATACTATGCTTGGTCCCTACTAAACATTTTTCTGTGGAAGACTAACTGTAGTTAATCAGTCTTATGAAAACTAGTCTTAAGGAGAAAGTGAATTAAATTGGAGATTGACAGTTGAATATGAGTATATATTGGTTAGTAAGTGAGATTGCTCATCAATTTTACTCATGTATGTATTAAAGTAAAAAAATACTGGAGTAAACCCTAGAAAATATTAGGAGAGATGAATATAAAAAAAAAACTTTTCAAAGATGCTATAGGTATTATTAAGAATATTATAGCAAAAAATGGAAAAGCCTGAGAAGCATTTAAAAGTAGAACGTAAGGAGACCTAATAGTATAAATAGGATGGATGGATAGATAGATGATAGATAGATGATAGATAGATAGATAGATAGATAGATAGATAGATAGATAGATAGATAGATAAAACAGAGAGGCTCAGAAATAGAATACCGATTCATGGAACAAATAATAATTGATCAAAAAATGTTCCTACATTTTGGTAAGACAAGGCTGTCAATTATGGGTAAAGTAGCGTTGGTTTTTTGTTGTTTTACTTTCTGCTGCATTTATTTTTTTCTTTCTTGGTCAGAGGTCTAAACGTTTAATGTAATTTAACTGCACTTTAATAACTGTCTGATACCCTTAAAAACAAGCAACATTAATTTAGGCTAAATGACTCGCAGCCTTATCTGCTAATGCTGTTATGGGATTTGGGATTTGAAAATTTGCTACAGACTTTCTTCAGAACTAGTAAATATTGCATTATTTGTAAATTACCAAACCAATAAAATGTTAACCGTCATGAATTTACCTATTTTAAAGGTTAAGTTGACCGTGCTTGAAAATATATCTAAACACTGAAGTTCCAATCACTGCTACAGTCATTTTGTAGAGGATAACTTACATTAGGATTGTTGTATTGACAACCCAGGGATTCTTGAATTACTATACAAATGTTCGTGATGCGTGTTCTTATGAGGTTTAGTGTGTTTATATCCTAAAACAGCATGTTCTTTTTCTTCTGTATGAAGCATGTAACACTAGAATATACTACAAAGGTGGTGGGCCTTTCAGAATATACTGAGCTTTATGATAAATTAATTATTATTAGTGATGACCTTCAGATTCAGATAAAGGTGTATAGAGATGTAGTCATTTGTTGTCTACTTTACAGTCTATTCATATCTTTTAAAGTACTGGCCTTGTTTTATCTAAATATGATTAAAGAATATGGAGGATATTTATCTTAATGCCTCTTGTTTATTAAAACAAAAATTCTTCTAATGTAAAGTTAGTTTGATCAGCTATCCACCAATATGAATTATAAAATTGTATTTAATTGTTTCTTTCCTAAAACTACATAGTCATTTCCTCAAAGCCGGATTTTTATAGTATCCTCAGTTGCTTAAACAGTGTCCAGTCCAAGAGCCGGTATGTAATATGTGTTTTAGAAATAACTATTTGTTAATGGAAATAAAAGAGGAACTGGTTAGGTCTTCTGGCTAATCATTTATGTTATTCTAAGGTCCTTCAATAACTCTCGGTATCATTCCTCTGATACCTTTCATGTTGTTGTAACAGTAGAATCCTGTGACGTAGTTGTGGTTAACTAACTAAACTAAATTCTTGCCAAAAGGAAAACACACACACATGCACACTCACACACGTACACACGTACACACGCACAGAGCAAAACAAGGAAAGAAACAAAAATATCAGAAATGCAGTGATTTTTTTGTTACATTCTTTCTTTGTTTTTTCTTTGTATATACTCTTCTTTGAGGTTTAATTTGTTTGCAGAGTACAAAACAGTTAGATTCCCAAAACTCAGTTATACCATAAAAAATGTATTGAGGAAAAAAAACAGCTCAAGTGTCTTCCCTTGTTTACTTTTACTCATCATCCAATTTATATAAATATAAATCAAATATGATTTTAACCCCATTTATTTTTTATATCCAGTTTATGACAATTTAAATGACAAGTTTTATAAAAATCATTCTTGTGTGTGTCGAAATGCATTGATTTTAGACTACACTACACCCTTCAAGTTATTATATTCAATAATTTTGTTGATAATAACTGCCTTTTACTTTGAACATTTTGGGGAATAGCTGTCAATCAAATTTGTCCCCCTAATGGTTATTTATATCATTTGCACTGATCACTCTACTTCAGTCATAGAAATTATTCAAATATTTAAAATTGAGATGAGCTGCAAAGACTATCACCAGAATAATTCACCTAAAACTTTCTCCTGAATTTTCTTAGTTTTCAATTGCAGAATTTGAATTTGGGCTACATTGTTAAGATCTCAAAATATGACAAAGATCAGTTGAAGATTTTAAAAAATAGGTGATGGGAACACTCATTTAACTGAGATAAAGCCATTTCTGTCTTATTACTGTGTCTGAAAACTATGACTATCCACAATCTTAAATTCAACTATTAGTTGTAAATTAAAATTCCATAGTTTCCATTTATCATAGCATCTCTTAAGGATAAAGGTAACTTAAAATCAAAAGGGAATATAATCCAAGTTTCGGTTTCAATTTCTACCTGCAACTTTTAACTAACTAGATACAGAAAGTCAGAGTGTGGGGGTGCCTGGGTGGATCAGACGGTTAAGTGTCTGCCTTCGGCTCAGGTTGTGATCCCAGGGTCCTGGGATGGAGTCCTGCATGGGGCTCCTTGCTCAGCAGGGAGACTGCTTCTCCCTCTCCCTCTCCCTCTCCCTCTGCCTACCATTCTGCCTATTTGTGCTCTCTCTCTCTCTCAAATAAATAAATAAAATCTTAAAAAGAAAAGAAAGAAAGTCAGAGTATGTATCTTCTCACTATTGTTTTGCAGAGTGGTTATTTGCTATGTAGTTTTCAGAATATACTTATTTCTCTTTCAATTAAAAAAAGTGAAAGCTGAAGAGAGATAGGAAGACTTTTATTAACATTTTAATACTTTCAGAATGTTCTTGTCATAGATATAATGCACACACATATATATAAAACATTGATATAAACAATATAAACAATTTCCTACATTTGTTTAGTACAGGAGGTGAAGATGATAAGGACCTAAGGCAGTGGTGGCGTAATGAACTCTCTAGAGATTTTTAATTTAAGTGGAAAAAAATAGGTTTGGGAAATGCAGTGTTATCTAAATACCTTAAAAATTATACTTTTATTTAAAATGAATTTTATTTATAGATATATCTCATTCCTGAAACATTAGATTTTACATAAAAGATGTCTCCTATTAAAGAAAGCCCAATTAAAATAGCATTTTATATGTTTAAGTAAAACAAATACATGAATTCTATTGTTTAAAATTATTTCTAAGCTTTTTTACCTTCCATAGAAGGGGAACTCCCTTTTTTATTGCATTTTACTCCATCGTGCATAGACATTTCTTAAGAAACATAGAATGGAGGAAGAGAAGGAAGGGAGACTTGCTTCCAAAACTGAGAGTGGACGCATAGTATGGATCTGTTGTCTCAGTCTTTCACATCTGCTACTTCATCTAATCCCCAAAATATTTCTACCAGTGCAGATGGGATAGATGCAGACTGAGAATCATGGAGGTCAAAGCTTGTCTTAAGTTCCTCATCTAATAAGAATCAAGTTTGACAATGAATCATGGAACACTGCATCAAAAACTAATGGTGTAATGTATGGTGATTAACATAATAATAAAAAATTAAAAAAAAGAATCGAGTTTGAACTACAATTCTTGCCTGTAAGACTGGAATTCAGCATTCTCTCCCATCTTTTCATTGTAGTTTATACCATACTATTTCTTTTTTTTTTTTAAAGATTTTATTTATTTATCTGACAGAGAGAGAGAGAGATAGGAGAGAGGGAACACAAGCAGGGGGAGTGGGAGAGGGAGAAGCAGGCTTCCTGCTGAGCAGGGAGCCCGATGCTGGGCTCGATCCCAGGACCCGGGGATCATGACCTGAGCCGAAGGCAGCCGCTTAACCGACTGAGCCACCCAGGCGCCCCTATACCATACTATTTCTAATGGAGACAGAATTATTCCTGACGAAAACTACTTAAATATATGTAAACAATCAGAAGTTCAAAAGAATTTCAAAAATTCTGAGCCCTAAGCATAATTTCGCAGAAAAAAAATATTGAGGACATTCTGAAATATGTAAAATTTTCTCTTATAAATACCAGACAAATCTCAGAGAAAATGTTCAAAGAAGTGAGGAAACATTTATGATACAGAACAGAGAATGATGCATCCTCCAATGTGAAAAAACTCTTGTCCACCTTCAGGAATCTCCTGCTCTGCTGGCAACACCATTAGTTAACATCAGGGACAATCTTGGACATACAAAGTTCTCATCTCTGACCTCAGGGAGCTTAATATCTCCCTTAGTTTACCAGCACCTGTTTTTGACCCATAAATGAACTTTTATCTCAGTTTACTTCAATTTTTAGTAATAGGTTCTTGCTAAAATTTAATTTCAATTATATGTTAACACAGTCCATGATTATTAAATCTGATATTAGTCATACTGAAACATTTCATTATCCCAGAGGGTTATCTTTATTTCCTCTACTCATTACAGTAAATATCAAGGGAAATTTTTATTTTTATTTAGATTTTAAATTAGTTAGCCAACAGCTGCATGAGACCAATATAGGACTCATAATGATGAGAGACTTAGTGTGACATTGAGAAATGAAATCGATAAAGGACATAATTTATATACACTTAATACAACAAAATAAATTACTGATAATTTAGGAACTTAAAGAATGCTTTGTCACTGATTCTTGTTAAGTGATTGTGTCTTGTTTAACCTAGTCAGTTCAAAATAAATCCTTATTGACAGTATCAATGGGGGGGATTGAAGAATTTATGGATTAGAGATTAAAGTACAATAGGTTTATACACTTATGTTGTTATTTTCTTAAGACTATTTTTAGAGCAATTTTAGGTTCACAGTAAAATTGAGCTGATAGTACAGAGTGCCCATGTTCCTCCTGGCACCGCAGCTGGGCAGCCTCCCCTACTATCAATATCCTGCACCAGAGTAGCACATTTGTTACAATCCATGGACCTACACTGACATATCATTATCATCCAGAATCCATGATTTACCTTAGAATTCACCCTTGGTGTTCTACACTTCATAGATTTTGACAAATGCATAATAACCTGTGTCCACCACTGTAGTGTCATATATAATAGTTTTATTGTTGTAAAAATCCTCTGTGCTCTGCCTATTCTTTCCCCTCCCAATCCCTGGCAACCACTAATCTTTTTTTCTGTCTCCATAGTTTTTCCAGAATGTCAGGTAGGTGGATTCATACAGTATGCAATTTTTTTTCAGATTTGTTTCTTTTACTTAATATTATGCATTTAAGATTTCTTCTTTTCTTTTTTATGACTCGATAGCTCATTTCTTTAGAGTACCAAATAATGTTCTGTTGTCTGGATGTACCACAGGGTAATTTATCCATTCACCTACAGAAAGTTCTTTGCTGCTTTCAAGTTTTGACAATTGTAAATAAAGGTGTTATAAACATTTGTGCACAGGGTTTTTGTGGACATAAGTTTTCAGCTCATTTGGGTAGATGCCAGTGAGCACAGTTGCTGGACTAGAGGGTAAGAGTATGTTTAAATCTGTAAGAAAATGCCAAACTGATTTCCAAAGTGGCTGCACCATTTAGCATTCCTTCCAATAGTGAATGAGAGTTTCTGTTGCTCCACATCCCTGTAAACATTTGTTGTTGTCAGGGTTCTGGATTTTGGCCTCCCAAATAGGAGTGTAGTGGTATCCTGTTGTTGTTTTATTTTGCATTTCTCTGATGACATATGATATTTATGATTTTTTCATATGCTTATTTGCCATAGGTATATCTTCTTTGGTTAGGTGGCTGTTAAAATATTTGGCCCATTTTTTAATCAGGTTGTTTATTCTCTTATTGCTAAGTTTTAAGGGTTCTTTGTATATTTTAGATAACAGTTCTTTTTGAGATATGTTTCTTGCAAATATTTTTATCCCAGTCTATGACTTGCCTTCTCATTCCCTTGATATTGTCTTTTTGCAGAACTGAAGCTTTTAATTTTAGTGAAATCCAGCTTCTTTATTTCTTTCATGGATCATGGCTTTGGGGTTGTAACAAAAGTCCATTGCCATACCCAAGGTCATCTGGGTTTTCTCCTATGTTATCTTCAAGAGTTTCATAGTTTTACATCTTACATTTACATTTATAATCCATAATCCATTTTTTTAGTAATTTTTGTGAAGGGTGGAAGGCCTGTGTCGAGATTCATATTTTTTTTCATGTGGGTGTTCAGTTATTCCAGCACCGTTTGTTGAAAAAAACATCTTTTTTTCCATTGTATTTTCTTTGATCCTTTATCAAAGATCATCTGAGTATATTTAGGTGGGTCTCTTCCTGAGCATTCTAGTCTCTTCCATTGATCTACTTGTCTTTCCTTTACCAATACCACACTATCTTAATTACTTAAGCTTTATAATAAGTCTTGGCATCATGTTGTCAGTCCTGATCTTCTTCAATATTGTGTTGTCTACTCTGGGTCTTTTGCCTCTTCATATAAACTTTGAATCATTTTGTCAATATTTACAAAATAACTTGCTGGAATTTTAATTGGTATTACATTGAAACAATGGATCACATTGGGAAGAACAGACATATTAATAATATTAAGTCCTCCTATCCATGAACAGAATATCTCTTCATTTTTTTTAGTTCTTCTTTGATATGTTTATTGGAGTTTTATAGCTTTCCTAAGTATTTCATTTTTGGGGTGCTTATGTAAATTATATTGCGGTTTAACTTCAAACTCCGTTTGTTCATTGCTGTTATGTAGAAAAGTGATTGGTTTTTATAATCCACATATCCTGCAACTTTGATAAAATGGCTTATTAGTTCCACATTTTCTGTAGATTCTTTCAGATTTTCTATATAGATGATCATGTCATTTTTGACAAAGTCAGTTTATTTTTTTTTCTACACAATCCGTATCTTTTATTTCCTTTCCTGTGTTATTGCATTATTAGGAATTCCAGTATGACATTTAAAAGTAGTGGTAAGGTCATCTTGCCTTGTTCCTGACCTTAGTGGGAAAGCTTCAAGTTTCCCACCATTAAGTATGACATTAGCGGTAGATTTTTTTGTAGATAATTCTAAGTTGAGGAAGTTCTTCTCTTTTACTAGTTTGCTGAGGGTTTTTTTTTTTTTAATTATGAATGGGAGTTGGATTTTGTCAAGAACTTTTTCCTCATTTATTGATATGATCATGTGATTTTTCTTCTTCAGCCCATTGGTGTGATAGATAACATTAACTGATTTTCAATTATTGTACCAGTCTTGCATACCTGGAATAAACCCTACTTGTTTATCATGTATAACTCTGTTTATACATTGTTGGATTTGATTTGCAAAGATTTTGTTGAAGATTTTTACATCTATTCATGAAAGATGCTGATTTGTTGCTTCCTTTTCTTATAATGTCTTTGTCTGATTTGGGTATTAGGGTAATGCTGGCCTCACAGTTAAAGAGTTCTGCTTATAAGCTCTGAAAGACTGTATAAAATTGGTATAGTTCCTCCCTTAAAAGTTTGGTATAATTCAGCAGTGAACCTATCTGGGCCTTGTGCTTTCTGTTTTGAAACATTTAAAATTATTGATTCAATTTTTTAGATCTATACCTATTCATATTGCCTATTTGTTCTTGAGTGAATCTTGGCAGATTGTAACTTTCAAATTGGTGGACCAATTGTTGTTCATAGTATTATTTTATTACCATTTTAATATCCATGGGATTTGCAGACATCTCTTCTCTTTCATTTCTAATGGTTTTAATTTGTGTCCTTTCTTCTTTTCTCTCTTTCTCTCAATTTCTCTCTCTTTGTTTCTCTCTTTCTCTTTTCCCTAAGCCTGGGTGGGGGCTTATTGATTTTATTCATCTTTTCAAAGAACCAGCTTTTAGTTTCATTGATTTTCCTTATTGGTTTCCTCTTTTCATTTTTTTAAAGATTTATTTATTTATTTATTTGAGAGAAAGTGCAGAGAAAGAAGGAGAGAGAGAGAACCCTAACCAGGCTCCACACTCAGCAGTCAGCACAGAGCCAACATGAGGCTCAATCTCATGACCCTGAGATCATGACCCGAGCCAAAATCAAGAGTAGGATGCTTAACCAACTGAGCCACCCAGATGCCCCTCCTGTTTTCAGTTTCTTTGATTGCTGCTTGATTTTTTATTATTTTCTTCTGCTTAATTTAGATTTAATTTGTTCTTTTTGTCAAATGGTGCAAACTTCCATTTATATGATGAGTAAGTTCTGAGGAACTAGTTTCCTGAGGTAGAAACTTAGGTTATTGATTTTAGATATTTCTTCTTCACTAATATATGCATCCAATGGTATGACTATCCCCCTAGAATACTCTCCATCTCATTTTATGGGGAATATTACCCAGAAACCAAAGACAAATAAATGCAAAATAAGAAAACTATAGGCTAATATCTCTAATGAATATATATATACATATATATATATGCAAAAATTCCAAACAAAATACTAGCAAACCAAAATCAGCAGCACATTAAAAGATCATACAACATGATCAAGTAGGATTTATCCCTGAGATCCGAGGATGGGTCAACATATGCATATCAATAAACTTGATATACCATATTCATAGAATGGAGAATAAAAATCAGAAAAAAAAACCCGAAAGCCCCAAAATGCACCTATGCATATATAGTCAAAAAATATTTGCTATAAAATATAGCAAATTTATTATAAAGTAAAAATACTATGCTCTGTTGTTAGGTGCATTCATGTTAAGGATTATTATGTCTTCTTGGAGAACTGATTCCTTCATCATGTCATGGCCTTCTTTATTCCTGATAACTTTCCTTGATTTGAAGTCTCTCCTGTTTAAAATTAATATAGTTATCCCTACTTTCTTTTGATTACTGTTAACATTGTATATTTTCCCCATCTATTTACTTTTATTAAATGAAACTTGTCTGAATGTAATAAATCGAGGAAAAGCAATAATAATATTACTTAATATCATTGATATTGCCTCAGGTAGTTGAGAGGATGGGTTGGACAGGAAATTGCTATTTTTCATGAGATGCTATTCGGTGCTATTTAAATATTACATTGATAAAAAAATTTTTTTTGGTGCTAATTTTTATTTTTTTAATTTTAATTCCAGTATAATTAACATATAGCATTGTATTAATTTCAGGTTTGCAATACAGTGATTCAACAATTCTATACATTATTCAGTGCTCATCACAATAAATATACTCTTAATCACTTTCATCGATTTTACTCATCTCCCTACTCACTCACCTCCCCTGAGATAACCACCAGTTTGTTCTCTATAGTTAAGAGTCTGGTTTTTGTTTGTTTGTTTTGGTTTGTCTCTTTATTTCTTCTTTCATTTGTTTCTTAAATTCCACATATAAGTGAAATCATATAGTATTTGTCCTTCTCTTAATGACTTAGCAGTATACCCTCTAGATCCAGTCATGTTGTTGCAAATGGCAAGATTTCATTCTTTTTTAATGCTGAATAGTATTCCATTGTGTGTGTGTGTGCGTGCGTGTGTGTATACCATATCTTCTTTATCCATTCACCTATTGATGGACACTTGGGTTGCTTTCATAATTTGGCTATTGTAAATAATGTCACAATAAACATAGGGGTGCATATATCTTTTCTTTATAGTTTCAAGTGTTTTTTTTTTTAAGATTTTATTTATTTATTTGACAGAGAGAGACACAGCAAGAGAGGGAACACAAGCAGGGGGAGTGGGAGAGGGAGAAGCAGGCTTCTCGCTGAGCAGAGAGCCTGATGCGGGGCTCGATCCCAGGACCCTGGGATCATGACCTGAGCTGAAGGCAGACGCTTAATGACTGAGCCACCCAGGAGCCCCTAGTTTCAAGTTTTTATTTAAATTCCAGTTAGTTAACATATAATATTAGTTTCAGGTGTAGAATTTAGTGATTCCTCACTTACATACAATACCCAGTGCTCATCACAAGTGCCCTCTTTAATACCCATCACCCTTTTAACTCATCACCCTGCCCACCGCCCAGCAACCCTCAGTCTGTTCTCTAAAGTCCATTTTATGGTTTGTCCCTCTCTTTTCCCCCCACCATGTTTATCTGTCTTGTTTCTTAAATTCCATATATGAGTGAAATCTTATGGTATTTCTCTTTCTCTGACTGAGTTATTTCATTTAGCATAATACTCTCTAGCTCCATCCATGTTATTGCAAATGGCAAGATTTCATCTTTTCATTCAGCATAATACTCTCTAACTCCATCCACGTTGTTGTAAATGACAAGATTCCATCTTTTTTATAGCTGAGTAGTATTTCATTTTGTATGTATACCACTTCTTCTTTATCATAAGTTGATGGACATTTGGGCTCTTTCCATCATTTGGCCGTTGTTGATAATGCTGCTATAATGCTATTGGGGTACATGTATCCCTTTGAATTAGTATTTTTATATCCTTTGGGTAAATACCCAGTAGTGCAATTGCTGGGTTGTAGGGTAGCTCTATTTATAATTTTTTGAGGAATCTTCATACTGTTTTCCAGAGCGGTTGCACCAGTTTGCATTCCCAACAGTTTGAGAAGGTTCCCCTTTCTCCACATCCCCTCCAACATCTATTGTTTCCTGTATTGTTCATTTTAACCACTCTGACAGGTGTTAGGTGATAGCTCATTGTAGTTTTGAGATACCTTTTTGAATTGGTGTTTTTTTATTCTTTGGGTAAATATCCAATATTGCAATTATTGGACATGTGGTATTTCTATTTTTAATTTTTTGAGGAACCTCCATACTGTTTTCCACAGTGGCCACACCAGTTTGCATTCTCACCAATAGTGCATAAGGGTTCCTTTTCCTCCACATCCTCACCAACACTTGTTGGCCTTGTGTTTTTCATTTTAGCCATTCTGACAGGTGTGAGGTGGTATCTCATTGTGGTTTTGATTTGCATTTCCCTGATAATTAATGATGTTGAGCATCCTTTCATGTGTCTGTTGGCCATCTGGATGTCTTCTTTGGAGAAATGTCCATTCATGTCTTCTGTCCATTTTTAAATTGGATTATTTTTGTCTTTTGGGTGTTCAGTTGTATAAGGTCTTTATATATTTTGAATACTAACCCTTTATCAGAAATGTCATTCGCAAATATTTTCTCCCATTTAGTAGGTTGTCTTTTAGTTTTGTTGATTGTTTCTTTGCTGTGCAGAAGCTTTTAATTTTGATCCATTTACTTTTAATCTATGTATGTTTTTATATTTTAAAATGGTTTTCTTGTACACAACATATAATTGGGTCTTGTTTTTTGGTCTTCTCTGAAAATTACTATCTTTCAATTGGTAGATTTAGACTCCTGACATTCAAAGTGATTTTGATATATTTAGATTTCACATTTACCATATTTGTTACTGTCATCTATATATTGCCTTTGTTCTCTGTTTCTATTTTTTCTCCCACTCTTTTGCTGCCTTGATTTTAGTTGAGCATTTTATATAATTCTACTTTTTCTCTTTTCTTAGCATATAGGTTATACTTCTTTCTCTCTCTCTCTCTTTTTTTTTTTTTAGCATTTACCCTAGAGTTAACAATATACATTTACAGCCAACCCAAGTGCACTTTTATATACCACTTCTCAAGTAGTGTGAATAAGTTACAAAAACAAAATAAACCTATTTCCTCCCTTTCATCCTCTGTATCATTGCTGTCATTCATTTCCTTAGGTATAAGCATACATACCTAATCAAATACTTTTTTGGTATTATTTCAGATAACTTATTATCTGTTAGATAACTTAAGAATAAAAAAAATAAAAGTTTTTATTTTATTTTTATTTAGTGCTTTTTTGTCATGTAACTTTTTCTTGATAAATGCGATGTATAATGTATGGGGTAAAAAGAACTACTGTAATTACGCCTTTAGTAATGTGGTGGTATGATCTAGAAGGAAGAAAACCTTCTATACTCCTATGAGAAGGTCTCAGTCTTCTAGAGAGCTTTTGCCTCTGGATTATCCACTTCACATATGCCTCTCAGTTTTTCCCCTTTTCTTAGGTTGGAGAGGATGGTTAGAGTGAGCTGAAGTTGAGTATTTCTCTTCTACAGGTTATTTGGGGTCTGATAAAACCCTAGCAGATTAGGCTATCCCTAAACTGTTCACTGTGAGAGCAAACCTTATTAAGAAGAACAGAGTGCTTTTTCATATTTCAAAGTGGTTGCTTCCCCCAACACCCCCCCAAACATGAGAGGATTTTTTTTTTTTTCAGTATTTACTGTGAGATTCTGGTTAAGCTCCTACAGGTAAAACTCATAAAAAAGGTTTGGGTCCCTTATTTGTGGGTACCCCTGAAGTTTCTTAACTGTCTGACTTATCCACACTCAGCCTCAGCAACTTATTTGTTACAGTTTAATTTTTTTTTTTTTTTTTTTTTTTTTTTTCTGGCACTCCTTTGGTAGCTTCTGCTGGTCTCTGCTCTGGAAAACTGTGACTCCCTATACTTGCCTGTTTGTCTTCCCAATCTGGAGGCAGCAATTCGTTGGGTATCCTGCCTTCTCTAACAGATCCAAGAAGAGTTGTGGATTTTTCGATCTGTTCAACTTTTGACTTGTTGTTAGGACACAGTGATGATTTTCAAGCTCCTTACAAGAGGAACTAGAAACCAGAAGTCCATATATTCTGGTTTAAAATTTATCTTTCACCTCTTGTTTTCAATTGCAATATTGTATTCTAAGCAGGAAGAAAATAATCACACTCTCCTTAATACTGTGTGCTTTCCAAACATCCAAAACTTATTTTTAATGGACTTTACCCACAAATAGATCAGTCAGCCATGTTGTCACTGAAAATCCATAATTCACTATTGACCTAAATGGGATAATCCATGGGGCATGTTGGAGTGGTATATTTTGGAGCCAAAATGAAACCAAACTGTTTATACATTTCAGTGAACCATTAAGCAATAACCCTCATACATGGTTAATCAGAGAATTCTACTGATAATAATGCCACACTCCATTATGTAGAGTGTGGCTTTTTCCTCAACTGGAAATATAAGTCGAGTTCTGTAAAATGATGATTCCAGTATAAATGGAAATAGAAATGTGTAGAAGAAATAAAGATAAAACATGCTTAAAATCATTTTTATTTTTAATTAGTTTTTTTTGATCTATTTGAATAGGAAATATCCTAGATATGGTAATATTGTTCATCATTATTTAAAGTTTTTATGTTTCCTTAATAAAGAACTTGCCATGGTTACTTTGGATTTATAGGTAATATTGTTGAGTTGAAATATTTATTCTGGATTTTTAACATAATACTGTTGGGATAAACAAGTATAAAATAGCAAAAAGATAAGAAAATTCTTAGTTAAGAGAGATGCCAAAAGCTGTATGAATGTTTTCAGTTTTCCAAGTATTACAGTTTTGCTTTGGTACAACAGATGAAGTTTCCAAATAATCTAATGTCAAGAATTAGTTGAGGATTTATGGTTTGCAAGTAGCAGGTCACTAGTGATTTGAGAAAATCTTGAATTAGAGAGGAACAATTTAAGATAAGACAAGTTACCAGCTTAAAGTCCATTACTGTTGGCTTAGGTCTTACAAGATGAAAATATATACACTTTTTACTGGTGTTCTCAGAGTCTGGATAAAGTTGACCAGAGGATAAGGGTAAAGGGTAGCTGGAAAAGGACTTTTTTTTTTTTTTTTTAAGATTTTATTTATTTATTTGACAGAGACAGCAAGAGAGGGAACACAAGCAGGGGAAGTGGGGCAGGAAGAAGCAGGCTTCCAGCTGAGCAAGGAGCCTGATGTGGGGCTCCATCCCAGGACCCTGGGATCATGACCTGAGCCGAAGGCAGACGCTTAACGACCAAGCCCCCAGGCGCCCCTGGAAAAGGACTTTTATAGTGATTGAATGCTATGTAATCAAATATAATAAATACTAAAACAGTATTCTGTTTGTAAAGCAGCTGTATGTTTCTGTCTTAAAACTGCCTGATCGGGGCGCCTGGGTGGCTCAGTTGGTTAAGCGACTACCTTCGGCTCAGGTCATGATCCTGGAGTCCTGGGATCAAGTCCCGCGCCGGGCTCCCTGCTCGTTGGGAAGCCTGCTTCTCCCTCTCCCGCTCCCCCTGCTTGTGTTCCTGCTCTCGCTATCTCGCTCTCTGTCAAATAAATAAATAAAATCTTTAAAAAAAAAAAAAAAGAAAAAAAAGAATATTTAAATGCTGGGCGCCTGGGTGGCTCAGTTGGTTAAGCGACTGCCTCCGGCTCAGGTCATGATCCCGGAGTCCCGGGATCGAGTCCCGCATCGGGCTCCCTGCTCCGCGGGGAGCCTGCTTCTCCCTCTGACCCTCCCCCCTCTTATGCTCGCTCTCAAATAAATAAATAAATAAAATCTTAAAAAAACACAAAACTTCCTGATCAAATAGGAATTTTAAGTGATCAAAAAGAAAAGGGTCTGACCCACTTGAGAACTAACATCAAATATTAGTTTGAGGCCATTTTATAAAATCCTCTGGATGCCTGCAGACACTGTTAATAAGTAAACTTTGAGGGTTAATGCAAATTAACATTTAAGAAATTGCTCTATTCAGAATCAAGGAATCATGCACGAGAAACCAAATACAGAAAAAAGTATTTTCTGACCCTGACTATAACACAGAATACTATGCTGCATATGTAACCCCTATTGTGACTGTAATCAAGCCAGATGGCCTGAGATAAGCATGTGAAAGAGAAAGGAGTTTTCTTTCATAAAAGGAAACAAAACAAAACAAAAAGGACAGTGACCTGAGTCTTTTCCCGCTATTAGCAGAATGTCAGGACTTGTGTATTTCTTCACTAGAGGTATTTAGAACAAGACAGTGTGCTGTCAGAAGAAAAAAAAATAGCAAGAAATGGGGTTCAAATGTCAAGATCGGAAAAATCAGCACTAATTTAAACAGTGATTTCTAAAAGTTAAAAGTGAAAAAAAGAAGAAGGTAGCAGGAGGGGAAGAATGGAGCGGGGGAAATCGGAGGGGGAGACGAACCATGAGAGACGATGGACTCTGAAAAACAAACTGAGGGTTCTAGAGGGGAGGGGGGTGGGAGGATGGGTTAGCCTGGTGGTGGGTATTGAGGAGGGCACATTCTACATGGAGCACTGGGTGTTATGCACAAACAATGAATCATGGAACACTTCATCTAGAACTAATGATGTAATGTATGGGGATTAACATAAGAATAAAAAAAAAAAAGTGAATGAGAAGGAATGAGAAAGATAGGTGTTTGTATACCTTTTGTTTTTTGTGTTACTGTCTTATATGGTGTTCCAGGTAATTAGTATAGTGTGTTCTTAAAAATATAAAAAGTATTTACCAAATACTCTTGAATCCCCAAGTCCTGAAGTTTACTGATGCAACTCAATTCGTAATTACTCTTACCCTGTGTGTGTGTATGTGTGGTGCGTGTGCATAGTGAGTAAACAACAGAATGTTGAGTTGAAATAGAATTATCATACTATTGGCTGGATATACTAAATAGCTAAATTATTTGGCTTTTACCAATCAGAGTTGTTAAAATTAAGTTCCATTCCTCAGCAATATCACAGATTACTATATCATGGAACATTGTAAAGTTAATATTTTTAAATTTTACAGAGTCAAATTTACTTTTTATTTTTTTGCTGCACAGTCCTATGGTTTTAACACATTTATAGATTTGTGTAACCACCTTCATTATGAGGATACAGTGGAGTTCCTTTATCCACCCCAAATTCCCTTTGCTCTTTGTAGTCACACACTCTCCATACCCCTACCTGAGGGCAACCACTGATCTCATCTCTTTCCCTATAGTTTTGCCTTTCTCAGAATGTCATATGAATGGAATTGTAAGGTATGGGACAATTTGAAAATGGCATCTTTTACCAGCATAATGCCTTTGAGATTCATTTATGCTGTTTTGTATCTCAATGGTTTGTTTCTTTTTATTGTTGAGTAGTATTCCATCATATGGGTATTGCAGTCTATTTATCCATTTACCTGCCAAAGGACAGTTAGGCTGTTTTGAGTTTTTGGTGAATAAGAATAACGCAGCTATAAACATTTGTGTACAGGCTTTTGCGTGGACATAAGTTTTTATTTCTCCAAAGTAAATATCTAGTAATGGATTTGCTAGGTCAGATGGTAAGTGTAGGTTTAACTTACTAAAAAAAGGCCTAATTGTTTTCCAGAGTGTCTGTATGATTTTACAATTTAGCAATATATGAGTGTTAGCTTAATATATTTTTTAAAAAGACTAATATTAGATAGATGAGTCAAGGTTCTATTATATTTAATAGTTATGTCTTGTGTTTGATCAATGTAGTAGACAGAATAATGGCCCTCCAAAAGATATTCAGGACCTAATCTATGGAAAGAATAAATATCACCATATATGGAAAAGGTCTTTGCCAATGTGATTAAGGATCTTGAGAAGGATGCCTGTGGACATGGTAAACAAATAACCATTAAGTGTTAATGAAAATTAACATTTAGGAAATTACTATCTTTAGAATCAGGCAGGAGAAACATTCTATTCTTTCTGTAGAACTAACATTTTAGTGAGAGAGAGTAGTCTAGAAATAAATAAATAAATATTAAATATAATTGTGCTAAGTGTAAGCAAGAATAACTGATAGGGAAGTGTCCTAGGTTAGAAGTTTTTGGATGGTCCGTCACATAAAATGACATATGAGCAGAGAATTGAATGAAGTGAGGTGTGCTAGTCATGTGACAATACAAGAAAAGTAAGTTTACCACAAAATGTAAAGGTATTGAAAATGTTCTGAGGCAAAAGCATACGGTACGTGTCAGGACATTACTCCACGGTCTGTATGACTGGAGAAGAGTGAAGAGGAGGCTGAACAGAGATGATGTTAGAGGTCTGCCTGAGATGAGCTCTCACTTTGCTAACAGTATGGATTTATCCCTTTATGTGAGAGAAAGTCACTGGAATGTGTTGCCTGGGGAAGTACAATGAACAGATTTACACAGTTGACTCTTGAACAACCCGGAAGTTAGGGTCTCCAACCCACAGCAAATAGGAAAATCCTTGTGTAACTTTTGACTCTCCCCAAACTTTACTGAATAGTTTACTATTGACCCAGAAACCTTACCAGTAACATAGTCAATGAACACTTATTTTGTTGTTATATGTATTATATCTTATATTTTACAATAAAGTAAGTTGGAGAAAAGAAAATGTTTAAGAAAATCATGAGGAAGAGAAGATACATTTACAGTGCTGTACTGTAAAAAATCTACATAGAAGTGGACCTGCGCAGTTCAAATCTGTGTTATTATGATAGTTAATTTGCAGGTTGAGGAGAGTGAAAGGAAGCGGTCCAGGTTGGAGGCTATTAAAAGTCTATTCACTAGGTGAGAAATGATGCTGACTTAAAGCACTGTGATAGCAGTGGGGTGAGAAGAATTTCTTGGATTCTGAATGTAATTTGCAAGTAAATCCAATGAGATTTGCTGCTGCTAGTCTAATATGAGGTGAGTGTGGGATGAAACAAAGATAACATCAGTGTTTCAGATGTCAGAAATCAGCTAGCTATTTCTTGACCGAGGAAAGACAGTAAAAGAACAAGTTCAGGAGAGAGAGAAAGCCACAGTTTGCCTTTTAGAGTTAATATTACATATTCAAATGGATGTTTTGAATGGGCAATTCAAAATGCAAATCTAATATTTAGGGAATATTAGGGAATCATTGCAGAAAAAATTGAAAATCTCCAGAAAATATAAATTTCTGAGCCCAGTGGCATCATCTGTAAGCTTAGGGTGGATAATATCCATGTTAAATAATCAATGGAAAAATTATTTGAGATATTATAGAGAGAGGAAGTTTTTAGAATTTGCTATCATTCTTATTAATTTCATTTAAATTTATATCCATAGGAATGGACATTTACATTGAAGAAAATGTAGGGGCACCTGGGTGGCTCAATTGGTTAAGTGTTAAGCATTGGACTTATGGTTTCAGCTCAGACTCAGGTCATGATCTCAGGGTCCTGGGATTGAGCCCCATATGGGGCTCCCTGCTCAGCAGGGAGTCTGCTGCTCCCTCTCCCTTTGCTCACCCCCACTGTGCTCTCTCTCTCTCAAATAAATAAAATCTTTAAAAAAATAATAAATTGAGTAAAATGTGATCTTTTTAGGAATACTACATCAATAAGCTTGATGTTCCACCTTTGATGCTATTAAGATATTTTATTTTACATTTTATAACCAGAACTCTATTACCTTTCTTTTTTTTTAAATCTTAAATTTCACAAATCATGTTTTATCTTTCTTTTTTTCTTTTTGGTTTTAAAACATATGTGTTTTGTTGTTGTTATTGTTAGTTTTCCTAGTTTGCTTTAGGAGGATGCAAAATGTAAATAAATCAAAAAGATGATTCCCTTTACACAGTTTAGGTTATACCAGTTGATCAAAAATCAAGAGATCATACAATCACCTCCTCTGTGGTAATCTTTGCATGAACAGTTCTTCATATGAAGAATTGAGGAAATTACATAGATGGCTAGAATAAAAATAATACCCAATAATATTTACAAAATCATGATTGGTTCTTGTATTTGAGCTTCTCAGTTCATCAAAGTATAGTGCATGTGGATACACATTATTTTCATAATTAATAACCAAACTAGGAAAGGGAATGGGGAAAAAGATCATATTACTCTTCATGATAGAATTATAAATATATTCATAAATCTGTATAAATATAGAGAGATGTTTAAATACAAATAGAAATGCACTTAACAAAACTGAGCATTGTATTAAATTTTTAGTAAGTTATTCAAGACAAGATTATTATTAAACAATTTTTTTAAGTGAAGTATGGAAAATTTAAATGTTTATTTAAGGTAGAATTATTTTTCCACTTACTGGGTAAAAATATATTTTTATATTATATATTAATTTTATATTATATTTTATATTATATAATTTTATATTACATATCAATTTACATTAATAATGTAATTATATGTAAATAGAAATAGACACACTTTGTTCCATGTGTTTCTTATTTATAATAGTGTTATGTATTTTGTGCAGCAATATATAGGAGAAAGTGATGATGGTTTTATATAAGAAATTTAAATAACCTAAGTACTGTAATTTTCAAAAATATTGAAATTACTAAAAAATGAATGTTTTGATTACTAACCATTTTAAACAACAGCACATTTAAACATTGCACTGTAGCACAGACATTTTGTTGTTGTTGTTTTTAGTGTAAGATTTATTTTAAGACATGAATATTTTAGCTGCCTTAGAATGCAATTCAAATAGAGATAATTATTGGTGCAACTGACATAAGAGTTATACAAAGCCTTACAGTGCTACCCTAATCATCTCTTGAAACTTTTTTCTTTATTTAATGTTTTTTCATTGGTCAAGTGTACTTTAATATTTCCTCCTGATGATAATTTAGAAAATGGCTTCAAAAATTATTTGAATGCTGTATACACATTCTGTAAAACATTCAAATAGAGCCATAGGTTTGCCTACAGAAATATCTTTAAGAATATTTCTGATGATTTATTTAATAATTCTTAATTCTTGCTTTTCACCTTTTATATAGAATAGCAGAGTTATTTTTGCTTGGATTTATGTCTAAAATTTTGTGGTTTTAATTAAAAGATTTAATGTGCAACAAATTTATAACAATTTTCATATTTTCATATGTTTATAGTTTTATGAGTAGTGTTATACCAGAAATGAGAAGATATGAATGAATGACTTCCAGTTGTGGCCGTGTGATGCAATAAATAACATGAACAACCATCCAAACCGAACATAATGCCACAAATGTCACATAAAACCCAAACACTTTTGTAAATCAATTAGTTAAATAAAAAAAAAAAGGCAATTTTCATATGTCAAAAGCAAATTAATAGTGGGAATCCAAAATTGTGAACAATCTCTGAGGTCACCAGTTGATCAATAAGCATTGGCTACATCTGGTGATATTGAACTTTCATATTTTCAGTTACTTTAGGCCAAAAGTCCATGCAAAAAAGGAGAGTCTGATAGAACACCCTTACCTAATGTTGACTTTCAAAAGCCGTCACAAAATGAAATAAAAACATATCTAGTTTTCAGAGGAAGCCATAAGTAATCTCTCTATATTAATCTTGGAAATAGGTAGGGAAGAAGAAAATACTCTTAAAAATAATCATTACAAACTATCTCTCCATTGAGACTCTGGTTTTAATTCACACAATAGCCACACTATGAAAAACATCAGTGATGTCATTTTAAACGGGATTTGGGATGGTAGTCTCAGGAAAAGGCAAACAGTACAATGTTTTTCTTTACAAACATTTACCTTAGCCTCTATGCAGTTCCACAGAGAAAAAAAATATCAAATATAACTCCAATTTGAAAAAAACTATTGTTCACATAATGTAATAAGAGAACTTGAGTGAGAACCAAGAGAATAAGAGATGGGGTAATCATCTGCAGATACACAAAATCAAATAACTACTTTTAATATATATATATAAAGAAAAAATTATTAAACATAATAAAAGAAGAACTAGAGCCTATAAAATGAACAAGCAGTTTTTTAAAATTAAGTAGAAATTATAGAATCTATACATATATATATGTATGTGTATATATATATATATATTCCCCCTCCCCCCGGTTGAATGGTATGTATCCTATCCAACCAGGAAGTTGAATAGTATAGATAAAGCCTTGCACAGTACTTTCTCAATAAAATCCTTTCAGAAAAGCGAGCAGAACATGAAATTTTATAAAGGTCTTGGGTGGATTCTTAAGCATTCTTAAAGCCACCACATTAGACTTATGAAACTTCCTTCTGGATTCAATAAATTTTGTTTTTCTACAAAGCAACATATTTTGGTGTGAAAAAAAATGTGCAGTTGTCAAGGGGCACCTGGGTGGTTCAGTTGGTTAAGCATCTGACTCTTGGTTTCCACTCAGGTCATGATCTCAGGGTCGTGAGACCCAAGCCCTGTGTTGGGCTCTGCACTCAGTGCAGAGTCTGCTTGTTCTTCTCCCTCTGCTCCTCTCCCCACTTGCACTCTCTTTTTCTCTAGTTCTTTGTTTTTTTAAGTGTTGCTCTTTTTTATTATGTTCTCATTCTAAAGTAAATGAATAAAATCTTTAAAAAAAAAAGTGTAGTCAAATGGACAAACAGTAATAGTTTTGTGGTTAAAAGTTAATTTTATTACATTATTGAAATAATAATTGTAATACTAGCTTTCAGACTATGCATTTATGACTGCCAGACACTTTTCTGTGTGCTTTCCAAGAATGAAATGACTGGTGGGCGCCTGAGTGGCTCAGTTGGTTAAGCGACTGCCTTCGGCTCAGGTCATGATCCTGGAGTCCCGGGATCGAGTCCCGCATCGGGCTCCCTGCTCAGCAGGGAGTCTGCTTCTCCCTCTGACCCTCCTCCCTCTCATGCTCTCTGTCTCTCATTCTCTCTGTCTCAAATAAATAAATAAAATCTTAAAAAAAAAAAAAAAGAATGAAATGACTGGTTTCATGGAAATACTTTATAAGACAGACACAATATTAATCTGTTTCACAAATGAGAGAAGTAAGGTGTATTTGTAACCTGCCCCAAATCACATAGATAATAGAAGCAAGAACCATGATTCAAACCTGTTTCTTAGTCATAAATGCAACTTACATATTCATTATATTAAAAAATAAATCAATTTGGAAAATGGATAATCTGCCTGCAGGTGGTCAAATAAACCTTTAACAAACATTTGTTAAACACTCCATAGCTGAGTCTTTTCCCTGAAAATAGAGATTATTAATTCCTGGGTACCACATAATATATTGGGCAATGTCATGATTATCATGTGTGGAAATATATGTAGGATTATGTTACACATAATATGATGTTAGGTAACTGTTCATTGTCGTTACTATGCTGTTTTGGAAATGTTTAGGCAAATTTGCCATCTTGATTGCAGTGATTCTTGTAATAATTTTTTTAAAGTCACAATACTAAATTTTCCACAAATTAAGAATTCATTTGTCTATAAAACAAACTCAGAAATTATTCTTGATTTTGAAATTTGAAAGTAGTTAAATAAGTCTGTGGAGAATTTTCATTACTGAGAATGCAAAGATGTACAGACTTTAGCTAGCATCTGTTATGCTCTACATTCATTATGTGGGGTAAAACTATATTAATATATACAGGATGTGCTAATCAATCTCATTATAAAAATTCTTTATAATACCAAACAACTATAATTCATTCATAAAGGTATTTGCTTTTATGAATTGGATAGTTGTACATAACTTGTTTGAAAGAGTGAATAGATATTTGTATAGTAGTTGATTGTTCTGACTTGGAAAAAGTAATGTGAAGATAATGTTTCTCTTCTAAGTCTAGACATATATTTTTATTTTTTTAAGATTTTATTTATTTATTTGAGAGAGAGAATGAGATAGAGAGAGCATGAGAGGGGGGAGGGTCAGAGGGAGAAGCAGACTCCCTGCCGAGCAGGGAGCCCGATGCGGGACTCGATCCCGGGACTCCAGGATCATGACGTGAGCTGAAGGCAGTTGCTTAACCAACTGAGCCACCCAGGCACCCTAGACATATATTTCTAATATAAATTAATTATAATTTATTTTTAAATAAAACTTTTGATTTAAAACATATCTACATATTATTAAAACATATTTATGCATCAACAAGTTTTACTCTCTCTTGAATCTGCCATTCCTTTTGGGCTTGTTTTCATTACGTGAAAAATTTGACCCATTTAGTACACTTGATTAGCATCCAGCTGTCTGAGATGTTTATCAAGTAGAAAGTTTGCAAAAATAAAGACAGAGAAGGAATTAATATGTATTGAGCACCTATAATGTGTCTAACGCTTAGCTTACTTTAATTAATCGAAGGAATCCTAATAAAACCTGTAGGTAAGTATTGTTAGCCTTACTTTACAGAAACAATCGTGGCTCGGAAAGGTTAAGTGATATTTATTAATCCATTAAGAATTTATTGAGGGCCAAGTATATGCCAGACATATCTTCTTCCAGACATTTGGAATACATTGCCTAACAGAAAAAGCAGAAAAATGTCCTGCATGCATGAACACTATGATGTGATAGAAAATAGTCAAGGTCAAGATTAGAAGCTAGGTAAATTTTTTTTTTTTTAAGATTTATGTATTTACTTGAGAGAGAGACAGACAGACAGCATGGGCAGGGGGAGGGGCAGAGGGGAGGGACAAGCAGACTCCTTGCTGAGCAGGGAACCCAATGAGGGACTCAATCCCAGAACCCCGAGAATATGACCTGAGCCGAAGTCAGATGCTTAAAGGACTGAGCCACCCAGGCGCCCCTAGAAGTCAAGTATTCCGATATATATGCGCACACACACACACACACATGGTTTCTGTGATTTTTTAATGAAATTTGTATTGTGCAAGGAGATACATATAAAGTGTTGATATATACAATATATATATATATGATTGAACAAATGATATTTTATCTTTGTGATGGAAAAAGGAAAACTCCTAAGTAACTTACTCTTTTGTGAAAAGAAGACATAAAGACAAACAATTACTATTTATATATCACCTAATATGTGCCAGATATTGTACTATGCACTGAGTGGTGAACAAATACATGACCTCTCTTACAGCATTTAGTCTAGAAAGGGAGGTAGCTCATGAAGTCAGTGAGATCATCAGAAACCCTACACTCTCCTGATCACTTTTCTCTGTTGTTTCTGCTATAAGAGATTTGCCTTGCAGCCTTAAAGTGAGTGTTGATATTTATCAGAGCTACAAGACCTCTTGTTCACCTTCAGTAAGAGGGTAGAAAGTGGAAAAAGGGAGATGGGAGGAGGAGGGAGGGAGAAAAAGATTGGAGGTGAATGGAGGAGGTGGAGAGGATGAGACGGAGACTTTACTCTCAAATATAATTTCTGCATGTAAGTCCAGTTATATCAACTTAAGCTACATATAATCTGGACAAATACCTACCTAGGAGAATTCCAAATGCTGATATTTTAAAACTGACACAGTCCTGGGCTATCCATGATTGATTATTAGACTATGGTTTCTCAATCTTTGCACTAATGATATTTTGAGTTAGAACATTCTTTTTTATGGAGGGCTCTCCTCTGTATTGTAGGATGTTTATTAGCATCCTTGATCTCTACTTATTAGATGTCAGTAACACTCCCAAGTTTGTGACTACCAGAAAGGTCTTCAGACATGGCTAAAAATTCTCTAGAGAGCAAACTCACGCTTGGTTGTGAATCACTGCTGTTAGAATAATCAGGGCTTAGAGCTGGACAGATAGGATGGGTGGTGAAAGTCAGCATGTCAACAACAGCGGTATTATTTCTTTTTTGCTGATAAAGAAACTGAGACTTAAATAAGAAGCTTGTTATGGTTGCACAACTAGTAATCTGAGATCTGCCTAAATATGAAGCCAATGTTCTAATAACTTTAATATATTTTCCCTCCTTAATAGTTATCACTCTCTGAGTATCTTTTATGTTCTAAAACATTTTCACATAATTACTACATTCTTCCTCACAGCTGCCCAGTGAAATAAGCATCATTCATTATCTTTTCAGAGTCAGATTATTACTGCATCAGATGACTGAGAACACAAGGGTAGCACTATCAAAATCTGCCCAGGAGACCAAAGAACGTTGCTAAAGGAGAGGTTAGTTTGTGAAACTAGAGGACTAAGTATGGCCTGGGACATATCCAAAGAGACCACACAAAGAAGAGGGTCTAGGTCTAGCATTTACAAATAGACACAGTTGTGAGAGGGAGTTGCATTAAGGAATTACAATGATTTATTTCAGATAGGTAGTACAGAGGATAAGGTGCTTGGAAGAGGCAGAATGTACAACCACTTACATCATGGTTTGGATACTATCCAGTTGGTGATAAAGAGTCATTGAAAGAATATGATAAAAAAAATAATAATAGTATCAAGTTGTTAGTAAATCACTTTGACAATATTGTGGAAATTAGATTTGTGAAGGAGGTGGGGATTATTTGACAGAGAGAAGAATAAGGAGGTTCAGACAGGATTGGGTGAAAGATGATAAGCACCTAAACTAAAATGACATTAGTGGATTTGAAGAAAAAGCCAAGTGCTATGCAGACTGAGAAAAGAAGATCTATAATAGATGTTAAATAATTTTAAATAGTAAAAGAAAGAAAAGGTAACACCTAGATTTTTGGCTTGGCCATCTAATTGGTACAATACACTGATAATGGGATATCAGGGGGGAAAAAAGATAGTGGCAGGGAAGGAGAGGGGGTTTAGAAGGCACATGGTTGTAGACGATGAATAGAAGGAGGAATGGAGAATTACCTCACAATGTATTCTTGTCTCGTTTCAAACACTATGTTCATTTAACTATCTCCCTAATTTAAAAAAGGGCATTACAGTTAAAATTATGCTATTTCTGCATATATATGTAGAAATGTGTATATATATATATATATACATATATATTATACATATAATCACATATATATATTTGATTAGAGTTTGGGTTGATTACCTTTATCCTTTTTTTTTTTTAAGATTTTATTTATTTATTTGACAGAGAGAGACAGCGAGAGCAGGAATACAAGCAGGGGGAGTGGGAGAGGGAGAAGCAGGCTTCCCGCTGAGCAGGGAGCCTGATGTGGGACTCGATCCCAGGACCCTGGGATCATGACCTGAGCCGAAGGCAGACGCTTAATGACTGAGCCACCCAGGCGCCCTCCTTTATCCTTTTTCGATGCAGTTTTTGTTTATGAATGTAGTTGACAGCATACTATTGGCAGAAATTTATATTGTGCCTCTCTCACTTTGCATTATATTATATGCAAATCCCTATAGTCAATATTTCATTTTCTCTAAGTTTTGCACTATAAAATCCTGAAGTAAATATCTTAGAGTATGATTTTTTTTCTGTATTAGAACTCTTTCCTAAAGATAAGGTCTTAGTTGGTTTATAGAACCAAAGTTTATGGATACATATTGTTCCTACTCTGTATCCCTTCCTTTCTTTCATAAAGGACTTCATTAAATTATTTTCACACAAATAATATTTAAGTATCCCATATACTTTTCTCCATGTCAAACATTAACACAATTATTTTTCATTGTTTAAATAATAGCCAAATATTTACATGCAAAAAAAAATATATAAAATTTTTAACATATTTGATTAGTTCTAAAGTAAAACATAATTTCCACATATATTCAAAATATCTGTATTTCTTTATTTTTAAATTGCCTGCCCATGTTTTTGTTCAAATATCCATGTGTCTGTCACATAGAAAGTGTTCATTAAGTTAATTAGTAATTAATGATTTGAGACACTGGTGAATTAAATATATTAATACCATGTGTTACTTAGGGCATTAATTTTAAAAGAGTATATTATCTATTTAGAGAAATAGATAATAAATAAAAGATAATTTCAAGATAACAGTTAAGCAGGAAAATAAAATAATATTGTAAAATTCACTATATAAATATAAAACGTGTATGTATGAAACTGAGAACACTTAATAAGTGCCCTCAAATAATAAAGCAAGGGGTTGAGATTTTAACTAAAGCCTCGAATACTTCATACTATTTCTGTCTCTCTCCTCCTGAATTAACAATAAACTTCAGTATTCCCAGAGGCAAATAAAAGAGGGAAAAAAGACATTTTATTAACTAAGTATAAATCATACTCGATGGTTGCTTTCACGGTCTTCTCCTTTCTTCTTTCTTTAGAGCTTAAGACAGAGTGAAAAAAAATTGCCATTTAATTGCATAACACAAATTAATAAAAGTGAAAATCACCATTTTTCTAGTCTTTTTATCTTCCTTTATTTGCCCAACTGCAATATATTGCAAAATGGGTTGATCTTGTATTAGTCCTATACAGTGGAAATTAACAACTTGATATTAGAAAGTTGTTGAAAGAAATTTAACATTTAGGAAGGAAAATGTATATGTAACTAAATATGTTTTATATTTTAATTTGATCACTACATTTTGTCAGCATAAAATATAATTTCATTACATTGCAACCGATGTTAAGGCTACATTGAAAAATGCATTCACTGTTTAGGTAATATGTGCTAAGTGCCAAAATATGGAGACCCGTTTTTTTGTTGGTTTCTCTTTCTTACTTTCCAGTTTTTTCTAGGGAAATATTTTGATTCTCATCTCATGTTATTCTCATTTCCTTGGTCCTCTCCCATAAATCCAAAGGTTTTACCCTTATTACTATGCATCTGTATGTATCTATGGTTCCTGTAACATTCTACTACCCTTTATCCTATGTTTTATTGCCCAACATCTAGTCTGAGATATTTCACCAGTATTACAAACATAGTAGAACCAAAATTGAACTCATTATTCACCCTTGCTAATATTTTTAAAACAATTTCACTCTGATTTATTGCACTAGCTTCCTACCTTTCCCTCTACATTCAGCATGGCTTGTTCCATTCATTATTAATAACTGTCTTTAATTTAATCTATATACCTAGCTCCGGACTAAGTGCTACACTTATGTCATTTAATCCTCACAATTTGTGAGATGTCATGATACCTCCACTATATGGATGGATAAACTGAGCGTCATATGTCTTAGATGGCCTTTCTAGAGCCACACAGCCAGTCAGAGTCAGGGATGGGATTTGAGGTCTGGTCCACATGACTCCAAAGCTAGTGAATAACTGCACCTTGGCTGCTAACTAGATATTACTGTCAGAATGAAGCTGAAATAAATATGTTATTTCCCTTCATAACATCCTTCCATGACTCCCATAGTGCCCTCAGAATTCTATGCCATTCATTGGATGAAAAGGCATTTCAGGATCTAGCTTGAAGTAGTCTGTTTCTAAAAGATAAGTAGGAAATACTTTGTTCAATAGCGAACTAGCCTACAGGAAAATAAAAGTTGACACTGTTCTTGGACTCTTCAGGAGGTAGAGGAGGTCCATCTAAATAGGATTTCTATTCTTCATTGGAGTTATAACAAATTTTAACAAAACAAAACAAAAAAACAAACAAAAAACAATAAACAAGGCTTTTCTTTTTTTTTTTTTTTTTAAGATTTTATTTATTTATTTGACAGAGACAGCGAAAGCAGGAACACAAGCAGGGGGAGTGGGAGAGGGAGAAGCAGGCTTCCTGCGGAGCCGGGAGCCCGATGCGGGACTCGATCCCGGGACTCCAGGATCATGACCTGAGCCGAAGGCAGTCGCTTAACCAACTGAGCCACCCAGGCGCCCCGGCTTTTCTTTTTTCCACTGGTAAAATTATGGTTGAAAGACAAGGCTTGCAGGGGCGCCTGGGTGGCTTGGTCCTTAAGCGTCTACCTTGGACTCAGGTCATGGTCCCAGGGTCCTGGGATCGAGCCCCACATCGGGCTCCCTGCGCCGCGGGAAGCCTGCTTCTCCCTCTCCCACTTCCCCTGCTTGTGTTCCCTCTCTCGCTGTCTCTCTCTCTGTAAAATAAATAAATAAAATATTAAAAAAAAAAAAAAAAGAAAGAAAAAAGAAAGAGAGACAAAGCTTGCAATGTGTGAGCCTAATGGTCCTGAAAATCTTGACCACAGAATTGGCCAGCCGCATCCCCGGGGTACCGACATCTTTCTCCTGCAGAATGCAAGCTCCTGCTGGAGGAGCCGAGTAGGCTTGCTGCTGGCAGATGCGCAGGTCCCAGGGGAAAATTGAGTGGCGCTGCGACAAGTTTGCCAAATTATGCTTCGTAAATTTACAAACAAGATAAAGAACTCTACTTCTCAAGAGCAGAGCAGGTAGGAATGAGAGTGTGAGGTAAATCGCTTCTCGTGGAAATCAAGAACTAGAAAAAGCAAACACTCTTATCCCTCTTCCCCAGGCTGAATTTCTCCCACACCATTCTTTTTGTTTGCTCGCATGATATCCAATCTGTCAATTCCACTGCCAGCATGCCTCGCACATCTCATTCAGCCTCTCAGTGTACTCTATTTCTGTTGTTGTAACTATTGCAACAACTTCTAACTGATTCTTCTGCTTTTCCCCTTTCTTATTCTGTGTTGGCTTTCTCCATGAGCTGAATACAAATATTCATCCTCCTATACAGTGTTGATGCTGAAACCCCTTGATCAAACAAACAAACAAACCTGATCTGTCATCATATGTAACAAAAATCAGTCTGCAATCCAAGGTTTTCTATCCTCTGACATCAACCTACCTATTCTATTATCATTATTCAGTGTTTAGCTTGAACAAGATCATTTATTTATCCCTAAGCACAGCCATTCATTTCCTAAGACTGTGCCCTTTGATTGTTTTTCCTATATACCTGTAACAATACAACAACATAGAGAATTTATATTTATATTGAAATATGAATACTTTTTTTTAAGATTTTATTTATTTGACGGAGAAAGACACAGCAAGAGAGGGAACACAAGCAGGGGGACTGGGGGAGGGAGAAGCAGACCCCCCCGCGGAGCAGGAAACCCGATGTGGGGCTGGATCCCAGGACCCTGGGATCACGACCCGAGCTGAAGGCAGATGCTTAACGACTGAGCCATCCAGGCACCCCTGAAATATGAATACTTAAATGTCATAACTGATAGAAAAATGGCAGGCTGCTTTGTTGCATATAGATGAGGAGTAGGGATTTCTGTAAAATGAGCTTTATGTGTATTTAGGGATTATTACATATGAGAGCCAATTTAATCAAGTCAAATTGTGGCATTATCACATTTGGTACAGAGAGTATTTTGTAGTGAATGGAGAATTTATGACACACACTTTCTTCACTCATTCGTAGCTTTATCACTTTTATTTTTCAGAGTTTGAATTACAATAAAAGTGCTTTTGTCAGTTCTCTACTTACTTTCAGAAAAAAAGAGAAGAGACAACAACTTAGATTTTCCAAGTTCTTTGCAATTTCAAATCCTCTTATACTGACTTCTTGTAGATCATTCCTGCACACATTGAACATGGTATCTACATACATTAAATATTGATATTACATGCTTGATTTTGGTAATGATGTTATTACTTCTTTAAAATTGACATTTCTAACAAAGTGCTGAACTTCTTTTACTGTACCCAAGCTATTAATTGCCCAACAATTATAGATTCAAGTCTAAGTGTAATAATTATTTTTTTTCTTTGTTGTATTCTATTAAAAGCAAAAATGAAATACCACTACTTGTTAAAAAAGGAATATATTTCATAAGGTTTCAAAAGTATATTTTATCTATATATAATTAGATGAATTATTTAAATTTGTTTCTATAATATTTATCAAATGGGAAGTATTTACATAAAGAATTCATTCCCATTGACAGTTAGTTTGATCTCTGTATTACAGTTCCTTCTAAAGTAGGAAATTGAATTCTCCTGTGTATGCTATGTCAGTTTTACCAGGTAAAGAAAGACTAATGATGTCAGATTACTTTTCAGTGGGACAGAATGAACTAAATTTGCATCAAGGGAGAAATGATTTCTTAGCCATAGACACATGCATTGATCAGATTGTGAGTAGTTTATTCTATGTATTTATATATTTTCCTTCCTCTTTCTGTCAACTATTATTATACCACATTTATCATCAGAGAATTAAAGGGAGAAAGCCACTCCCAAAGACTGCTTTGAAATGAGTTGAAGTTTGTCCACTAAATCCTCCAGCTGCTTCTCTAACAAGAATCCAGAAGGAAGAGTCAACCTCTATGCATGAAAAATACGATATTATATGATACCATCTGATTTTTTCCCCAAAAACTGGCCTGCTGAAGTTTTGGTATCATATTTGAATGATTAATATTAATCATTAATATTAATAATATTATTAATATAATATAAATATTAATATCAGAATGATTATTTTTTTAATTTGAATGATGTTATCAAACTATCATTTAGAATTTCTGACAAGAAAAGCAAATTACTCTCCAGTGGAACTAGTAAAGAAATGATATCAGCACAAATATTTACAAATGTAACACACAAATCACTGAACAAAGAAATGATATTTAAGAATACTTGGGTGTAATATTGCCTTCAATGTTGTATTTTTGAGAAATATATTATGCTGTGTTTGTGGAGGGGAGGATAGTAATAAATGCATAATATCCATCCAAGATTTCTTGGGCTATAAAGCAAATACTTGAGCTGTTGCAGGTATATACCTGAGTATTTACCCATTGCTAAACAACACTCTGTCAGCATTTCCTGTAGTGTGGGCCCTGTAAATAATAGAGTATTATGAGGTGTTCTGTGAAAAACAAAGAAGGCAAATGCATTTAAGAAATATTATATACTTTATACCCTTCTTAGAGATCCACTAGACAGAAAGAATATAAATGCACAAATAAGAGGAATGGTTAAATTGAATTTTATATATCCCCAAAGTAGAGTATTTTAGAGCCCCATTGTCACTACCCTGATTTATGCTACTATTATCTTTAATATGAATTCCTCTTAATTCAGCTTCTTGCCCCCATTTCTAAGCCCCTGGAAACTTTCTCTACCTTGAACCAAAATTGACTAATATAAAAAGGCAAATCTGACCCTATTATTTCTTAACTCTTCAAAGCCTCTCTATGCTTTTGTTTTAACATCCAAACTCCTTAACATGGCATGCAATAACATTATTATTTGTTCAACTTCATCTCTCACCTTTAGCTTTGCATTTCAGCCAAACTTGTTTTTTTTTTTTTTTTTTTAGATTTTTTATTTATTTATTTGAGACAGAGAGAATAAGAGAGAGAGAGCACATGAGAGGGGGGAGGGTCAGAGGGAGAAGCAGGCTCCCTGCCGAGCAGGGAGCCCGATGCGGGACTCGATCCAGGGACTCCAGGATCATGACCTGAGCCGAAGGCAGTCGCTTAACCAACTGAGCCACCCAGGCGCCCGCCAAACTTGGTTTTAATTCCCATGCTCTCTTAAACATCTTGGAAAGCACTCGTGTTTCCTCACTGCCATCTCTCTTTCATTTAACACATTCTTCTCATAATGTAGCCCTTAATTTAATTGGCATTTAATTTTCAAAGCCTTCCTTGACACCCCACCTTAACCTTTCATTCTGGGTTCCATTTCCTGCCAGCATGTTCCATAGCCCTCTGCACCTGCATATCGTAGTATTTAATTGTTGGAATGTAACCATCTGCTTCTGTAAGCCTAGCAACGGTAAGTAACGGGCCTGCCTCATTCATTATTTTATCCTTAGCAGTTAGTATTATGCCTTTTACATAGCTGACTTCCCCCCTCGCAAGTTTTTATTTAAATTCCAGTTAGTTAACATACTTTGTAATATTAGTTTCAGGTATAGAATTCAGTGATTCATCATTTACATACAATACCTGGTGCTCATCACGAGTGCCCTCCTTAATCCCCATCACCTATTTAACTCATCCCTCCACCCACCTCTCCTCTGGTAACCAACAGATTGTTCTCCATAGTTGAGTCTGTTTCTTGGTTTTCCTCTCTTTTTCCACCTTATGTTCATTTGTTTTGTTTCTTAAATTCCACATATGAGTGAAATCATATGGTATTTGTCTTTACCTGACTTATTTCACTTAGCATAATACCCTCTAGCTCTATCCATGTCATAAATGCCAAGATTCCATTATTTTTGATGGTTGAGTAACATTCCAGTGGGGTGTGTGTGTGTGTACAAATACATATATCTCTTTATCTATTCAGCAGCCAATAGACGTTTGGGCTCTTTTCATTTGGACATCTTGATTTGAATTCATTTCCTAAAGTTTTGAAATTGAACAAGTGTAGCTGTTAAAATAACAAAAAATACAAAATGTTAAGGAAAAAACAAAGGATCTATGAATTGGGAGTTCATATGTTAGAGTAAGATTGTAGAAAACAGCTTTAGGTAGTTATCACTAAGTAAGGTTACCTAGAGGTTTAGGTAACCAGATGAGGAAATTGGGAAATGTACTAAAGGTTTAAAGAAAATGTTGGAAGTTTTTGTACATGGATGTAACCCAATGAAATACCTTTTACTAAGGTTTGTCTGGTGGTGAAATGTATGGTTAATAAAAAAGATAAGTTCAAGAGCTGAGAGAGCACTTATGAGGTTTGTAAATTAACATTTGTGTAAACCTTAAGAATGGCGATGGAATGTGAGAGAGGGAAGAAGTACCCATCCACTCCTCTAGGATAGAAATGATGGCAGTGGGGAACATTGTGACTATAGGATTGTATGTAAGTACCAGAGTAATAAGTTAAGTGTTTCACTTTGATAGGCCAAATGTTCCAAATAATGAAGGCAATATCATCTTCTAAGAGACTAGGAAACGGTATTAAGAAAGCTTCCTGGAGGGAGTAGAAATGAGAGGAGGATCTGACAAGGAAGGCATTAAAAGTCTATTAACGACATTTGTCTAAATGGAGATGGGAAACTACAAATTTGCAAAGCCACTAATTAAAAATTTTATAAAATTTTATCCCTCAGTGTTCAACTGTTCCCATAGACATGAAGAATGAAAGATACGTAACTATTATAGATTGGGGTTTAACAAGAATTTGTGGCTCAAAGCAGAACTGAAGAAAATAAAACTCTAAGCAAGAGAGAAGGAAGCCCCAAGGGATCTCAAGGAAAAAGACAACAGAGAGAAAAGTCAGGAGCAAAGCACTCCTCTAAGAGTGGAAGACATAGCCATGAACTAGGTATCTCCATGTATTCACAGAGCAGAACCAGTAGGATGAAAATGGTGAAGGGGTCAATTTTGTCATCTGGGAATGAGAATTAGTATTGCAGTTAGAGAGGTGAAGTAGTTCAAGGCAGTGTCTATGGAAGAAGGTAGCCGAAGTGGACTGGAGGTCAGAGTATTTTATGGGATTTTTTGCTTAGTATCTGTTTACTATGATGGAACCTGATTTGCAAAATGACAAAGATCATGTCTGCTTGTGCTGCTATGCTATCCTCGAAGCCTCTCAGAGTGCTTTGAAATAGCAAAGTCTCCCTAAATAAACCTTTTGTGAAAGTGAATGATGCAAATAAGTCAAGGACTTTAGTGTATGAATAGCTGCCCAGAAGACTTTAAATTTGGTAGTTGCCTAAAAGTTAGATTAAAAGCCCCTTTGTCACAAGCACTTAACTGATTGGTAGTTGACATAAATAGGAAGAGGCAATAGAATAGCTGATAGAAACAGATGGCAGGAACTCCCATATAAAATAGTGGGAAAAAATAGAAGATACAAGAAGGAGAGACTTACTTACTTACTCAATAAATATTTATTAACTTTCCACTATCTGCAAGGTCCTTGTATTAAGAATAATTTGTAAATATAACAGACATAGTTCCTGCCCTTCTGGAGCATTTGTAGTGGGGATGCAAACCTTACATTATTACATTAACTTATTAAATTAAAACTTAAGTAATTAAGACAGAGACAGATGTGTTAAAAGATACTTATTGTAGGCTTGCAGAGAAATAATCCGTACAAAGATATATTTATACTGAGTAATGAAGATCAAGTAGCAGTTAGATTTATGAGAGGGATGGAGATGGCCTGGGAGGAGTACCATTCCAGGCAGATAAGTATAATGCAGCAGTTAAGAATGTTACAAATAATTACTCCCCTCAAATTGTCTTTTGGAGATATTCAAGGAAAAAATTCTTGATGGATTGAAATATATTTTCACTGAGGTGCTCAGACCAAAATACAGAAAATATCGTTACTCCATTCTTCCCCTCCTATCTCACCTTCAATCCATCATCGGTTCCTAATGGAAACATCTTCCAAATACATATCCAATTTGAGAATCTGATCAATTCATACCATGTCTTCCACTGCCACCTAGTCCAAATCACTTTCATCTCTCCCCTTACTATAACAGTAGGTTTTCAAATACTGCTCGTCTGCTTCCAGCTTTGCAATCAGGTGATCTTGTACAAAGGCAAGTCAGACCATACCGCTGCCACTTCTGAGTATCCCAATCAATAACTTCCCAACTGCTCTGAGAGTAAATTCTAAATTCCAGGTGATGATCTACAAAGATGAGATATCTGGCTTCTACCTCAGTCGGTCTTCATCTCATCATTCCCTCCCCAACTTTACCAGGTTTAGTCCCTCGGATTGTTTCCATTCTTTAACATGCGAAACTCATTCGGGCCTCAGGGCCTTGAGTACTCTGCCTCTACCCTCTTTCCTCAGTTCTTTGCGAGCCTCCTTTTTCATGTCAGTCAGGTTTCTGGACTGTTTTATGCCTTCTGTCTTTACTTCCCAACCAAAGTTTCAATCCTCCTTCTGGGTTTTATTCTCTATGATACTTGTTAATATTTGAATTTACATTACTTATTTACCTGTGGATATGCATACACACATTTGTAGATACAGGAGCATGCAAATAAATAATAGATGCACAGATAGAAAGAAAAACAGTCTTTCTTCCACATTAGAATATACACTCTATTAAGAGACACAAGTATTTGGCTGCTTTATTCACACTTGTATCTCCAGGTCAAGAACTGTATCTAGTCCAGTATGTGCTTAATAAATGGTTGATGAATGCATAAGTTTAAACCAAAGGGTATTTCAAAATGGCTTTTTAAAAATGACTACTTTGATGTAGACCTTCTTAAAGTCATTATTTTCTTAATTTTATAATTAAGTATATTATTAATATTTCCAAATATCAATATATTTAAAATATATCTTTGAAAACTATGTGTTTTTTGGTTGTGATATTCTCCATTCTCTTAAGCACATACATTTGCCCACCACCATACCTTTCTCTATGCTGTTCCCCCTACTTTCCATACCAAAACATTAGGCCTCAATGATCTCATAAGGAAAATTCTTCTTCCTTGTGATGCATGAGAATTTTCTCATCCTCCAAATGAAAGTAACTCACTATTCCTTTAGCATTAAAATATTTTGCCCATGCTTTCACTAATAATTGGTGTTCTTTACTATAGATAGATTACTTACTGTGGCTTATATTGTGTTCCTATAAGACTGTAAGCCTCTTGAAGGCATGATGCAGATAAACATTTAAAAACAAAACAAGCAAACGAATAAAAAACACCAAGATTTTAAGTATCTTACTTTTTATCTTCCTGTTGAGCCTTAGTTTCTTGTTCAAACCTAGATGTTGGTTCTTTAGTGCCTTTGTCTGCCCTCTGTTGAATCAACCCTTCCTAATACAGCCAAAATTATACATGGTTTTATATGTATAAATATGTACCAAAAAAATCCATTGACCTGAGATTTCATTCAATTTTGAAGTGTCTATTTTGCTAATCGAAGTGAAAAAATTAAATATGTTATTAAATTAATTTCAGTGTAATATGATTAGTGTCTCTAATAACACAATGATACAGTTGCTGTATGAACAGTAAACAAAGTATTGGACAGTATATGGAGTTAGTAGATGTTTTACCTTTTCCATAAATTTCTTTTTTATTTTTTTAAACATTTTTTTAAAAGATTTTATTTATTTGACAGAGAGAGACGCAGCGAGGGAGGGAACACAAGCAGGGGGAGTTGGAGAGGGAGAAGCAGGCTTCCCACAGAGAAGGGAGCCCGATGTGGGGCTCAATCCCAGGACCCTGGGACCACGACCTGAGCCGAAGGCAGACTCTTAACGAATGAGCCCCCTAGGTGCCCCTCCATAAATTTCAAATATAGTCCTGGAACCAAGTACTGTGCCTCTTTATCTTTTCCTGGACTTCCTGGGTTTTTTTGGCATTGATGTAATGAATAATTAGGAGCAGATTTCTATGCGTTTCTATGAATTTCCAAACTATAAATTCTATAACAAATGTGACTCAGCACTCCGATTGCAAACAAGCGCGCTGACATTATATTGAAATAAATGAGTCTTCTTATACTCAAAGGAGAGGTTTCTTTTGTTTCCATGTATTCCTTATGGGCCTGAATATATAATTTTCTTCTATTGTGAAATTTCAAGGGAATACAGAGTAACTCTGAATAACCCTGTTAGAAAGCTCTCCAAAGATACCTTATAGCAATGTTACCCTGTGTTTACATAGCCCAGGGCATAAAACTTTGCTAATCTTAATCTTTATATTTATTGCAATATAATTAGTTTACCCCAAATAGCACAATTAAGGCTTAATCAGACTCTCGTCTCTTTAATATTATCGCCTTGAGTCAGATTTCTTAGAACATTCTCAATCTTTTCCTGCAAGCTGTAGAATTTAGTTGTAACAAGACTAGAAGGAAAAAGACAAAACAAAACCACAACTGTATTCCTCAGGGGAGGGAAAAAAAAGGTAAAGATTGGTTTAGCTATACTATTTTTTTCCATGTTGATTATTAATTATAATCAGGTTTAGATTTAGAAAGATGATTTGGCTTTTCTGTTAGTTTCGTTTGAATATTTTCAAAATCACCTTCTGAGTTTTAGTAATATGTTTGAGATTACATCTATATGGTAACTATATGCCTATTTCTTTAAATAGACATATATAACACATACTGGATTTTATATATTATAGTTTATATGGTTCATTATGTCTTACAATTTTGTAAATTATTTCTCATAACCCCTATATTCTCATGAAAACCAGCTACTATTTTACACAGTAGCTTTTCCTAACTCATTCATTCTTAGTATTTCTCATTTGAGTCACACTCTCTGACTCAAGTAGTCCATGCTTGTCTATAAAATTGTTGTTTTTGTTAGAGTAACATTTGTAATCCCCATGGAGAATTAAAACCTCCCGTCACGCCATTTGATTTGATATGAAATCAAATATCTTTTGTTCTCTTAGGCCACTGAAGAGGCATGTAATCATTCCCAGTGAATGTGAATGCTTATAATCAAAACCCCTGTCAAGAGGAATTATTGTGTAGGGACTCCCCAGCAGTCCATGGCACTCATCCAGAGAACTAATACTGCTCTTTGCTGTGCACGCAGCCTCTATGCTGGGTGCTGAGACTGTCTACTGGAAGACTCATTCCACACCAAAAGTTTCTGCCTAGGTAGGACTGAATGTACTCATTTGAGCAATGGTTCTTCTCAATTCAGAAGTGAATGTTAGTCATCTTTTCCATCTCCTTAATGAAAATATAACTGTCCAAGTCATCCTGAGTTACTCTCATCAATAGCAGCCCTTCCTAGGATTCCAGTAAGAGTTTTTGTCTTTACCTCCCAGACAGCCGACCCTCACCCAACTCTGAGTTCCAGAGTAAGTTTGTGTTTAACTCTAAAGTTGTCACTACAAAGAAATGTATACAGGTTCTGATCTACATTTATAAATATGTCTTCTCTTTTTTTTTCTTTTTCTTTAAATCTTTTTTTTCAATATGTAGGAATTACTTTATTTTTTATTTTTTATTGTGTTCAGTTAGCCAACATATAGTACATCATTAGTTTTTGATGTAGTGTTCAGCTATTCATTAGTTGCATATAACACCCAGTGCTGATAATATAAATATGTTTTCTGAGGGTAGTTTTCTTATTTACTGTCTTGTAATGTGGATTTTTTGAAAAATATATTTTATTTATTTATTTGAGAGAGAACATGAGGAGGGAGAGAGGGGAGAGGGAGGGGGGCAAGCAGACTCCCCTCTGAGTGGGGAGCCCCACACTGGCTTGATCCCAGGACCCTGGGATCATGACCTGAGCTGAAGGTAGACACTTAACTGAATGAGCCACACGGGTGCCCCTAATGTGGATTATTTTATTCACACCTCATCCTAAGCCTATAAAATAAAGATTATCATTTTCATTGTATTGGTGAGGAAAGTCTCAACACTGTAAGTTAATGTTACAGAGACAGTGAGTTGTAGAACCTAGATAATCTTATCTAACCCTGGAATCCTAATGTACCCCTGTCTGTTTTCTGTCAGAACCTGAATCAACTATATTCAAATGCATAAGATAATTTGAAATTGGTTTTACTGTATTGTTTTCTGACCAGGGTGAAGAGGAGTAAATACTCACCCATGAACTAGCTTTGCCCCCTTGATCATGTCAATAATATCAAACTATTCAAAGTGTAAAAAAAACTAACAAATGTTGGCATATACCCAAGAAAAAGCAAAAGACAAGTGATTACCTTTATTTTTTTAAGATTTTATTTACTTGAGATAGAGCGCGCGAGAGAGCACGGGGGTGGGGAGGGAGGGGCAGAGGGAGAGGGAGAAGCAGGCTCTCCACTGGGCAGGGAGCCTGATGCAGGGCTCGATCCCAGGACCCTAGGATCATGACCTGAGCTGAAGGCAGACGCTTAACCAACTGAGCCACCCAGGCGCCCCGATACATGATTAACTTTTAGGAAAGACTTTAAAAAGTGAAATGTGATTAAAAAAAAAATAATAAGTCACTTAATACTCATTCATCTATGTGGTTAAGTTGTGTGTGTTTTTTTTTAAACTTCCCTTAAAGTGAATTATATTATATTGATATTATAGTTAGAAAATTGATGTGCTAGACAAAATGAGAAACAAATAATTTGATAGACTTTTTCAGAGGAATTGTTAGGAAACCAATTTTTTTCATTTCAGTAATATAAATAATACATAAGTGATATAAAATATGAGAAAAGAACAAGATTAGATATTCTTAATTTCACCTTTGTTTATTCTAAATAAAAAATAGGTTTTTTATTGTTTTTTTCTTCCTTTGTTTGGCTTGGTTTTTAAGTAATTCCATCATCTTCAAATAAGTTATTTTAGGTCCTTTAATATTTGGCAGGCCTTTCCTTTAGAATTTATCTGTATAATTTCTAATACATGTATATATTTTACATCTGCTTAAGTTCAAAGAGTGTATTTAATGAGCACTTTGAAAGGCTGAGGGTCATGTTACTAACCTCAATTAACAAAATGAGAAGCAATGGTGATTCTTTTTTTTTTTTTTTAAGATTTTATTGATTTATTCATGAGAGACAGAGAGAGAGAGGCAGGGGGAGAAGCAGGCTCCCAAGGAGCAGGGAGCCCGATGCGGGACTCGATCCCAGGACCCTGGGATCATGACCTGAGCCGAAGGCAGACACTCAACCATCTGAGCCACCCAGGTGCCCAGCAATGGTGATTCTTAAAGAAATATGTTTCTTAGATAAGTCTCAAAGATGGCATAAATTAAATAATGTACAATGCATTGTCTGGTAATGTTGTAGCATAACAAAGTGACCAAACTGTCAGGAAGAGAAAATACTCATGAGAATGAAACAATATTATAGTAAGTTAAATGTTTTGAAAAATTGTGTGTCTGCACATATTATAAGCTGGATTTTCCTTTATACTATTTTTCTTTAGCACTTAAGATGGTTGTAGAAGAAAATAAAAGTATCTTTAACTTAGGTAACTTTGAAAGAAACTAAAATTATAAATAATATAACATTCAAAGCAAAATATACTCAAATAATATAGGGAATATATGTAACTCTAACATTTGTTTTCTGAGTTACTCTAAAATGTTTCACTAGCATTTAAATATTCTTTTTTTTTTTAAGATTTTATTTATTTATTTGAGAGAGAGAAAGAATGAGGGACAGAGAGCATGAGAGGGGGGAGGGTCAGAAGGAGAAGCAGACTCCCTGCCGAGCAGGGAGCCCGATGCGGGACTCGATCCCGGGACTCCAGGATCATGACCTGAGCCGAAGGCAGTCGCTTAACCGACTGAGCCACCCAGGTGCCCCCAATTACATTGCTTTTAAAAGAGTATTTCATTTTTTTTTTTTAAAGCAGGGTCTTTTTTTTTTTTTTTAAGATTTTTTATTTATTTATTTGAGAGAGAGAGAATGAGAGACAGAGCACATGAGAGGGGGGAGGGTCAGAGGGAGAAGCAGACTCCCCGCCGAGCAGGGAGCCCGATGCGGGACTCGATCCCGGGACTCCAGGATCATGACCTGAGCCGAAGGCAGCCGCTTAACCAACTGAGCCACCCAGGCGCCCAGCATTTAAATAATCTTTTTTTTTTTTTTTTTAAGATTTTATTTATTTATTTGACAGAGAGAGAGATAGCGAGAGAGGGAACACAAGCAGGGGGAGCGTGAGAGAGAGAAGCAGGCTCCCTGCAGAGCAGGGAGCCCGATGTGGGACTCGATCCCAGGACCCTGGGATCATGACCTGAGCCGAAGGCAGACGCTTAACGACTGAGCCACCCCGGCGCCCCGCATTTAAATATTCTAATAGTGCCTACACTAACATCCAAAATTAAGTTATTTCAGATATGAGGAAAATCACTGAACAAATATATAATAATGCTATACATTATATATACACGTATTATATGCATATATGTAAATACATATGTGTGTATTATGTGCATACCTTTTGTTTTGTTTTAGAAGTTTGTCATTAGGAAAGATACACTGGAACAGTTTTTCTCGTATTGCTTGTGACTGTGTGCACCTATGTTTGTGTGCTCAGGTAACCTGCAGTCTTCATTCAGTGGCGCTAATTCAAAAACACATTATTATTAACTGGATACTCCTGAAGATTCTCCAAACAGATAACTTTAATGGTGACACTCCAGTGACAACACAGACTATATGAAAAACCCATATCTGGGGCGCCTGGGTGGCTCAGTTGGTTAAGCGACTGCCTTCAGCTCAGGTCATGATCCCAGAGTCCTGGGATCGAGTCCCACATCCGGCTCCCGGCTCAGCGGGGAGCCTGCTTCTCCCTCTGACCCTCTCCCCTCTCATGCTGTTTCTCTCTCTCTCAAATAAATAAATAAAATCTTTAAAAAAAAAATAAAAAAAAAAAGAAAAACCCGTATCTGGATTTGTGTCGTAAACATTTCATAAGAAGGTAGTTTCTACTTTTCTATATATTCTGTATGACAAAGAACTATGGAGTTAGTATAAGCAACTTCCAAATCCTACTTCTCTCCATTTTTAGGTAAATTATTGTGAGAAAGGAATTTACATTTTCTAAGCTTCAACTTAGTCATGTGTAATTAGTGGGAATAATAATTTCTACAGTAAACCGGATTTTTACTTGAATCATTCTTGCCCTTGAATATATGGGGAGACTTAAAACTTCCAAAGTCATATCCTTGCTCCTCTTCAAATTTACAGATTTATGACTTTATTTGCTTACAGTCATCTTTGTCTCATACTGATACATGGTTCATAGCTTTCCTTTTCTGGTTAACACTTGAAGATCTTGGATTATTGGAAGAAGTCACTTTATTCGATGCACTTTGAAAGGCTGAGGGTCATGTTAACTAACCTCAATTAACAAAATGAGAAGCAATGGTGATTCTTAAAGAAATATTTTTCTTAGATAAGTCTCAAAGATGGCGGGGGGTCTGCTTCTCCCTCTGACCCTACCCCCTCTCATGTGCTTTTTTTTTTTTTTTGATGGTAGGTAGCTGACAGAATGTGTGGAAATCTGTGGACTCTGGAAATGGCAGGAGCCAGGATGGGGGATGGGTAGCAAGGTGACCCTGTGGGACTCGGTCCCATTGCTGCTGCTGACTTGCCACCACATGGGGGGCCCTGTCCTCGCCACCCTGGAGTCACAGAACTGCCACTCCCACAGCTGTTTCTCAGTGGCCTCAGCTCTGTGCCTCACTCCCTCAAGAATGAAGCCCGGGGGTTGCAGTCCATGCCTCAAGAGGCAAAACTAGTGATTTGACTTTGCTTTCCTCTCTAGCTGTCCAGTTCCATCATAGCCAGACACCTCGCCCCATAATCCTTGCATCAGTCATGCCCCAAACGCCATTCTCGGGCTTGGAGAGAGGGCGCTGGTTATGTCATCTGGTGGTCTTTGCCACCTGCTCCACAAACTTCCAAATGTCTTTGGCCCAGACCCATGATTCTCCTCTACTAGGAAGAGTAGCAAAGACTCACCCATGCCTCCCTCACTCAGCATGCATGCCTGTGTACGTGCACACATGCACGTCTCTACTTCGCATGAAATGATTCAATCGCATTAAAAAACAATTCCCTCCATCTTGTTTTATTACATTGAATGGTCACTCGGATAATTAAATGGGCTAATGTTTTTAAAAATCCATAAGAGTACACAGCAGCACAATCGATGTGTTTTAGTTTCCCTTCCCTTCAGACACTGCAGTCTTCATTCAGTGATGCCTATTCTAAAACACATTATTAATCTGTATAATTAACACCTTCTCCCATTTTCTGACTCAAATCCCCTGGAATCATAACATCCCTTTTTCTGAGTTACAGAATGCTTTTTCACTCTATATTTGAAATGGGTGATGAAATATATATAAACTGTTAGAACTAAAAGTTTACTCATAATTACAGCCTTAGTTTTCTACAATACATATTTTTACCAGGCCTTATAGGGTATAAATACTGTATCAAATTTATGTAAAATTAACCTTTCTTTTTTGTGCTTGGTGATATCAAACAATTCAATTTTAGTGGAACAAAATATATATATATTGACACAGAATATTATTTTCTTGACTTTGTCATATTAAGACCTAGAAGAGCTGCTTTTGCCTAGGGATAATCTATGACAGCAGTAGTGATATTAAAGAAAACAGAGATAACAGTTTCTAGAAAAAAGTCCTAGATATTTACAGATTATCGAGGTTAAATAGGCTGACTGTGTGTTAAAGACATCAATTATTAATATTTTACATTGGTAGAAACTTTTTATTTTCTCTTATTCAAATATCTAATTATAGCATCTTTATTTCTATAACTTACATTGATCTTACCTATTTTTTATTAATAGTTTGTATCATTAAATAGTGCTATTCTTGTTTAGAGAAGAAAGAAACAAAGAGAGAAGATAAACATGGGAGAAATATTCAATAAAATTTCAGGATCCTGTGCATGTGTGTGAGTCAGAGATGAGAACATGTGAAAGCTGATACTGTATTACTGCTAGATGTTCTAGGGGGCAGAGATCCAAGAAACACTATCATGCTGCTGGTGGTCATTGCAGCTTCCTTTCTGAGGAAATCTCTAGTTTTTCTAGTTTCCTCAGATTAAAGCTCAATGGACACTTTTCTAAAGAAAATCTCCTTAATATGAAACAAATTTATCTTAATATTGACTCACAAATATTTTTTAGCAACTCCTCTGTTCAGTTAAGTACAAGTTTGTCACTAACCCCTTTCTTTATAAAGGCGATGGTAGATTGTTGTACATTTAATGTTTCTTATCCCTTAACCCGTGATGGCAGTTTTCACCAAATGACTTGCAACATCTCTCAAGTGTCAATGATTATACTTCTATACCCTAATAAACTCAGAAAGACTATTACTTGCCTTCATCACTTTAAGGGAAGCAAAAGTGATATATGTGTCACTTTTTTAGTAGATTAAAAACTAATTCATGGTTTGCCAACATTCTCTTTACCCTCTGTCATGAGAACTAGAAAATTTCCAGGTGGGGGCAGCATCACAAGTTTGGGCCCCGAATGATGATGACATGGAGCAGAGCTTTATCTAACACACTGTGGGCACGTAGCAAGGGCTTTCTGAAGTTTTTTGCACTGCAGGAAAACATACCCTTTCCTGACTATTTAATAAAGAAATGAAGTTATATATAATATGCAAATTATACAAATACACAACATATGATATTAATTTCTTGAAATCTCATAGCCCATGTTAGTATATTAAACACTAACAATTCATTAAGCATTGTTTATCTAGTATATTTAAAAAAATAATGATGGGACTCATTTTCTTTATGTTCCTATGTAGAAAAAGAATTTGGGATAATATTAGCTTAGAAGAATGATGAAAGATTCAAATAATGAAAATATTATTTCAAAAATAGTAACCCTCCGCCCCCTAAATCAAAGCTAAAATAACCAAGAAATCAGGATTCTGAAAATTATAAGGCAGATGACCCTTTCTTGGTAGCTATTATATTTATGAAAAATCTAATTATATCTGAGATCATTTTTATGGATTATTCTTGGAAAACATTAAATTTCTGATAAATACTAAGTCATTTTAATGTCTTCACATTAGTGTAATTTTGCAATACTACAAGCTATTTTCTTTCCTTAAAATGTCAAGGAAAAATTAAATTGTATGTACTATTGGATATTTCTTGAAATTTTTTAGGCAGAAATGATTTTAATATTATGCTGAAGTGAAAATGTTAAGGTTAATCTTAGTCAAATACTAAGATAAACCTGGAGTTCATTTTGTTCTTTACTGTGATTCCATTTAAGTAGAGAGAGAGAGAAAACAAAATTAAAAAACAAAACAAAACATCCCTGCTTTCTGGAAAAGCAAATGGCGATGGACCTACAGGTAGGTGTCTTGAATCTAGAGTCAATAAACTCTGGTGTTTGAGAGAGCCAGCTCTGGAGCCAGGTTGACTGGCATTAAATTTGAGCTCTGCCACTTTAGAGTCTGTGCAACCTTCAGCAAGTTCCTTAACCATCCTGGGTGTGTGCTTCCTTGTTTATAAAATGAGGATGGTGATAGTAGCTGCCTGGTGAAAGAGTTGTATTAATTGAGCTAATCCAAGAAAAATGCTTAGAACGATAGCTTGTACACTGGAATCACTCAATAAAATTATTTATTATAATCATAAGAAGGATTACCAATTCATCATTCTCTCTATAATGATTCTCTAATAGAACTTCGGATTAAACTTTGTACAGAAATTTTGTTTTTGTTTTTTACCCTCATAGTGATGTTTTCTAAATATTCTATTCAATACGTATTTTAGGTGCTATGAACACCGATAAAAGTAATATAACTATTTTGACATTAAATTATTTTTTACTTTTAAAAAATTGTATGATTTTAAAGCAACCATTCTATAATACTGTCAAATACCTCCTACCAGTTATTTGAAGTAATAAGCAAGGTCTAATGTAAATTAGTAGAACACTCAAGTATCACTTGAAATCTAGGGGTAATAGTTAAATATAAGTTTCAAATGATATTCAGATGACACATGAGCATATTAACTTATTTTTATCAACATTTCATTAGTTTCTTAATTAGGTAAAAAATCACTGTAGACTAATAACTCAGTAATACTTGACTTCATGTTTTTTTTTTTAAGATTTTATTTATTTATTCATAAGAGACAGAGAGAGAGAGAGAGAGAGGCAGACTCTCTGCTGAGCAGGGAGCCCGATGCGGGACTCGATCCCAGGACCCTGGGATCATGACCTGAGCTGAAGGCAGACGGTTAACCATCTGAGCCACCCAGGCACCCACTTGGCTTCATGATTAAGCAGAGAAGTGGTATTGGTAGCAGAAAAGAAAATGCTTAGGTTCTAATCCTCCATTCAACTTTGGCAAGCCTGTTGACCTAGATAAATACTCAAACTACCAATGCTTCAGTTTCATCATCTTATCATGTCAAGAATATAAAATCTACTTGATTTAGTATATAGTATTTCTTTTAAGATTTTATTTATTTATTTGTCAGAGAGAGAGAGAGAGCACAAGCAGGGGGAGCTGCAGGCAGAGGGAGAAGCAGGCTCCCCGCCAAGCAAGGACCCCGATGTGGGACTCGATCCCAGGACCCCGGGATCATGACCTGAGCTGAAGGCAGACACTTAACCAACTGAACCACCCAGGCGCCCCTTGGTATAGTATTTTTTTTTTTTTTTTTGGTAAGGAATCCAAGCACTTTTAAAAAAATTATTATGTTATGTTAATCACCATACATGACATCATTAGTTTTTGATGTAGCATTCCATGATTCATTGTTTTCGTATAACACCCAGTGCTCCATGCAGAACGTGCCCTCTTTAATACCCATCACCAGGCTAACCCATCCCCCAACCCCCCGTCCCCTCTAGAACCCTCAGTTTGTTTTTCAGAGTCCATCATCTCTCATGGTTCATCTCCCCCTCCGATTTCCCCCCCTTCATTCTTCCTCTCCTGCTATCTTCTTCTTCTTCTTTTTTTTAACATATAATGTAATATTTGCTTCGGAGGTACAGATCTGTGATTCAACATTTTTAAGAACAAAATGAAACAATGAAAATGAAAGTCTTTGCAGAATGAATCATGGTTTGTTAACTATTGTAAATCCTCTTCATAGATATTTGTGGAGTAAAAGTTAGTATCTGTATAGTGTTTTCTAGCGTAAATATATAGCACTTGAAGTCATTATTATTAGTGTTTTAGTACTAATGAAAACTTACAAATGCCTTATACCTTAATTAGTAACCTAACTTTATATTCAAGAGTTATGAATTTATGTGTACCTTGTTTATGATGCAATGACAAAATTTGTACCACAAACTTAAATACTGAATTGCTACTTACATGTTTATAGATTTTAATATGTGGCAAATTATATATATGTATGTAGTAAAATGCACACTTTTGGGGTTTGTTTGTTTTTCTTTTCCGTTGTATTTAATAAATTTTGTTAGCTAACATACAGTGCAATATTGGTTTCTGGAGGATCACCTGGGTGGCTCAGTTGGTTAAGTGTCTGCCTTCAGCTCAGATCATGATCCTGGGGTCCTGGGATAGAGCCCTACATCAGGCTCCCTGCTCAATGGAGAGTCTGCTTCTCCCTTTCCCTCTGCCTCTGCCCCTGCTTATGCTCTTTCTCTCTTTCAAATAAATAAATAAGATATTTTAAGAAAATATTGGTTTCTGGAGTAGAATTCAGTGATTCATCACTTATATAAAACACCCAGTGCTCATCACAAGTACCCTCTTTAATAACCATCACCCATCTAGCCCATCCCCCACCCACCTCCCTCCATCAACCCTAGGTTTGTTCTATCATTAAGAGTCATTTATGGCTTGTTTCCCTCTCTCCTTGTTTTCTTTTGCTCCTTTGCATTTGTTCATCTCTTTTCTTTCTTAAATTTCACATGAGTGAGATCATATGGTATTTGTCTTTCTCTGACTGACTTATTTCACTTAGCATAATACACTCTAGCTCTTGCAAATGGCAAGATTTCATTCTTTTTGAAGGCTGAATAATATTCTATTGTATATATATACACCACATTTTCTTTATCCATTCTTCAGTCAATGAACATTTGGGCTCTCTCCATATTTGTCCATTCTGCTGGATTTTTTTTGTTTGTTTCTATATCATTTATTTCTGCTCTAATCTTTATTATTTCCATTATTTTGCTGGCTTTAGGTTTTATTTGTTGTTCCTTTTCTAGCTCCTTTAGGTGCAAGTTTAGGTCATGTATTTGAGACTTTTCTTGCTTCTTCAGGTAGCCTGTATTGCTATATACTTTCCTCTTATGACCGCCTTTGCTGCATCCCAAAGGTTTTGGACTGTTGTGTTTTCATGTCCATTTGCTTCCATGTATTTTCTTATCTCTTATTTAATTTGCTGGTTAACCCATTCATTCTTTAGTAGGACGTCTTTAACCCCCATGTATTTGTGTTCTTTCCAATTTTTTTCTTGTGGTTGACTTCAAGTTTCATAGTGTTGTGGTCTGAAAATATACATGGTATGATCTCAATCTTTTTGTACTTATTGAGGGCTGATTTGTGACCTGGTATGTGATCTATTCTGGAGAATGTTCCATGTGCACTTGAAAAGAATGTAAAATGACACAATTTTGAACAAAGAGGGCACTTGAAATACAGACTGATTTAAAATACATTTATTTTTATTTTGTTTAATTACAGAAAATAACTTAAAGATTATTCCAATAATAATAACACTGTAAACTAGAAATTACATGTCCTTTGTCTCGGTGCACACTCACACACACACTTACACATTCACTGTTCTTAACATCACATAAAATACTTAAAGATGTTTGTAAAGAATAACATTATAAATCCGGGAAGTAATTAAACAGTGGACCATATTATAAACTAATATACCTCAAATATCAAATGAAAATCTGAAGATGTTGACGTTTCTGAAAGCATGTCTGAATCTATCTTTTGTAATTGCACTTGAATCCTAAAGTAAAAGTTTCCAATATATTCAATGGTGGCAAATATGTTTTCTTTAAAGTAGAACTTTCATGCCTTATTTCATGTGAATAAGATGAGTGGTCAACCTTGATAATATCATTTACAGTCACAAATGCAAGACTCTATCAAAGAATGAGATTGATTTTCCAGTGTGGCTGGTAAGCTGGTCCGGAAGACATCTTCTAAGTACTCTGAAGCCTGAAAAGACTCACACTATTCATGCTTGTTTTAAGAGCACATTACCTCCTCACAGCAGGAAAAGACAGCAGGAATAGAAAGAAGCAAAGTCCTTAGTTAAAATAAAACTCAAAAGGAAAAAAAAAAACGCTTTCACTGGGCTTTAAAGATATTTAAGAATCAATTATTATAATTAAAAAGATTACATTAATCTCATAGCTAGAGGTAGTAAAGTACATTAGTTTCTCAAGCATGGAATTTGAAGATCTGGGCATTAAACTCAGGAAAGAAAAGCATGGTTAAATTCCTTAGAACAGTGTTTCTTGTTTTATGTTCTGTTTCTGTGTGTGTGTGTATGTGTGTGTGTTTTATTATACTTTTAATACAAAATCAAGGAACCGCTTTCTAGGTAAATTATTACTACCTAATTTTTAATAACCTAAGACAAGGAGAATAAGTTGCACAACAGAGTTTAACTAAATAATAAGATAGTTATTTAACCCTTTAAGTGGATAACCACAAAGTGTGTAAAGGACGTTTCTGGAAAAATAAGTAATAAATAATAATAATAATAATAGTTGGGCTTATCAATCCTGAGAAAGAAGAACAAAGCAGGAGGCATTACACTTCTTGATTTCAGACTTTATTACAAAGCTATACTAATCAAAACCATATGGTACTATGGTAAAAACAGACACATAGATCAATGAAACAGAATTGAGAGCCCAGAAATAAATCCAACCATACACAGTCAATTTGACAAGAAAGCCAAGAATACTCATCAGTGAAAGGACAGTCTCCTTAATAAATGGTGTTAGGAAAACTGGATATACACAAGCCAAAGAGTAGAATCTGACCTCTGTCTACAAAAATTAACTCAAACAGATTAAAGACTAAATATAAAACCAAAAAGTGTAAAGCTACTGGAAGAAAACAGAGGAGGAGCTCTGTGACATTGATCTTGGCACAATTTTTTGACCATGAAACCCAAAGCACAAGCAACAAAAACAAAAATAAACAAGTGAGACTACAACAAACAAACACAAACACACACGCACAAAAACCTTTTGCAATAAAACAAAGAAAGTAATCAAAATGAAAAGGCAATCTATGGAATGCAGGAAATATTTGCAAACCACCTATTTAATATAGGGGTAATATCCAAAATTTATAAAGAATTCATACAACTCAACAGCAGCTAACAAACAAGCAATCTGCTTTTTAAAAAATGGGCAAAGGACCGGAACAGACATTTCTCCAAAGAAACTTTACAAATGGCCAGGGCGCCTGGGTGGCTCAGTCATTAAGCATCTGCTTTCGGCTCAGGTCATGGTCCCAGGGTCCTGGGATCGAGCCCCGCATCGGGCTCCCCGCTGAGCGGGAAGCCTGCTTCTCCCTCTCCCACTCCCTCCTGCTTGTGTTCCCTCTCTCACCGTCAATCTCTCTGTCAAATAAATAAGTAAAATCTTAAAAAAAAAAAAGAAACTTTACAAATGGCCTACAGGTACATGAAAAGACACTCAACATCACAAATCATCAGGGAAATACAAATCAAAGCCACAATGAAATATGACCTTATACCTGTTAGAATGTTATTATTAAAAAGATAGGAGACGACAAATGCTGGCGAGGATATGATGAAATGGGAACCCTTGTGCACTGTTGGTGGGAATGTAAAGTGGTGCAGTCACAATGGGAACCACTATGGAGGTTTCTCAAAAAAATGAAAACTAGAACTACCATGTGATCTAGCAAACCTATATCTGAGTATGTATCTGAAGGAAATGAAATCATTGTTTTGAAGGTATATCTGTCACCCCCATATTCATTGCATCATTATTCACATTGGCCAAGACCTGGGAATAACCTAAGCCTCAGTTGATGGATGAATGGATAAAGAAAATGTGTTATACCTGACAATTCAATGGACTGTTATTCAGCCATAGCAAAGAAGGAAAACATTCCTTTTGGACAGCATGGCTGGAACTCAAGGGCATTTTGCTAAGTGAAATAAGTCATACAGAGAAAAACAAATAATTTATGTTCTTACTTATATGTATAACCAAAAAAAAAAAATCGTAGAAATAGAGAGGAAAATGATGGTTGCCAGAGTCTGGGATATGGAGGAAATGGAAAGATGTTGGTCAAAATGTACAAACTTCCAGCTTTAAGGTGAATAAGTTCTGAGGACCTAATATGCATCATGGTGACTATGATTAACAATATTGTATTATATACCTTACATTTGTTAAGAGAGTGGAAATCAAATGTTATCACCACAAAAATGGTACTTAAGTGAGGGGATGGAGGCGTTAACTAACTTTATTGTGGTAATCATTTCTTAATATATACATATATAAATCATCACACTGTACATTTTAAAGTTACATATCTGGAAATAGTATCTCAAAGCTCGAAAAAAGAAATCAGTTTTATTGCAATACCATAATAATTTAAGAAAGAAGTATTAAATTACATGAAATAATGAAAAATGTTTAAAAATATAGGATAGCAAACACAATTAAGTTGGCAAATCAGTACTCAAATCATTCTGATTTCCTTAGGGCACTAGATAAAGAATTATGAGAGCACTAGCCATTCTGTTGAAGAATTCATGGTGCATTGAAGTGACAAAGATCTCAAAAGATTATGTTTTATGACTTGTATCTATGTCTTATGACAGTTATATTTCAACTTCAGAAGAGGAGAAATTATTAGAAGATTAATAAAGTGACTACTTGCAATTGCTTAGTGAAAAAGAAATGATATCAGCAGAAGTCAACAGAGTAAGAATGAGAAATCTTTGGGTAAACTGTTAAATTTAATTTCATTCTTTCTCCTCCCAGATATTTCTGTTAAACTAATCTCACTCCAACCTAATCTGTATTATATGGCAAACCAAATTTTGTAAATTACCCCCAAAACATTGCTAAAATGATTGTGCAGAATAAACTGGGCAATGGATGCCTTAGCCCCCAAATTGGATCATCTTTCCTGTGCTTGTTCTCTCTTTCCCTCTCCAGATCTTCTGTTGGGTTGTATAGATAACTTCAAGGTGTCTTGATTTTTGGTGTCTGTTAGGGTTTAGAAAATGAAGAGCATGGGGAAGGAGGAGGGAGGGTGAGACTGGAGATAAATAAATTAGACAGTTTGATAGATGATGATGATAGATGATAGATAATGCTGTAGGTAGGTAGGAAGGTAGATAGATGGATAGAGAAGATTAGATAGATGTAGATAGATTTACAGATATAGATATACCTCCTCACCACCACTTGTAGGGGCACTAGGTCAGTTGCATCCTTTGACCTAACATCACAGCTCTTGTCAGAGGGCAGCCTTCACACACCTTCTTTCTGGTTAACAGCTGTCTTTTTTTTTTTTTTTTCCTGCTTAAACCTAAAATTGGGAAAAGGAATTTGCTATTACTAAGTTCTTCCATATTCCTATAAATAGTCTCTCAATTAAACTATCTTCAAATTGCCTTAAGTGCAAGTACCATTTGATCCCTACGAGGATTTTAATTGTTTCATCTCTTTTATTGATAAAAATATATATGAAAGGAAAAAGAAAAATGACAGCACTATTGTTACAGTTTCTTAGTCATTCCTTCATAAAAAAAAAAAGTATTGTACAAAATGTATTGACATTTTTTGTATTGATATATTAATATATTTAGGGGGCCAAAGTAGCCCACGTATTTGAAGTGGGCACAAACAGATCCAAGACTAGCCATAAGCAAATTGTGAAGGCAGGAAAAATTATGTCTTCCAGTCTTTTGTGAATGAAAATCTTTTAAGTCTCATTTAGCAGATAATCACCTAATTAAAACAGAAAGTAAAGTAGAATGTATATATCTTCACCTGATGTTAAAATTATTCTTTAAGATCAGTTCCATTTTGTATGTATAATATATGTTCTAAAGCATTCATGTACAATATTTGAGACCAAAATCCCATAGATGAACAGATGAAATGATTTTTTTTTTTTTAGTCAATAGTTGTTTATAGGGACGCCTGGGTGACTTAGCTGGTGAAGCATCTGCCTTTGGCTTAGGTGGTAATCCCAGGGTCCTGGGATTGAGCCCCACAATGTGGCTCCCTGCTCAGCGAGGAGTCTGCTTCTCCCTCTCTCTCTTCCCCTCCTTGCTCTTGCTTTTGCTCTTGCTCTCTCTCACTCTCCCTCTCAAATAAATAAATAAAATCTTAAAAAAAAATTGAGATTTATAAAGAATAGCTTAGGAGATGGAAGTATTGTTAAACAGAAGAGGTGAGATTACCATTCTCACAGAGCTTCTATTTAGATGAAACGATATAGGCAATCAATCAATCAATCAGTCAGTCAATCATAGGTAATGTTAACTGCTCTTCCTAATTCTTTAAAAGAGTTGTTTTAAGAATAGAAAAGTGACCAGTGCAGTAGGAGCAGAGTGGATAAGAGCGCATTTAATATTTTAGTGTTTATTCTTCCACTTGGCTCTTCAATAGCTGTTTTTGATGCTGATACGGCATTGGCATTCACTCAATGGGCCTGAGGATCTGCTCCCAGCTGGGCTGCATGTCTATTCAAATTTGAGTGTATGTTGGTACTGAAGGGAGTGAGGCTGTCTTCACAGTGAGCTTCAGGGAAAACACGAAGGGGCTTTTGCATGGTGTCAACTGTAGGACTCCAGCAGAAAGAGGACACCTTGTGACATCAATATAAATAGCTGCAAATTGACAGCTGGTACCAAGTAATCAAAAACAGGTGGCTAAATGTGAACTGAAATGTGATGGTGATTATTGTATTTTGAAGGTACAGTCTGTGAATCTTCCTGTGTGTAATCAGGATGGCTATTTGCATTATAAACACTGTAGGCTCATTCCAAACCATATCTGTGACTTCACCAAGTCAGCTTCCATACTTGCTTATATAATTTCAAACATCTGTTCTTTTATACATTCATTTATACAGTCATGGAGAACCAACTATGTGTTCAAAAGTGATCTTCTACAAATGAACACTAGTATAATTGTCCTTATAAAACAAAATAAAACCCAAATATCCTCATCTAAAATAAAATAAAATATGTATCTCTCTTTATATTTGATGAATGGGCTACATAAGAATTATGTACTACTTAATAATTCTTACTTAATAGTTATTATATTAATAATTATATACAATAATTATTGCTTAATAATTATTATACTTAATAATTACCATATATTTATTTGAAGTCTATCATCTGTTTTAAGTCTAACTTCAACCTTATACCTAATTAATGTCACTAAACAGTTGTATATTCCCTTAACAATGCACTATGTCCAAAACAATCTTTAAAAAATATCTTTGTCTTCTCTAACAAAGTTTTTTAGACGACTAACTGAGGCTTACTCTTGAGAATGGAGATCTTGCTATTTATGGTGTTCTATTTTTTTATCCAAATAAAAGAAAACTTTATTACACATTGAGCAATTGACACACAAATTCTGAGGAGAAATATAGCAGTTACACTGGATATGTAGATATAAATCCAACACAATCTTTTCTGTATTTTTTTAAAGCCTGAGTTTTGTTTTTTGTTTTTCACTTTTCTCTCCAAGTTAATCAAGCATATTGAAAATATGAATACTTGCTTATTATCCTTATTCTTCATTTCCTTGTCACATCTCAATGTTGTTTGCCTTGTGGGGGACTCACTATCCCTTAGTTCAGCCAATACCTGCTAAATACAATGGATGCTTTTAAGTCATTAACAAAAGAGAATTCTATCAATAACATGATTGAACAATAAAAAATATCAACATCATCAGAAATATTAAAACCCTATTAAACTTTAGGTTTGTAATACCATAGTTTTGTTGGAATTACATTCCAAACTCAAAAGTTCCTAGTATTCTATGTGTTATTCAAAATTCCAGCCTTTATTCAATGCTTTTCTCTCTGCGTTCTCTCCTGAAGTAAGTCTGTATGTCATTGGCCCTTAGGTTTTCTTTTTAAAATTGTATTATTGACGTAAAATTTAAATGCAATGACATATACTAACCTAAGTGGTTAGTTCCTTGACAAATGTGTATATTATGTAATCAGCAGTCCAGTCAAGATAGAGAATATGCTCATTACTCCAGAAAACTCTTTCATTCTTCTTTCTAGTTAAGCCTCCTTTCTCAGCCAGTGATCTTGTTCATTCTTAAATATTGGTTATTAGTTCTCTCTCTCTCTCTCTCACACGCACACACTAACTCCCTTTTTCTCTCTTTTCCTCTCTCCTTCCCTCCCTCTTTTTCTCTCTCTGTCTCTGCTCTCTCTCTTTGGTCATTTCTGTCAGAGATTTAATCATTCCAATAATGTTTCAAAATAAATAACTTTTGGCTTTTAAATTCTATTACATGATTTCTGTTTTTTTTGATGTTTAGTTTTATTATTATTTATTTTTTCTATATCCTTTAGGTTATTTTTTCTTTTTTTCTAGCTTCTTAAGATGGAATTATATCATTGAATTTAAACTTCTTCTTTTTCCTTATATAAACATTTAAATATCTACTTTTTTCCTATAACCAGGAACACTAAGATTCCTAAGCAACAGAACTTATAATAGCAAAAACAATCTTTATAAAACAAATAAGTTGGGAAAATGATCTTACCTTATATTAAGACTAGGTGGCAATGGCAAAGCGACAGACACATACACTAATACAGAATAGAGAACGCCCCCCCCCCCAAAGTTCAACTTAAACCTCACAACTAAATTTAAGATGTAAAACTACAAAAGTTTTAGGAAAAAAATAGGTGAAAATCTTCAGGACTTAGAATTTGATAAAAATTTCTTATACTCAAACCAAAATCATGACTCATGAAAGAAAAAAGTGATAAATGTAACTTTATAAAGATTTAAAAAAAAATGTCTACTCTAAGGAAGTTCATGAGACCAGGATAAAAAAATACAAGTTACAGAGTGGCAGAATATATTTCCAAATTACATATCCAACAAAGGACTAGCATTTAGAAACACAAAGAATGCTCAAAATTCAACAATAAAAATAAACAATCTGATGAAATTTTAAGATAGCAAAAGACATGAACAGACATTTCACAAATATATATATATATATATACAAATAAACACATGAAAAGATGTTCAGCACCATTAGTCATCAGGGATATGAAAATTAAAACTGCAAGGAGATATCACAACAGACATATCAGAATGGCTAAAATAAAAAAAAAATAGTGACACCACCAATTCTGGTGAAGATGCAAGAAACTTGGATCACTTACACATTGTTGGATGGAATGTAAAATGGCCCAGCCACTCTAAAAAATAGTTTGACATTTTCTTATAAAACAAAATGCCTAATAACCATATATTATGGACTGAATGTTTTTATCCTTCTCAAATTCTTTTTTTTTAAAGATTTTATTTATTTATTTGACAGAGAGAGACAAAGCAAGAGAAGGAACACAAGCAGGGGGAGTGGGAGGGGGAGAAGCAGGCTTCCCGCCGAGCAGGGAGCCCGATGCGGGGCTCGATCCCAGGGTCCCGGGATCATGACCTGAGCCACAGGCAGACGCTTAACTGACTGAGCCACCCAGGGGCCTATCCTTCCCACATTCTTATGTAGAAACCCTAACCTCCAGTATGACTACATTTGGAGATGAGTTCTCTAAAGACTTGAATAATGTTAAATGAGGTCATAAGAATGGAACTCTGACCCAATAAGATTAGTGTTTTTGGATGAAGAGACATCAGAGAGCATGCCATCTCTCTCCTTGTACACATATACATAGGAGCACACAATGAGAAGATAGCCATGTGCAACACAAGCGCAGAGCTCTCATCAGACAACAATCCTGCGGGCACCTTGATCGTGGCCTTTCAGTCTCGAGAAATGTGAGAAAATAAATTTCTGTTGTTTAAGCCACCTGGTCTGTGGTATTTGTTCCCATAGCCTTAGCCAACCAATATACCATATAACCCAGCAATTACACTGTTGGTCATTTAGTGTAGAGAAATGAAGCTTATGCTCACACAAAATCTGTACACAAATATTTCAGCTTTATTTGTAATAACCAATGCCTGGCATCAACCCAGATATCCTTCAACTGGTGAATGGTGGAATAAACCGTGGTCCGTATATACCATGGAATACTATTCAGCAATAAAAATGAAGACAGAAACTTGGATACATCTCCAGGATAACCAACAGCAGCAACAACAACACAACAACACAAAGAACTTAAACCTTACATACTGCAATATTTTTATTTATATAACAGGTTTAAATGATGCAATTTTAGAAATGAAGACAGTTTTTGTTTGCCAGAGGATAGGTTTGTGCAGGGGGGCAGGTGAAGGGTGTTGGGCGTGGTGATAAAACTGCATCACATGGGATCCTTGTAATATTGGATCTGTTCCTTGTCTGGACTGTGGTAGTGCATCCATAACCTGCGCAAGTGATAATATTGCATAGTACTTACACACACACACAACCACATAATTATATGTAAGTGCAAGTAAAACTGGTAAAAACAAGTAAAATCTGAATAAGATTGGTGGACTGTAACAATGTCAATATACTAGTTGTGGCGTTATACCATAATTTTACAAAATGTCATCAGTAGGGGAAATCGGACAAAGTATACCAGGGATCTCTTTATTTTTTTTTTATTACAAGTGCATGTGAATTACAATTATCTCAAAAATCAATTTCAATTAAAAATAAAGATTGCATGGCTCTGTGATCACTAATTGTCCCATAAAGTTGCTCTTCATCAACAATTTATAAATGTAGAGAACTGGTTATTACACATCTATCATCAGTATGAGGGTGGTAGAGGTGGAAGGTGTTGGATATGGAAAAAAATTCAAAGTAAGGAAGAGAGTTTTGAGAAATTTAATTTCTGAATGATTTGAGTTAGAGGATTTCTCTTTCCCTTTCTATTATTCAGGGTAATTTTCATGTTGGTTGCTGCAATAATGGCAGTGGTGATCCAAGCCACGGACTACATGCTGGTCCAAGGTGGAATATAATTTGGAAGGAGGTTTAAATTTCAGAGTGCTATGACTGGTGAAGGGCAAGTGATGCCGTGTGAGTAAACGCCAAACATCCTTCGCTTGACAGAAAGCAAAAGAGAAAAAGAAAGTCCTGATGTGTAACCTTTGCTGAGAAAACCTTGATTTGTAACCTTTGCTGATTTCAGTTGTGTAAATATTCCCACCATGGCCAATTTTAAGCTACCAGTGGGTTGTTGTTACTGAACTTGTGGGAAGAAATGTGAATAGTTGACTCTTCTGATCTGGTAGGAGCTGGCTCAAGCAAGAAAGAATGAGTAGTAGAAGTAGAAACAAGGTACTTTCAGCAGTATGGTGAAGAGGTTGTACAAAACTGAGAATCTGGTTCAATGATGTCCCCATGTGTTTGCAAAGCTAGAGATGATTGCATGCAAAGAAGCTTTTGGTTACAATTTCCTTTTTATTGAACTTGAGTCTGAAAGAAGATGAATCCTTCCCATATGACCCCTTTTTTTATGATGGTTACGTATTTTTAAATGGGTGTAGGAAGATTCTTTATTACTCAGAAAAACTTCCAAGTTCACTTTTTTCTTTTTAAGATTTTATTTATTTGACAGAGAGAGACACAGCGAGAGAGGGAACACAAGCAGGGGGAATAGGAGAGGGAGAAGCAGGCTTCTCACTAAGCAGGGAGCCCGATGTGGGACTTAATCCCAGGACCCTGGGACCAAGACTTGAACCGAAGGCAGATGCTTAACGACTGAGCCACCCAGGCGCCCCCCAAGGTCACTTTGGTAAAGGAATACTGCCTTCTTTTAGAGCCAGTTGAGAATGACTGATTTTTCCTTATATCTATAGCTTTATATATAACCTGGTGTAAGAAAAAAAACAAACAAAAAAAGTTATGGATAAAAATCAAGATTTTTGCACAGTAGAAGCTGAAGCGCCAAGAAGCACCCTTCTTTTAAACATAAGAATAGTAATATCTCTCTCTATATTTTTAGGAAATACAAATTTCTTCCTATTAGTTATATTTTTATTCTTCTGACTTCATTTTATTTTCTGAAAATGATGAAGTGCTATAATTCATTTTTATTTTCTCTTTCTATCTGCTCTTTTAATATTAACTTTCACTCCTATTCTCTGGGAGAAGTTTTACTCCTTTGCTCAATTTTTCTCTCTCTCTTTTCTTCTCCCTTTATTTACTCCAGATCTCTTTTTATTTTCTTCCTCTGCCTTCATTGCTACTGAAAAAAGTGTTTGTTGCAAAGGTACAAGCGAAAAAAAAAAAAAAAACTAAGTAAAAAAAAATGCATTTGTCTTCCGCATAAGCCTTATATCTTCCAACATAAATGCTAACCTATTATTCTAAACATTTTTTGTATTTATTCAACTCAAGTCAACTATAATTATCAATGAAAATAAAGTTATTCAACACAGAGTAGAAAAGCTCTGGGGTCCCTTTCCCCCATTAAAACACTGATTCAACAACAATTCATAGATAAATTTTCTTTGTGAGAAATCCAGAATTGAAATTGAATGGCTACAGCACCCTGGGTAAATGTGAAATTAGACTAACCAAAAAAGGTAGGGAGATTCAGAACATTCTCTTTCCAGGGTCCTTGTCCTTGTGCAACAACATATAATCAGGAAGAGAACCCCTAGCTCCCAGATCCTCCCAGGGGAGGAAGGAGATCGATTCACTTGCTTGGCACCACAAACTTTCTTTATGGGCTCCTCAGAGGACTGCCTTCTATCTTACCCTCTTGTAGTTCTGATGGAACCCACATAGTCTAGTCCCTTGGGAGAGAATGAAGACAGTGTCTTGGGGTAGTAGAAGCCATGCATACTCTGTTCTGTTCAGCACAGAGCAAGCAGATGAAAAATCCTAGTTCTCAGTTTCTCCCTGGGGAGGGAAAGAATTGACCCTGTCACTTATCTTGCCAATCTTGGAGCTCTGAAAGTCCCAGCACAATCTAGCCCTAACAGTAGCATGGGCTGGGAGAGACTATAGATTCATCCTCACCTCCCCCAACAAGAGCCCAGCCACCCACCCCCATCCCTGCCCTGAGCACAGAGTGAACAGACAAAAAATAAATAAATAAATAAATAAATAAATAAATAAATAAATAAATAAA